>NC_050529.1:7202689-7212157 GCF_002922805.2 Oryzias melastigma
ATAATAATTAATATCAGTCTGTGATTCAGATATTTTTAGGCCAGCAGAGAAGGCCTTGCAGGCCCTGACGGCCCGCCACTGCTATTTTCACTCCGTATCCCTCCTTTTTGGCTCGTGCTCAAACAGGGTGAAGTTCTCCTATTTGGCCAGAAGATGGCAGTATAGGCTAAGATTGATTTATGCGGGACTGTTTTAGCTGTGACTGTAACACATATAGAGGCATATAGAGTATTGTATTATGAAAACACCAGAGTAAGAGTGAGTGTATTTTATGAAAATGTTCTTTCTTTCCTTTTTTTACATTTTTTTTCTGGACTGGTCATCACTGGCTGAGGTCTGCTGTCCTCTGCCTTCCAGTCGATGAGGGTGGACAGGGACTGGTTGACATCTGCTCACATGTGGCGACTTTTAGGCTGAGGACCGTTCAGCGCCTCCTCTACCATCCAGATCTGTTATGGACGGATACTGCCCGTGTGCTGCTTAGGAAATCCGGTAACCTGGGGTATGACAAACATCTGTTTCTGGTCCAACACGCACAACTGGATCTGACAGGACTTTCACCATTCTATCAGTCCACCCTGCACACTTGGAGACTCCTGGTTTGCAAGAGAGGTTCTGTTTTATCTCCTGGACTGTGGCTGTTTGAAGAACCACTGTTTGGCAGTTAGCTCCTCTCCTCATGATCTTTGTCTTCAGCAACCATGGGCTCTAAACTGAGAGAGTTTGGCTGCATGAAGCTCGGCCATCTCCTGAGGACACCCACTTCTGTGCTGGCTGCGGCTGCAGGGGTTCATTCCACCAGAACACTGCAGAGGATAGTGGATGAGGTCTGCCAGTCTCTACCTTAGAACCTGCAAAGCTTTGTGAGAGATCCTACAGTTGCATGGGAATTTGGAGACTCTGGGAAAGAAGACCCTCTACCTTGTGTCTGTCAAGGTCTCTAACATGCGCTCCCTTGCAGATGTCAGAGTGCCGGAGGGGACTGAATTTTTTGGCACCGGGTCTTCCCCGCGGGGTAGTTGGAGATCCATGTACAAAGCTCCTGTTGAAAAACGGGCAGGTGACCTCCAGTGGAGGGTGGTACATGGGATCATAGCCACAGATATCTGACACACGTCGACCCTGGCACCCATTCTGTTCTGTCAGTGAGTCGGCGGTCCATTTGTTTGTTGAATGTCAGCGTCTGACGGGTCTTTTTTCTTTTCTTCTGGTGTTGTTTGAGGGGTTGGGGGAACAGTTTGCTTTGTTTTGTTTCATTTACGGCCCAAAATATGAGGCTAGGAAAAAGAGTGTGCACACTCTTCTAAACTTCTAAACGTAGAGACTGGCAGACCTCATCCACTGTCCTCTGCAGCGTTCTGGGGGATGAACACCTGCAGCCGCAGCAAGCGTCTGCAGGGTGCTGGGTGTCTTCAGGAGATGGCCGAGCTTCACGCAGCCAAACTCCCTCAGTTTAGAGCCCATGGTTGCAGAGGACAATGTTCGTGAGGAAATGAACATACTGCCAAACAGCGGTTCTTCAAACAGCCACAGTCCAGGAGTTAAAACAGCACCTCTCTGGCAAACCAGGAGTCTCCAAGCATGCAGGACGGACTAATAGAATGGTGAAACCCCTGTCAGATCCAGGTGTGTATGTTGTAAGCCAAGCTGGCTGTTTGGAGGTCCAGAAAAACTGGATCCAGAGGACTGGGTCAGACGATGTTTTGTTTCTTTTCAGGAGGCGTTTGGTGGCACGTTTGGGGGTGGAGTTCAGTTTTAATAAACTTACTAATTCTGTTTGAAAGAATCTTGGCGTTTAAAAATGTTTTATGTTCTGTTAGTGAAGATTCTTTGGTGTTGAATTTTTGAATTGTTTGCTGGGGTGCAGTGGTAGAGCGGTCGACTCCTGATCAGAAGTGAGCAGGTTCGACTCCGCCTTGCCCGCCCATGTGTCGAAGTAAGGCACTGAACCATGAATTACCTCTGGTGGGAGGTTGGCGCCAGTGTTCAGCAGTAGAGCCACCACCAGTGTGTGAATGTGCGTGTGAATGGGTGAATGGCTCTGTGACTGTGAAGCGCTTTGGGCCCTTGAAGGAGGGTAGAAAGTGCTATACAAGTATACGCCATTTCCCTTTCTTATTTCAATTTGATTCTCTCTTCATGTAATACTTAATGTGTAAAATGCTGCTCGATATTAAAGGTGTTTTTGAACTCAACTCCACTCTTTCTTTCTTTCATTCTTTCAGAATACTCAGATGTATTTATTGTTCCTAATAAAATATCATATTTTGTTATCAAATGTTGAATGTGATGTTTTTATCCCCACAGTGTTGTTTTTTAATAGACAACAGCATAACGAAGCAGAAGTAAACAGCTTTAAACCCACACGCGCAGGCGCGCTCAGTCCGGTCACGTGACCCGGTGAGGTGAGTTTAGTGTAAACTCCTGCTGAAGCTGAAGCTGAAACCTCTGCAGTGAGAGCGACGCTCGCTCCACGGCGCCTGCAGTACCGTTCACAGCCATAGGGGGAGTTGCCGACTTTCTCTTCAGACATGGTGGGAACTATGGGATGGGGTGATTACCCGCCGCTCGCAGAGGGAGGAGGAGAACTTAAAGGGAGAAAGGGGAGGGGGACAAGTCGGGTTGATATAACAAGGACACTTGATGCGCAGCGCCAATCGTGAGCGCTTTCTACTCCGTTCAGCAGCAGATCGACGGCAGAGTTTGTGCAGCTGAACTGGAGTTCCCCTGAACCTGCATGACATTTCTGTGAAGGACTGTTCCTCCTCCTGCGCGCGGCGGGACTTTGAGCTGAGAACGGAGAGTTTTCCGATGCAAAAGTACATGTATGAGAAAGCAATGGCCCAAGAGACCAGGAACGGGGGAGCCTCCACGTTAAATAACAGCGGAGTTGGGACCGGGAAGAAGAAGGTTCTGGTCGTGTTGGACATCTTCTGTCTCCTGCTCGGTGAGTCTGAGAGCGCCCGCCTTTTTCCTCTTCTCTATGAGGTCACGGGGATCACTTTCCTCTGGAAACAGCAGATAAGAGACGGTTTCTAATGGCTGCCAATAAAAGCCTTATCACGCTGAAAGTTGTGTCAGCTCTGTAACCGCTGAAGAACCCGGACTGCAGCATCCGCTCATGCAGAGGAGGCTCCCGCCGCTTCCAGCTGTCATGACAATCCGTGGATTCACCCGTTGGCTGGTGTGTTACAATGTATCTTATAAAATGCTCGTAAAGTGTTAACATCCAGTGTTCGGAGGAGGCCGGAGGAGGCCGGGCTCCACTGAGACAGCATCGTGACAGAAGACGTCATCATCCAATGTATGGATGATTCCACAGAGTGACAGCAGCCTGGAGGTCCCTTCAGCCTGCCAATGTCTGGGGGTGTTGTAACCTGCCCTTTTACTGCCCCTGAAATATCAAGACACCCACTCATCTGCCCCAATAACCTCACTCATGTAACCTTTAACCTCCTTGCAGCCTGAGATGAGGGGGCTGAGGGCTGAGGACTTGAAGTCCAGCTGACAGACAGCACCAATTCTGAAGCTGTTTGGCTGGACTTGTTATTCTGCAGGCGTCCCGGGCCAGTCCAGTGTGTCTGTGTGTGGGGCTTTGATAGTCGTTTTGTAACTGTAGCCCAGTTCTTTCAGTCTGGAGCTGAAGTGTTCCCCGCTTTGTATCCGCTTTTTTTCTGGTATTCAGAAAGAAGCGGTTCTGAACTTCTCTCCACCCTGTCCCAGAATGCAGCGAATCCCTGACCAGCTGCCCCTCATCGCTCCCCAGCTCTGGCTGGCCATGAGAATGTGTGGAATAATTGCTTACCCATGTGTCGTGGTGGGGGGGAATACCTCTCCAATTTAGAAGAGAGGGGCTGAAAAGCGGGACTCATGGCTGAGCAGGCTTTAAAGGAGCAGGTGGGAGTCGCACCAACAGGTCGAAATAGTAACGCTGAGGCTTTAAAAATGGAAAATTGTATGAGGGGACTGTATTTTACTACCCTGCTGTGACAAATGTTGCAGATTACCTCCACACTGGGTTTAATGCTGTGAGGAGGAAGCAGATCCGTCCGACAGTTTGCTTATTAAAGAACCTCAGACAGAGATACTGTCTCAGCTGTGCTCGTATAAATGCAGATGCACTTTGAGCACATGTGGAGTAAATTTCCTGCATAAGCCAATTTCCTTTTGCTTAGTCTGTCTGCATGTGTAGTGTTGCAGACATGTGGGTGTAAACACATACCGTACATGTAAATAAGTGATGTCCTAATTAGGTTTTTTTGGGGCCTGATCCGATTCTGAGACATTTAATTTTGAGTATCTGCCGATACTGAGTCCAGAGCTGATACTTTTGTAACACATTTAAAAACATACACATTTAATAAACTATGACAGAGTATTAGGGCCGCCAAAAAATTAAGAACTTTTATTCTTGTAACTTTATGAGAAAAAAGTCCTACATTTTTATGTATTTTTAAGTCCCTAATATTTATTCTTGTAATTTAACAGTTGCGACTTTTTTCTAGTAAATTTACAAGATATAAAGTCGTAATTAAAAAAAAGAATGTTAGTAAACTCGTCCTAAAAAACAGATTCAAGTTGTTCCTTATTTTTATTTCATTAAAATTATTTTAACATTTAACACTTAAATAGAACATTTCTGTGATGTTGCCGTAACAAATGAGTAAAAATAGTGTAACTATTACCTATAAATGTGTTATCTAGTAAATATAGGTGATAATTAGTCATGAGAGAAAGTTTAGTGACTTTAGCTTTAATATCTTCAGAACCATTGAGCATTTTTAATCAAATGTGATGCATACCTTCTTTTAAAATTCTCAAAACTAATGATGACTTAGTTTTAGTATAAATATAATGAGTATTCATGGCTAGCTAAAATCATTACAGTCATTTATTCTTTTTTTGTTTGTTTTTTAAGATTTTGTGATTTTTTAACCTCTTGTTTTATTTCCACAGCAGTTATTTTTCTTAATTTTTATTTCTGTCTGAAAAATAAAACAGGCATATCAACGAACAGCTCGGGTCCTAAGGAGTTAAATCACGGAGCTAGTGATTAGCTTAGTTAGTATCTGCCATGTAGCCTCTGTCGGTTTTTAACATTAAAAAGAAACAAAATCCTGATCTTTTTTTTCTATTGAAATGCCTTTGTGCTTCATCATTTGTGTTAAGAACACAGTTGAGACACTTGCTGTCAGTTTAAACCATTTTTAAGAGGTATTGATCCCAGAAGTCCCAATCTGTGAGCATTTTACTAGCTTGGCTGAACTGATTTTGTTAGCGTCAGGCTGGAGCTGCTGCTGCGCCGAACAGCAGTAACATGTGGTGATCCGTTCATGACACGCAGACTTTTGGTGGAGTATTTACCCGGAGTAATAGGCTATAAATATAAGCGCTGATCATAATAAGAATAAATTAAATGTTCAATACTGATCGGGGGGCAACAACTGATACCGATCAAGTCATCAATCACGTGATCGGGCCCGTTTTTCGATCACGTGATTGGATCGGGACATCCCTAATTTATACACATGCACAAACGAGCACAGATTCTACTTTGTTATGCTAAACACAGCCTGGCTGCTGGGCGATCATTGGTTGGCCCACTTTAGTGGTTTTGTGAGCAAATGGGGGTCAAAATAGAAGTGGAGGGGGTATTGGCTCATTCTGAGGGAATGAATTCTGAGGATGAAAGCCTGAGGCTCGACCATTTCCTCAATAGCGTGTGTTTGTTCAGAAAACATCGTGATCGTCTTTAGGCTTAATAGCACAGAAACATGATGGAGCTCAGTAATACCCAATGGACAAACACACACCGCTCAAGCATCACCTGCTCATTTCATCTCCCCTCAGCTTCTGCTCTTAATGAGGTAGTTTAACAACTCCAGAAGATACATGCTCGCACAAACACTTCAAGATGCTGGCTCCCTATACACAAACTTCACTCATAGTACCGGCCTAACAACAAATCTACTTTCACCTCTGATTACATATAGTATTTACACCCGTAAAAAAGCCAGCCATCTGGCTTCGTATCATCAAACTAATGGTAATGTTTGGAATTGTTTTTTTTCTTGTGGTACTGCAGTCATTCACACTGCCATCTAATTTAAGTGGAGAAGTTAAACCTCCACAAGCCTTCAAGCTTCCACCACTCAATTTCCCTGATTCTTCATCTGGTTAAAGAATTATGTGACATCTGGTGTTAGTAGGAGGGAACGAGGGGACACCGTGCATTTGTGTGTGTATGTGCACATGCTGGAGCGCAGGAAAGGGTGGGAAACGGAAAGGTAGAGTTGGTCAGAGGTAGGTGTGGCTGTGAAATTAAATCCTGTTTTTTTTTTTTTTTTGCCTTGTGATGTATTTCCACTCTTACCTTCTTTAGTTTTATGAGAGATAATCATAAGAGGTAAGTTATAAAAACAGGCTAAATCATTCTTCCTTTAGTGATCAATGAGTTTCACAGCAGAAGTAGAGACATTTTGGCCCACTTAATCCCTTTTGGCGGTCCTTTGGATTCCAGAGCCTATCCCAATTCCTGTAGGGGTACATTCTGGATGGTTTGCACATCCATTGTAGGTCTACACAATCAGGGACAATTTAGAGTCACCAACTAACCTAAAGGGCAAAATTTTAGGCTCTGGGATAATCCAAAAGCACTCAGTGAAAACCCACACATGCAAGGGGAAAGCATGCAAACGCCACACAGGAAGAACCCAGCTGGGATTTGAACCAGGCGAGAGAGTGCTAACTGCCATGATAGGGAGATGTTTGATGCATTGTCATAGGTGCTATTTGCCAAGTGTCTACAAAGGTTTCATGGTGTGAGGTCGTCAAACACGAACTCTTTATAAAGGAATCTAACTGCTGACCGAACAAGACAGGAAGAGATCATGAGTGATGGAAGTGCAAGTCTTCTTACAATAACAGCAGTTGTAATCATACTAACATGCGCTCCTCAGTGTAGAAGCAGCTGAAATGAGTTTCCTCTGGAGGGTGTCTGGATGCTCCCTTGGAGAAAGGGGGAGAAACTTGGAGTAGAGCCGCTTCTCCTCCTGGACGCCTCCCTGGAGAGGTGTTCTGGGCATGTCCCACTGGGCGGAGGCCCTGGGGAAGACCCAGGACACGCTGGGTTGACTTGCGTTCATGTGGCCACTTTCAATGAGAGTCTATGCAAACGTGCACAGACCAGAGTTTTGGGTTTCCGTATCAGGAAATCTAGTGTTCACACGTCGCTACACAAGTTTTTAAGTCGCAGGCTCTAAGTTAGAATTGGGTGTTTACTGACTGAGTGTCAAAAAGTTCAACCGGTTGAACTTTTTGACGCTGAATCACGTCAACTGGCCTTGTGACATTCAGAGACTGGTACTTGGTATTGACCCATGGGTGGCGTCCTTTTCTAAACTACTTTTAAAACCTTTGTAAAAAAACAATATTTTTGATGGAAGAAGGCCATTCTTTACACTGTTTTTTGGGGGGATTTGCTTTTTGCTTTCCATTAACACCACCAGCTGAATGTATGTTCATGAAACGGCGTGTGATGCATCTCAATCTCGCCACACGGTGTGAATGCAAATGGACAATGGTTCAGATTAACTACTGCATGCAGACTAGACACATTAAGCTCTTTTTGACTCTTATTTGCCTCTCTTCCTCCTGAGAATCCATCAAACTTCACTGCAAAGAAAACCCACAGGTTTGATGCTTTTACAACGATAGAGTAGAAGTAGTGCTGTCTCTGTCCCAGCTCGTGTATGATTACATATCTCCTGCATAAACACCGTCATGTAAATCATTTGGATTTCTGGGCAGGACCCCTCAATCACCTTTTGTTAGTGTTCATTTCTGCATGTGTTTGACTTAGTGCTTCAGTTTCAGCCTCTTCAGTATAGGAGTATCTTTTATAAAATTCTGCATGTCAGGCTGTGCACCACCTTTAGAAAAATATTGAAGTTTTATTCCAGTTCCAGCTTTTTGTCTTACCTTACATCTGTGTGTTTTGAGTTTACAGATTAGTCAGGCAAACCTTCAACAACAATGAGAGCAGAAGCAGCGGAAGCTGTGGAGCGGGGGCCTCATTACATCTCTATGTCCCTTCCTTGGGCCTCCCTGCTGTCACACAGGCCGGTCTGTGGCTTGTTCGCACTGCACTGCCCGCTATAATCCTCAGTATTTGTGAGTGCACAGACTGCGTGCATCTAGGGAATGAGGGGGTTGGGGGTCATTTAGATTTCACTGTTACATAGAGAACAATGACCCTTTTGAAGCGTCTCAGCATTCTTTGTTCCATTAACGAGAACCAACAGACCAGTGGCAGACAGAAGGAGGACCAAATAAAGGGGGTGGGGAGGCGGGGCAGAGGCGAGCGGGCATCTCACTGGTCGCCCAAGCCTGCTTGATTACCTTACAGTGGTATGGGGCCATTGTTGCCTCATGCTTACATACATACTTATCTTCTCACTTCATCAGCTGAGCATCTTTTCTGTTGCTGGCCTTATCTGGGCTGTAGCGACTGAGCCCTGTCATGTTTACATACAGACGGTCAGCTGACTGAGATGGCAGTAATAGTAGCAAACCCAGAGGCAGTATTCCTACTGCAGTGCCACTTCAACAGGCATTGTCTTCAAATTTGCACAAATACCAGTGCATGCAGAAATGAGTAAGAGTTAGGGAAGTGAGAAACAAAATATGGTGAAGTATTTTCCAGAGAGAGGAGTCTTATTTGTTCCAAACAGGAAGTACCTGCTGGTCCCAAGAAACCAAATTCCCATCGACTTCTATAGAGAAATAAACAGTTATTACTCAGTTATTCTATGAGTCAGAATAACCATCTTTGATCTGATATCTATTTTAACAAGTTCTTAATTTTTGTACTTTGTTATAACGAGATAATGAGGAACGAAGTGTCCCCCTCTTTCTTTTAAGGACTGAGATGCTGAGACTTTACCGGATTTAAAATCGCTTTATTTTGTGGTTGACATCAAAAACGATAGAAGAAAACGCTCCACAAAAGTCTGTTGTCTGTTTTTTTTTTTTTTATCTATTAGAGGATCTATGTTCCTCAAACGCCTTCATTCCGTCTCACACACCATCCACTCTCCCTTTGTTTCTCTAAAGCCTCCAAACAAACTGTCACAAACAGGCAGACAGCTGGTTCCACGTGCAGCAGGTTTATTAATAGTCCACAGAATAAGCAGGATCAGACAGGCAGAGGTCATACACGGGCATGGGATCATCAGAGACGCGCAAGAAGAGGAGTCAGAGTCCAGGCGAGGGTCAGGGGCAGGCGGCAGGCAATCAGAATAGCAGGGTCGGAGGCAGAAGATCAGGTCAGGAGTAAACACTGAGTTGCAGGCAGGGTGGCACAAAAAAAGCTTCGCAGGGAGTGGAGTGTGGAGTCAGACTATATGCTGAGGAGGTGATGAGGTGATGGGGAACAGCTGATGATGATGAGTCCAGGTGATGGCAGGT
>NC_050529.1:7213311-7226152 GCF_002922805.2 Oryzias melastigma
TCTGGTTCTGCTCAGTGTTCATTCACAATAGGCTCATTTCGATTGTAAATCTCGTAAATTTACCACTTTAAAAATCATAATTTTATTTTATTTTTTATTTTTTTGGTGGCCCTAATACTCCATCGTACTATAACACCGATGTTTATAGAATTCAACTTTTCCGCAGCACACACACATACATGTATCTGCAGACACCCTGGGTCCGCCTGCATTCTGCTGCTGGCGCTGTCTCACCCACATGACGTCAACGCGTCACGTGACCCAAATCGAGCCGTTTCTGAAGCAGGGCGACATGCGAGTGTGATTTGTCGTTGATTTAGTCAAATTTTACAAAAACCTGCGTTTGTCCACGGTAATTATTTGTTATTTTTGATACATTAGAACATATGGAATCTATCTGGATACGCGTTTTAGCTTTGTCCCAGGCCATTACTAACACTTTAACGAGAAAACAAAGTTTGTTTTCTCGTTAGAACAATGTAATAGATCTCATTATAATGAGAAAACAAACAAAAAAAAAAAGTAGGGCAGGCTGTTTTTGGCTTCCCCATAAACTGACCAATCAGATGCCTCAATAAAAGTAGGCGCAGCCTGCAGCCCCCCCCCTCCCCCGTTTAAAAGGTTTGACCGATTCCTCCCAGCCCGCTTTCAAGTGGAAGGGGTGTGGCCATCCAACAAGCTCACTTCTGATTGGCAAAAGCAGTTACCCTAGAAATGATGGCTCTGACTGATTCAGACCAATCACTGCTTACTGACATCATCTGGTTCCAACATCTGTATCGCAAAAAAATGCCAGCTGAAATGATTTCATTTGATTGGAACCGTAAGGTGAAGTCACACCCATTCGCTCCAGTTCTCAGATACAGTCATTGGTGTGCACCAGAGATTACCTCACTCAAACCTACCGGACTGTGGTGAGGCTGCACACACAAGTACCTGCAAGTAAAAGTGCCTATCGAGAGTGTCCCAGCAGATGTTTGTTTGTAAACGGCATTTATTCCTGTGAAAAAAATCTATCTGAGTAAGCAGATGCTTCTGTCAGTGCCCCCCTGGTTCCTGCTGCATCCACACAGAGGGAGGAGAAAGGACAGGGATGCACTCTGCACACTGCCCTGCTGACCTCAGCCACTCTAGTGTGTCTGTTTGTGTATCTGAGCATTCTACATGTGTGAGACACATCAGCAGCCCGTGGAAACAGTGAGGCCACACCTCCAGTTGTCACATCTGTAGCGGGTCCAAACTAGTTAACATGTTTTTGAATGTAGGATTACCAAACAGTCATTTCAGTGTATGATTAAAATTTGGAGGGAGGTTGGTGTTCCTTTTATTTGGTTGCAAGGACAATATTTTTCATTGCTCCATCAAATGTCTCAGTTGGCACATTGCAGTCAGGCAAGAACAGTTTTGCTCAAATCTACCAAACCCAGCAGAACTCATAGAGAAGCACATTGCTCATCTCTGCATAAAACCTCTTTTCTTTGCTCCACAGTCCACTTAGATGTCATTCACTCCACTACAAATCATAAATAGTGGTGTGGAACTTCTTAATTAAAAAAAAACACAAGGCTACAGCTACACAACTGTTGTGCTCACCTTAACACTGGTGACACCAGGAGCCAAAGTATCAACTGTCGATTCCCTTCCAATAAAACTAGAAATGCAGTCCAGTTTGAAGAAATCTCTTTAGAGTACAAATATCTTTTAAACAATAAAGTGTATAATCAAGAGACATGATTGCCAAAGTCATAAGTTAAATTCAAACAATAAAAACACATTTAACCAAATCGTTTTATTCCCAGTATCTGGTTAGAAAGTTCAGTTTTTGGAGATACCAGCTGAGATGAGAATACAAAGAAGAGTTAAGACCCACTGACAGAGTTTAAAATATTGAAGAGATAAAAGTCCAGATACACTTGTACATGCCAGGAGAAATGGCTTCACAAACCCATGTCCATTCTTTTTCTTAGAAACTCTAAAACGTTTTATGTTAATTAGCAACAATTCTACCAAATGGTAGTAATCTGGTCTCAAATGCATAGAGTCAGGGATAATTTTTTTTTTCCAACTAACGTATTGGACAGCCTATAGCCTACGACCAAGTCTACGGTGTCAAGGTCCACTTTAGTCTCTGCACTCTTCAAATCCTTTCTTAATTCTCACACCTTTTCTCTAGATTGATCACATTATTCTCTGAAGAGATGGGGAAAAAAAACCCTCTGTTGGAGCGCATCATTATACATCTTCCTCTGTCACGCCTCCCTTTCGTCTCGTACTTCCTGGTGACACTCAGACTCATTTACTCTAATCACAAAATCATTGGGATTCTGACCCTGAAAGCCTTGAAAAATTTTTAAGAGTACAATAGTAAGTCAACGGCACAAGAGATGTAAAAGAGTGAGAAAGTCAGCTCATTCACAAAAAGAGTTATCCTTTTGCAGGGATTCCACCCTTTATTCCCACGAGAACAACAACCCTTTCCATCAAAAATCTAAAGGAGATTTTAAGTTGAAGTTTGTAATATAGATGCCAGTAAAATAAGACGCTGTGCTCGGGAGCCAGGTGTAATCAGCCTCCGGAAATGCCTTTTCTACTTGTGTGGGAGGGAATAGGCCTGACTTAGCTGTGGCTGTTCTGCTAATAGAACCACTAAGTCACCAGTCCAAATGTAATCCCAAAGCCAATCAAAGCGATGCTGGTTAGATAATCAAAGACACAACAAATACACGCAATGCCAGTCATACTCACTGCAGAGTGACATGCAAACCTGCAAGTGGAAATCCCTGCATACGCATTGCACACAAAAACACTGGTGTGCAGAAGGCAGTAAAGTGTGAACATGTTAGTGGGTCTCTTACATGTGGCAAATGAGAGCATGGCACTCACACATGCACAAAGTCCTGCCCTGACCTTAGTAATATAAACACTGATTCAGCCAGGCAAAGAAAAGCCTCTCTCTGACCTGCAGTAAGTAGTCTTTAGTGGTTGTAGTGTTTCCCCTCACAGTCAGCGAAAGAGAGAAATGCATATTAAAATCTGATATAACAAATAGAAAGGATCCAAAACTCACCAAGCCACCCACTATGGACAGGCTTTTTTTTTTTAACTTTCCAGACTTCAATCTGACCTTTAAAGGGACTAATAGTTCCAAACTCATTCCAAGCGCCTCTTCCGCAGTTTAAAATCAAAAGCAGTTTCGTAGCTTATAGGCTCTAACAGCTTATTACACACAAGATCTGTGGCAAAGGGAAACACAACATAAAAATTGCCAAGTTGAGATTCCTGTTTCCTGGGTCAGTAGTGAAACTATAAGATCTCTCCCCACTTTCTTTGTCGTCTCTTTCAAAGTGACAGTTTTTATTGATTTTTTTTAATTCAGTGATGCCCCATTGGCTTTATCCAACAACTGAGCTGACTTATTTGCTTTTTCCTGCTTTGACACTCCCCCATCTCTTAACCCTCTACTTTGGATGTTATTGGAACCCTCTTAAGGTCACTCTGTCTTTATTCTGGCGGTTCTAAAGAGGTTATAATCCACTTGAAGTTGTTTTCAGCAAAACTTTGAGTGTGTCAGAGTTAATTCCAGAGCGTATTTGGATTTTGTGTCATGGACTTCATGGAGTAGCTGAGGTATGAGGAGAATGCCCACACACCAGCCTGTTCTCTGAAGGGAGAACAAAATAGCTTGGTGTCTGAAGGCCAAGCTGAGAGCAGACTGAGAGCTTTCATGATTCATCAATAGATGGTGGTCAGCCGCTCGATCTCTCTTTGCTCTTTCAGTCAATAAGCTGGCCAGATCCAGAGTTTCCCATGCTGTTATCCAATCTGCTCTGCCCTGGAGCACCGTTTGGATGGCCCTTCTCATCTTGTCTGGATATATTTGACCTTTATCACTGCTCCTTGTTAGCATTTGAAATTCTGTCTTAAAATGTAAGCCAGAAATGAGGCAAACTTTGAATAAAACATTAACAGCAATGAGCTTTTAATTTGTTTCCAGCTTTTCTTCTCGATTGGTGTTGGTCTTATGGCATGTGGGTTCTCTTTTTGCTGTGTGTCACATCACCATCAATGTAACACTTCCATTAGAAAGCTAATCTGAGTGACTTCATTGCCCTTTTCAGCCCTGCGCTGTATTGTCCAGACTGTTTGTCAGCCTGTTCCAATGCTCTGCAGGCCCAGCCACCTGTCGAAGGCCGCTGGTCTGCAGCCGTTCACTCCACTGGTCACTAATGCTTTTTTTTAACAGTTAATTTTTTTGCAGCAACAACAAAAATAAGTTCTCAATGTTCAAAGTGCTTTTATTTTACAGAAATATGACAAGACATGTTCTTTTTCAATGTTCTGCATGGTCCACTGAATAGTTAATGAGAGACTAATGATTGGATTCATGTGAATGCAAGTCAGGTGGTCCAAACAGTCATCACTAAGTGTAAACATCATGTTTTTTTTTCAAATCTACTCTAAATTATGTTCATCTGTCCTGGAGTAAGGTTTTTATCAAAGATGATCTGAATCCAAAAGACAGAACGGAAGACGCAGAATCCTCTTCTAAGCATCATTTATTGTTTTTTTTCCAGCCTTAGCCACATTAAGAATTTGCTCACTCAGCAAAGCACTGCTCTCCCAAGACAACACTGGTGAAAAGTGTGTAAAGCTGAACACAGAGAGTGCACGTCTCACCAGCCTGCATGGTAAATGTGGTTTGTACTCTTCTACAAGTGAATGCGAGTCTTTACTGTCAATTCCTGTGTTTTTCAGGACAGACAACCAGCATCAGCTTCATCTCACATCTGTGGTGAGATGACAGCTGCGGTTCTCTAAGCACATTAGGAACATTCGTGAGCACATCTCTGACTTTTAGCCAAAGGGCTGTGTGATGTGAGCTAACCACAAGAACTCAGTGTGGGAAGAGTTTCTGTGCCATCTGACCCAGAATGTTGGTTTGTCTTCATGTCTTAAGCTCACTCTGTTTATGAGCACATACTTTGTTTGGGAGTTGGTTAGAATCAATTTATTCTTACTTGGTATCAGTGCTCTTTGAAAGAACTCATGAAAACGCAAGTTGATCTGTCCATGTTCATATATTGAAACAATTGATTTAATGATTTCTATTGACAAACCAGTGGACAAAGGAATGCCACTGGTACGAGATTGGAACTCCTGGTACATGTGGGAGAAGAATCAGGTACAATCTGACTCAGTTTACAATACTATATACAACTCAATATTCTACTAAAACTTACAAAAATATAATCAAATACATTGTTTTAGGGTTAAAACGAATGCAATATAACTGTATGTAAGCATTTGAACTAAATGAATAGCCTCCTGCCTGAGGGAAGGGTTGGAACAGTCCATGAGGTGGGTGGGTGTGGTCTTTGATGATATTCAGGCCCCTCCTCCTGTATCTTCCAATGTAGAGGTCTGTGGTAGAAGGCGGTCCTTTGAGCGACTTTGACCGCTCTGCAGAGCTTTCCTCTCAGCAGAGTAGCTGTCGTGCCACACGGTGACGCCGGTGCAGAGGACTCTCTCCACGGCGGCGTGGTAGAAGCTCCTGAGCTTCCAGGTCCAGCCCAACGCAGCTTCCTGAGGAAGTTTGGAGATCTGTGCGTTGTAACCATCCTCTTCACTGTCTGTTTATAATTGTCATGGTTGGAAAGCATTGCTTTATTTCATGAGTAATTCATAATACAACCAGTCTGTCATGAGTCTGTGATCTGGTTTTGCCATGTTCTGTTTTCCCCGTCAATCTCACCATGTTCAGGTTAATCATCCACAGCTGTTTTCATTTAGTTAATCAGCCTCGGTGTATTTAAGTGTCTGGTCTTCAGTTTCTCCGTGTCAGGTCATCTGCTCTGTTCTGTCATGTCACTGGTTTGTTCTCCTGGTTTTATGTTTGAGTTTGTAGTTGTAGTAAATGTTCAAGTTTCTGCCACAAATCTGGTCTCCTGCATTTGGGTCCTTCACCACCATCCCTGACACAGTCTGTTTTGAGATATGAGTTTCTTTTCTGCTCCTTCCTTTGAGCAGGTTTATTCTTATTTTTTAACTGCATTTTCCTCCCTTGTGAACAGGAGAAGGTTGAGTGGGCTAATAGTGTTGTCATTTCTGTCATTATGTGTGTCTTTCTTGCAGGTAGCAGGTATGGGGATTTATTACAGTGGAACTCCTTTGGTTTTAGGCCCATCTACAGATGGGACTTCTATAAAGAGTGTGTGCACCGCTTAATACAAATATCCATATGTGTGTGTAGCTATGCTGCCGACCCTGGTTTTGCATCACACCTTTGCTCGTCCATACCAGAGAGGTCTTTACTGCAGTGACTCCAGTCTGAAGTACCCCTACCAGAGCAGCACCGTACCCACCTCAGTGCTTCTTATAGTGGGCTTGACACTCCCCGTGGTGTCCGTAAGTCTCCTCCACAGAACGGCCGCTCGGGTTTGACGTCTGTGATGTGGCAATGGAGGAGTGACCATGTTAGACAGAATGCTAATAAAATCCTGTTTTGGTTTTATTTTTGTATCTCTATAAATGTCACTCCTTCGCTCTGAGCCTTCAACACACGACGTCCTCAAACCCGACTTTTTTCTGATGTCCCGGGATGCCAGCATGCTCTTTGTGCTGCTGCTATTTTGTCCTGTTCATGTGTGTGTCACAGACCAGGTGCTTCTGTCTTTTCTTTCTCTTTCTCACACACCCTTGTCTTCTCTCTTTGTGTCTCTTGTAGCTAGCCTGCCTTTCCTGATCATTGAGACTAGCACCGTTAATCCGTACCAGCGTGGGTTTTACTGTTCGGACGAGTCCATCCGCTACCCCCAAAAAGAGGGAGACACCATTAGTGATGCTGTGCTTTGCGGTGCTGGCATTCTTATTGTCAGCTTCTCTGTAAGTCCAAACCCACACCTCTCTCTGCTGTCCCTGTAACACCTTTGCTTCTTCCTTCTCCTCAGGCTGGACACCTAACAAGCACCTCATTTAGAGTGTTAGTCACTCCCACCGTGCCGTGTCTCACAGAAGACTTCCTTCCTGCTTCATGTGCTGTATGTCCCCCCCCCCAACTTCATTAGACAGTTTTGATCACTTATTTCATCCACACTTATACTAGGTTTTGTTTTTCCTATGATTAGAAAATGTATGTGTGTGCAAAGACATGGATACTGAAGTCCAAAGAGAGGTTAGGGTCCAGCTCCTCCTTCCATCTCCGCTTCATCCTCCCCATGCTCCCGCTCAGTTCTCCCCCATCACAGTCTGAGTTATTCCACTAGAAACAGCACAAACTTCTCAGACTAATTACTGGATGTGTGTTCTTAAAAAAGGACTGGCTCCAGCTTTGTGTAAGCAGATTAAAGCAGGTCAGGTTTTCCAAAAAATATTATGACATATATTTCAATTAAGGACATGTGCAGAAGCTCAGGGATCTTTACAGCCCCCAGACTCTCTGTTGCTAAGCCCCCTCATAAGCTCCCAGACTGAAGCGTCACCTCAGTGGCGTCTCCCTTCCATTAGCTCGGTGGGCACACTCACATAAACAGTCTGGGAAGCTGCTCTGCCTATTAGAACCAGGAGGCTGAGGCTGTGTTGGTTAGTTCCTACATGCGTCAGCAAAGATGGAGTGTCCAGCACAGCTGTGTTACAGCAGCAGTGTCTGCTGCAGCAGAATGCCCTCTCTCCTGTCCACATACTGGTTACACACCTTCCTCGCTTAAACCTTGTTGCCAGGAGAATTCCTCTGGTGTTGTTTGGGGCGTGTCTGCTGTGACAGAGAAGCTCACTTTTTTGAAGAAACTTCAACAAGATAGAGTAGCTGAGGACGTGAGCTGATCCAGCCACCTGCAGCTCCAATCTTCTGATCAGAACAATAGCTTACCCAAACAAACCGAAACACCACAGGATTTGTTTCTTCTTGCTGCTGGTCGGCCATGCGACCACCCACCATGCTGTGCTAGTTGTTTATAACAGCTGATTGACTCAATTTATTCTTCCTTTCTGGAGAACTGTGCAGATTTTTTTCAGGAAACATTTGTAACAGTTCTGTCCAAACTTCCTTTTTGATCTGCCTCGAAAGCATTGCAGTCAAAGTACAACTCGTGGTTTGATGCATCTTCTGGGGAATGTTGCATTTTGGACATAGAGCAAGTCAACTAGATGTCACTTAGAATAGCAGAAGCTGGATTCTTCAGAGTAGACGGCATGTTTTGATGCTGTCCTTGGAGCTGTTAGAGCAGGAGCCCAACACAACCTAAAACCATCTGGCTGGATCATCTCTTGCGTTAAGTCTAGCCTATTTTAACTCAGATGAAAAGTAAATGATAATGGACCATCAATCTCTTCTATAATTAATCTGTGCCAGCCTGACTCACATACTCAGTCTAGACTATTAGTGATAGCAATTTTATTTTTCCTTATTGCTGCCGCGTCAGTCTGCATCACCTCTTTGAGAACAGCACTGTGGTTTGTCAACCTCACATCCCATCCGCAGTGCCTGAGGGAAAGGCAGGCCATGCTCATTGTAAATGTTTGTCTTCACTCATTCCACTGTTTCACTCATCCGTGTTAAACCCAAAACCTGTATCTAAAATGTCCTAATATCAAGCTTCTTTGCTTCCTGCATGTTAAAACATTTGTCTGTCTGCACCATCAGCTAGCTGGAAGTTGCCCCATACTTTACCTGTTCACACGGGAAATCCTTTTCTTTTAGATAATGATCGGAGAATGCTTCAGGATTCATCAACTTCATGACGGAACCAAGTCCTTCGTTGGCAATCCTTATGTTGCAGCTCTCTACAAACAGGTCAGCTCGGCTTCTCACCAGAGTGTGGTACAAACTGGACAACAGCTCAGATGAGTTCTTCTTTAACAGAGAAAAAATCATAAAGCAAACAAAGTAAAACATTACTTTTTACATGAGTGTGTCAGTTCTGCCCTCAGACTTGTATGTCTGGAGGATCAAAAGAGCAGCAGAAAAAAGCGATTTCCAGGATTTATTAAATGAGGGGGAGTGCCCAGTCCAGAGCTAGGCAGAGGGCAAGACAGAGTTGGCTGGCCTCTAAATGTGTCCAAAAGTTGGTTGGTTCTATAGAAAACCACCAATCTGGTAATTGATCTGTCAGTGAGGCGATCTTTAAACTGCTGCAGGTGTACAGGAGGTGTGACCTGTAAAGCCAGACCAAACCATGAATATCCAACTCTCCGCCCAGCTCCTGTACAAAGGCAGGAAGACAGAAAGAGACGGTAAAAAGACAGGAAAACAAAAAAACTACAAAACGGATTTTTGTCTTTGTAGTGTTACAGTTAGAACAGCAAAAACGAGCTGCAGAGTTTGGAACAACTCTGCAAAACTTAAAAAGATTTCGATCCCTTGTTATAATCCTTTTACAAACAATTTTTGGAGTTGGAGGTTATGCTTTACTAACTTCATGCTTTCTAACATCTTCCAGATCGGCGTGTTTCTCTTTGGCTGTGCCGTTAGCCAGTCTTTCACAGACATCGCCAAAGTGTCGGTGGGCCGGATGAGACCGCACTTCTTGGATGTGTGTAAGCCAGATTTCTCCACCATCGACTGCTCGGTTGGGTACATCACCAACTACACCTGCACTGGCAGAGACAGTGAAGTACAAGAGGCCAGGTTGGTGACCACAGTTCTAAAACTGACAAATGTTTTGTTCTGGTGGTGTTTTGTTCTGTACTTTGAAGTGGGAGTGAATTACTAATAGAATTCTTTGCATCTGCAGGAAATCCTTTTTCTCAGGACATGCCTCGTTCTCACTGTATACCATGCTCTACCTTGCTGTAAGTAGTCTTTACACTCCTGCCGACAGTCAAACACACAATCATGAGAACAATAGCTGACAGATTGTAGAGTGATTTAAGGAAAAGGGCTGCTCTCTGATTATGGGATTCACTGCTGGAGGAAACCTCATAAAGAAA
Organism: Oryzias melastigma; assembly: GCF_002922805.2. Lineage (NCBI taxonomy): Eukaryota > Metazoa > Chordata > Actinopteri > Beloniformes > Adrianichthyidae > Oryzias > Oryzias melastigma. The sequence goes on from NC_050529.1 coordinate 7,223,236, forward strand.
GGTCACCCGAGCGCTCTGCCGGCTTCATGGCTGAAGACACCTGTTCTTCCAGTGAGATTTAGCACCTCACACTCTAATTATAGTCTCGCACATCATTTCAAAACTACAGTATCCTAGTTATTTCCTGCGCTCTGTTCCTCTGTGCAAGGAAGAGGTTTGTCCGACTGCAAGGTGGACCCGGTTCTCAGTAAAAGTTCTGCTGTATTGTGTTTTGCTGCCAAACTGTAAGAGTGCCATGTGGGTATTTCCCAGCCTTTGAGTGAACCTACAGCCCCATTCTGGTCAGAGGAAAAGATGAAAATGAGCAAGGGAATCTGCAGGGAATGAATGGAGACGTTCTGCATCCAAACCGCATCGTGACACACTAGTCAGAGAGCAGTGTTCCACTTGTGGCAAACTCAGGACTGATGCCAGCTGTAAACACACAGACCCATAGCAGCTGAAGAAGTGGAATACAAAAAGATAAAACCCACATCAGGCTTTTCCTTTGGAGCAACAGGAGTCAAATGCACTTTGTTTTCTCAATTGAGCTAATTTAAATGCAGGGAAGAGCTGTGGAGTAGAGAGCCAAGTGTGTCAAATAGGAGAGCATGGACAGTTCCATCAGATTTACAGTGTTCCCTTGTTATTGCAGGAGTTACATGCTAAAAAAAAAATCAACAAAACATCAACTCTGCAAAGTAGCAGTACAGATGTTTTAGGTTCTTCCCTCCACACAATTTTCTCAGACAGACATGAACATTTTCATACTTTTTTTCTCAAAGTTCAAACATTCTTAAAGAAATAAATCCAGTTTTCTAAAATGAAAAGAAAGATCAGATTACAAAACAAGACTGATGCTGATCTGAAGAGCTGCACATATCTGTGAGAATAATATATAGAGAATAATGAGAATAATAATAAAAAGAGAAAGATTAGACCGATGGCCTGCTGAAATTCAAAATTAGGATTAAAAATGAATTTTGAATTTGTATCAAATGTAAATTGAACTGAAAGTTGCACTACCTGCGATAATGCTAGTGTGAATGCTTTTTGTGGAATCTGGTTGTTGAAAATGCTGAAGCAGTTTAATCTAATTGCTGAAGGTATTTGCTGAAAATACAAAAGCTATTTGCAAAATGCAAAATTTGCTAAAAGACTTGAAATTTTCTTAAAGAACTATGAAAGAGTGCAGAAGTTGATCTAAATTTCTGAAAAATCGGTAGTAAGATTGCTTAAAGATTCTCAATACATGCCAATTTTGCTAAAACATGTAGTGTGTTGCTTAAATATAAACTAAACTCTAAATTAGCCCAAATAGCCTTAAAAGCTAGCACATTGCTAAAATACTAGCTTAAATTAAAAAGCCTAAAAATCCTCGGTAAAATTAGTCAAAAACATTAGCCTGTTGCTAAAATATTAGCTTAACTTAAATGTAGATAACAAACCTCAGTAGATAACAAATTAACCGAAAAAGGTTAGCATGCTGCTAAAATATTAGCTAAGCTCAAAAGTAGCCTAACAATCTCAGGAAATAATAAATTTGCTTAAAATTGTTAGCATGTTGCTAAAATATTAGGTACAATTAGTATAAAAATACCTCAGTTGTTGCCAAATTACCAAAATGAGCTAGCATAATGCTAATATAATAGCTTTTTGCCAAATGATTTAAAAATTACTGTAAGCCATGATTTCAAAGTGCACAAAGTTTATGAAGAATTTGAAGACTTTCTCATTCATTTCCCATGGGGCATATTTTACTTAATATTTTAAAAACTATAAAGTAGAATAAAATGAAAATACAAGCAGTGTCAGTCCTGAACGAGCTGAACGTTTTGATACCAAGATTACTGAAATCACTGAAAGTGTGATTGACATCCTGAAAAACGTACAGAAAGAAGCAGGAGAATCATTATAGTGTGAATGTTGTAACCCATTCACACATTTAAAATTAATTTACTAATATTTGTTTTTGAATCTACTTTGAAAAAAAAGCAAGTGTCCTGTAATGAATGTACCAGTTTAAACCTCTTCACATAAAACAAATGCTCTGTGTTTTCTTTTATACATTTGCTTGCAGCACAAAAAGGATCAAAGTTAAATGTTCATGCACGATGGTACTGGAATTATCATGTTAATGGTTGAAAAGTCACAGTAAATCAGAGAACAGAAACCCTAGAGGGTTAACGCTCAGTAAAAACACTATCAGCTCTTTGTTTGTCTTCATCAAACCTGTCCTCACAACATAGACGACTGCAGCTCTTGTCACTCTTGGGTTTTCCCCTCAGTCTTGTCTGCTGGGCTTCTCTTTAGCACGCGTGTGATGAACAGAGAGGCCTCTGCCTCGTCTCTAACCGCAGCCTCGTGTCATCTGCTAAAAAGCTGCCTGTGGTCATGCTGCATTGCATTGTATTTACTTGCACATTCTGGTGCTGAATCTGAATATAACGTGGTAAAAGTACTAAAAGTTTCAGGGTTGCACATATTGGTACAAACCACATTTGCAGGAGCACAGCCACAAACAGCAAGCAGCTGTTGTCCACTTCACCTGATGTGCTCTACACAAATATATTAAATAACTGCTTTTGTGTTTTAAATATAAAAGGTCTGGACCACAACAATGCTTTGAAGTGTGAGAAAAGAGGGAAATGCTCTGAGTTTTTGTCATGTTTTCGTTTGTTTGTGATTTGTTTGGTTTAACACGGAGTTTGACTCTCAGCAGGAAGCACAAAGAAATAAAGTCTCACTGGAATGCTTCTGAAAACCACAGGACTTGGTGCCGCTCTTGTTTCCCTCTGTCATGGGAGCGCGCCAGGGCTTCTTTTGCTGCTTTCTGTTGTAATGTTCTTCAAATTCAATTGTTAGAAAGCCATTGAAGGAGCACAAAGGCAAAAGCCCGACTCATTGTGGTTTATTGATAGAATAGAATAGAATAGAA
>NC_050529.1:7229654-7240433 GCF_002922805.2 Oryzias melastigma
CGCATCAGGATTTTCACAAGAAAAACACTGATAAAACATTCCAGCGTTCTCAGATATCTTTATTTTTAACACAAAATAATGAATAAATTATGAACGACGTGTATAGATCTTTGTATGTGTTGATTTATATATATAAAAAAGGGTATGTCCGTTTCTGAAATAGTTTATATTGAAGATTGAACTTAAGATGTATTGCTAGGGGATAGGATTGAAAAAGTTTTTTAAACTTCTTCCTACTCCATTTCGAACTACATAATAGAGGTGTAATGTTTTTATTTATAATTTATATAGAATTTTCTGTTGTTTTCTTGTTTTTTTACCATGTACTATGTATGTATTGTTCAAAATAAAAAGGACTATCTGACTAATAAAATAAATAAATACATTAAAAGATGAATAAAAAACAAATAAATTAGTAATAAATAAATTAAATAATAATAATGACCATACAGCAGATACAGACGACTAAAGAAACCACATATTGACTGACTGAGTAGAGAAACTATTTGGCCCGATCCGAATACTCCCCTTCTCCCTCTCCCTTAGCCCTCCCCCTTCGTTTATCCCTCCGTGTTCGCTCCAAACGGAGGGTGATGAAAAAGTAATGTCTAATATTTCGGACGTGACTTCCGTTCAATGACGTCATTAACATCGCCAGTCCGCTAGCATTAGCGCCGCGCTTCCAGCGGTTTAATATCCATAACAACAGCGGTTTTATAACTTTAAAAAGGTTGTGCTACAACATAAAGTCATTACTTACATTTGAAAGTAAACTTCTGTGGTTCAGAGCGCACCAAAAGGAAGAAAAGAGCTTCTTCACGCAACGCGGTTTACTCTCGCGATAGCGGACTTTGGACCCCTCTGTTCGGAGTGTGCAACTTAAAAAATAATAATTCTGGACACGACTTTGACTTCAACTGCCACTTCAAATCAAGGGGGAGGGCTAAGGGAGAGAGAGAAGGGGGGTATTCGGATCGGGCCTTTGTATTCAGTTTCAAATGTCTGTATTAACAGCGCCTCCTCTAGAGCAGGGGTGGCCAACCCTGGTCCTCAGGAGCCTCAACCCTGCCTGTTTTCTAGTTCTCCCTGACCAGCTTCCTGCTGATTAGTTGACGTAAATGATTCCACATCCTGATTGACTGAACACACCTGATTTCAATTGTCAGCATCAATCAGTCCAGGAAGAGCTGGAAAACAGGCAGGGTTGAGGCTCTTGAGGACCAGGGTTGGCCACCCCTGCTCTAGAGTGAGAGAGAAGCCCCGGTAACAAGAAAATCTTTGAAGGATTTCATTTTATGTAGATTTTTGTAGAACTCCTCACAGTAAATAAATCTGATGTATGTGTCTTCCATTCATTGGAGGTGTGGGGGGCTCGTGCGCGCCGGCTACATCAGTGAGCATTTGAGGGCTGCTTTTCATGGGGGTTCTATTCAAACGCGCGTAGCAGAATATTGGACTTCTATTGCGTTTACATGGACTGGAATGCCCGCCGACACAGCACGTGTGTGAACCTTAAGATTCACGGACACGCGCACGCAGGTGCGAGCCAAGCTCAGGATCACATGATTGACAGGCGGGAGCAGCAGATCGCCGTGCGATGAAAGAGGGCGGGCTACAGGTTTGCGGCTCGAAGCTTGAGGAGCTCTGATTCAATAGGAACAGTCAGCACGTCAAAAAACGTATTCTTCAACATCATATGTGTATTCATTCTAAGAGAGACATCCACAGACGGAGCTGGTAGCTCCTCCTACATGCGGCACAGCGACAGAAACACCTTTTTTTTGACAAGCCACGAGCAGCAAATTCCCCGCGCGGGGCACGCGAATTTGTCACGCGAATCGTGTCTGGTGCTTCATGGCTCCTCCTCCGCCCAGCTGATTGGAGGAATGAAAGAATGAGGGAGTGAGGTACTGGACAGCCCGCCGATGTCCCACCTCCAGAGTCATATACCTCACCGTGATTGGTTCATTCAACTCTGCACACAGCAACTGTCATTCATGTCAGCCTTGCGGGCCGCACGAACATTAATCTTTCATATGAAGACGCGGGCCGCAAATCATCATCCCGCGGGCCGCGAGTTTGAGACCCCTGATTTAAAAGGAGAAATACTCGGAAATGCAAAAACAAAATGATTGCTTATTACATTTGTTCTCTTTCAGAAGAAAAATGAAACACAGACATGCTAAAAACTCTAAAACAGGATTTTCTTTGGAGGGACAATTTAAGCAATCTCCTTTTGAAAAACATATTATTTTATTGGTTCCATTGTGTCATGTTCTGGATGCAAATGAGCTAATATGTCTATTTATAAATAATTGAATTTTTTACTAGTATATGTGAATGTATGCATTTTTTCATGACTAATTATCCCAAGTTTAATTTATCTCTGTATTGAATCACATTTTTGGTGCTTGTCTTGTGTCATATTTTTGCTTTGATTGCTTGACATAAACCATCTCCAAATCCAAACCCAGAGGGAAGAAGATATTCGCAGCCATCCCAATCACTTTCATGTGTTTGCTTAAACAGCTTTAACTGAATTAGGCTTGAACTGGGTTATCAGAGTGTACTTGTTGCCCCGTAGTTAGATAAGGTCACATTGACTAGCAGGTCACAGGGACTCCTGTTTTGACTAAGTCTAAGGTTTTTTCTTCTTAAAGCTAACAGCTCCAGAGGTTGTGTGACTGCAGCCTGTCTGACACCATTCTTATCAGTGGTCCTTGCCCATTACCTAAAACCTGACATTCAAACATCACTGCTAGGGAGGAGTTCAAGACTAAAAAGAATGGGAGGGGTCACTTCCTCTACTTCCGTCAGGAGAATAACAATGCCAGAGAGCTGCAGAGGAAGCATGAGGGAGATCCACACCTACAGGGCTTGTTATGGTCAATGAATCTGCAGATTGTTTTTCTTTGTATGTTGTTTGGTTTGCTAATTATATGGGTGCAACTTTTTGGGATGAAGTGAGACGGGGGCATCCCAGAACATGAGCCTCAGACAGGAAGAGTAACACTGCTGCGGAAACAAAGGATGTCTGCAGGGCCGGCTGCTGTCCAAGAGGAGAAGATCAGCGTGTCTGGGAGAGAAGCCGCAGCCTCAGTGACTGATAGTGACCTTGGATTGAATTATCCATGTTTTGATTCCCCTGACGCTTTTATCAGAAAATGGTAAGGTGAAGAGGTTGCATCCGCCTAATCTTCTGTTTGCTCCAGAACACAACAGAGTTCACTACGACTAAGGGTTGAACCCTGCGTGTCTATAAGTGTGTGCACTCGTGCTGTTTTCACAGCTTGGATGTAAAGCTGTAAATCCGTCATGTCCGGGTCAGATGGTCAGCTGTTTGTGTTTGTTTCTTCAGTCCTCTGCCAGCTGTGGTCCAGCCCAGACCTCCTCACAACACAAAAACACAGTTTCCGCAGGTGCAGGATTAAAAGTTCAGAAAGGATACCAGCAGCTGTCTGTTTCTGACTAATAAAGGAAGCAATCAGGCTCACAAAGCCTCAGCAGGACTGTATGGATGATACTTTCATCATGACGGCAGTCAATAATGATTCACTTCTCTGTTTTGGCAGTTCTATATCCAGTCCAGATTTACGTGGAGAGGTGCTCGACTTCTGCGTCCGCTGCTCCAGTTCACTGTGTTGATGATGGCCTTCTACACCGGCTTGTCGCGCGTGTCTGACCACAAGCACCACCCCACGGATGTGTTGGCTGGCTTCGTGCAGGGAGCTCTGGTGGCCTACTGCATAGTGAGTTAAAGATGCTTCCAATACATCAAAACTATTACCTAATAAAACTGTTTGCCAGGGTTTGTTTGATTGTTTTTGAAGAGGGAGATTCGTTTTTGTTCCATTCTTATATTTAAGAGAAGAAATGAGAGAATCTGACTCCATCATGAATCACACATCGCTTAGAGCCGAGCCTAATTTTAAATGTTTCTCTATTCATCTTCATCAAGTTTCTTCACCTTTATGGGACATGTCATCACAGCAACAGTCAAATCAGTTTGTGACCTCATCAATGCACTAAGCACAGAAGGAACCAGGGAAAAATGGAGTCCAGGTCGAGAGCAACAGTGGGGGAATCAAAAAAGAAAGGCAGTGAATGAGACTGAAAAGCTCAGGCTTTGATGCTGGGATGAGGCCCTTTATTACTCTGTTTTCTTTCACTTGTTCATTCTGCTTTCATGAGCTTATTGGGCTCCTACTGCTGCCTCTGGCAAAAATATTGAACATGAACATGGAAAGAATTAGCTACATAAAATTAAGCAAGAACTTGGAAGAGGCGCCTTGGCACACACAGGCACACCACGAATCACACAGCACGGCAATGCGCTCCAATCCCTGAAAACATATGACTTTAATGGTCTACCAGCTGGGTGTAGCTCTGTCTTTTGTGTAGCTCTGTCTTGACAACTCACTAAACATAAGCGCGAAATGTGCTCAGCTTGGGAGCTTCTCTGGAAAAACTACAGACCAGACAGAAGAAGACGAGCATGAAAGAGACAGGAAGGAGCAGTCGTGTCTAAGTCAAGTGTTAGCAAGGACCAAACCAGCTATTCCACCAGCCTCCAGCTCACAGATGGACAGCCTAATGTGGACACCATCTCTTTATTCACAAGCAAACACATACAACCAAACCATGCCAACTTAGACAATGTGGCTAGCTTTCCATTCCTTAGCTACCTCTCTGACATTCCCCGTCTTTGGAGGATAACGGATAACAAAACTCACGGTTCAGATCGTGTCATGGTTTTAGGGTCACGGTTCAGGTCAGGAAAAAATACAAAAAAAACAGCAGGAAAATTAAGAAGATAAAAGCCTAAAATTACTTCATAGAAAACTTTAAAACGTATATTTGAGAAAACATATATAAAGTACTTCAAAGCATTACTATACACACATCTTTGAACCTGGAGCCCCCCCGCCCCGCCATCTCCAAATTAAATCTTAAATGAAAAAGTTAAAATTAAAGTTTCATTATGTTTTGGCATTAATTGTAGCATTCAAACCAACATTATAATATTAAAAATAGTTATTATTATATATTTGGGCGGCAGTGGCTCAGGTGGTAGAGCGGGTCGGCCAATGATCGAAGGATAGGCGGTTCGATTCCGGCTCCCGCCAGCCAAGTGTTGTTGTGTCCTTGGGCAAGACACTTAACCCTACTTGCCTCCGGTGTGTGAATGCGTATGAATGTTCCGGTGATGGTCAGAGGGGCCGTAGGCGCGTACTGGTAGCCACGCCTCTGTCAGCCTGCCCCAGGGCAGCTGTGGCTACAGTAGTAGTTCACCATCACCAAGTATGAATGAGGTGTGAATGAATAATGGATATACAATGTAAGCGCTTTGAGCGTCTGGAAAAAGCGCAGATAAATCCAATCCATTATTATCCGTAGTACATGTGCAGGTGAGACTGCTTATCCTGGTGATTTTTGACCCTTTTGGCTTGCCATACTGCCTTCCCCTGACGGCACGTCTTTGTTGCAGGACAGCTGCTGCTCCTCACTGGGAGATCTGAACCCAGAAACGGAGACATAAACCGACGCTTTTATTCAACTCTTCAAAATAAAGAAACCCGATCTCAGTATCCACGTCCTCCATGACGAGTTGGAGAAACGTTTTTGACAGAAGCTCCCCCCACATACGGCGGGGGCCTCAGGTTAACAGACTTTTTGATAATGTCAAGAAGCAACTTTAACACTTATTAAAGACGATCCGGAGTACATGAAAACGATTGATTTTAATAATGAGCGTGCGAGGTATGTTGCGGTGTCGGTGGAGGTGGTACACATGTGGGCCGAATCGTGGCTACTGATCCATACACCCCTAATGACCAGATTTCATTAGAAAATTGAAATGAAATTGCATTATTAGAGCAGAGGTGGAGAGGTTGGTCTCTGATTAGACGATCACATGTTTCTTTCCCACTCTGCCGTCCATGAAGGGCGGCAGGGCTTGCAGACCCTGAGCCCCACATGGTGTAGAGGTTGGTGTTGGGCAGAGGAGCCGTCATCAGTGTGTGAGTGTGTGTGTGCATGGGTGAACTGAGACTAAAGCACTTTGGGCCTCAAAGCAAGTTAAAAGTGCTGTAGAAGGATCCACCATTCAGGCATTGCCTAAATGTAAGCACTTTACTTTCACTTAAGTATAACACATGTGCTCAAGTTCATGTGCAAACTCAGAAAAACTAAAGTTTATGAATAGAAATAGGTTCCATAAACAGATAGTTTACTATGAACTGACAGCATGCTGTTTCTAGGTTCTTCAGGTGGTTTCTCTGAATCCCTGCATGTTCACAGTGAACCAATGATCCCTGGGACTTTTTCCAGTCAGATGTTTGTTTAAATACAAGTTGTCACCCTTTGGTCTGCAGTAGTGTCAGGACATTTGATTAGCAACTGATCTCATGTGAAAACAAACAATATGTTTACAGATATGTGTACAAGGTTTTGACCCATTCTCCTACATGTCACTTCGTTTTAGACTCACAAAGCAGAACTTTGTTTCAGTTCTAGTCATTTGAAAGTGAGAAACTGCTGAATGTAACCTGAAACGGTGGACTGCAGGCTTTGTGCTGCGTCTGTCAGGGGGGGGAAGTGGAAAGGTCATGATAAGCGCTCTGCCACGGCAGCTCAGGGGTGATAGGTTGGAGGCTGGATGTGGCAGCGGCCAGGTCAGCTACGATTGGACACAGATGGAAACAGGCTGTGAGTGTTTCCCACAGAGAGCTAGTCTGACTCCCAGAGATACGAGCTCACATCCGCTCTGCCTTAGTGCTTACACACCCCATTAGAGACCTGCAGCTCAGTTTAAAGAAAATGATATTTCGTCTACACACCACCCACTGCAGGATTTTGTGATCACCTTTGGATGAGCAGGTCAGGACGAGCTACCGTCTGTCAGCTTTCTGACTTCATCTCTGAAACTCAGGCAGTCTTTACTGATGTTTTCTTAGATGCATGTTTTTTCTTCCTGAGAATTATACTTGAGAGCTTCTCATAGAAGCGGGTGCACAGTGGGTTGTGTGGCAGAGGTTTGTGTTGAGTGGCAGCTCTTTGCTGAAAAGTCTGGGTTTTGTTGTGTCTGACGGACTTCCCTGCTGCCTCACCAGCCAGCCCAGGTCTCAGCCAGTGGAAGTGATGGTCCAACTGTACAACAAAAAGTCGTTCTACTTTGAAGTTTGAGGTCACCACAACCTCAAGAAGACATTTCATGCTGCCCTTTTGCCATCTCCTTTCCCTCTTTTCACATCAGTGCCACCCTGTTCTCATTGTCACATTGTGAGGCAGACTTACACCACTTCCTCCAGCCTGATGACTCATCACCTCTGGTTAGGAATAGCACAGTGTGTGGGAGATCATTGGTGTTTTACATCATTTATGTCCACGTGTTCTTTTCTGCAGACAGCAGAACAGGTGCTTGCACATTTTTTAGGCGCCTGTTTAGACCTGCCACTCTTGATGACGCTGCGCTGGCTCCTGTTCCTCATGCATTCCTTCTTAATCATCCATCATAGTGCAGTTCCTCTGTTAGAAAGCATCAGTTCATGTTTCTTCTCCTGACATCACGTATCAAAAAAATTTGATCATTTGTTTTATCGAAGCAATCTGGACTGAACTGTAATATATTCCTGATATGCTGCTCGGAATAAAATATGTAAATCATTTATCATTGACTTTTATGCAAGTTTTTTTTTTGCATTCTTATCAAACCCTAGTTTGATCTACAAGCAAACTAAACTCTTCACTCTTAAAATGAAGGATTTTTGACTTTACATTGTTTTGATCAATTTGTTTTCTCACAAATTTTATTTAAAAACACAGAGAAGAGAAAAACAGAACAACTCTAAGTGAAACATCAGTGAAGGGCTTCTTATAAATAACAGCATTTTCCTTTGATCCAAACTGTTTCACTTCCCTGAAAGTAGTGCTGGGCAATATGGAAAAAAAAATATATCACGATAAAAAATATTTTATATCACAACATATATCATGATATACTACGATAAAGTATATTTTCAGCTATTCTCTGAAAAAATGTCATATCTTACTTTTCTGACTAGTTTAAGTAACAGATAACTGAATAATCACATTAAGAAACACACATTTTGGTGTAGAAAAATGAATCAAATGAGAACAGATGTGGCTAATAGACAGCAGCCTTCACATTTGTTCCAAAAATCAAAGGTATTTAAACTGAATATGTAAAAAAATAATTTTTTTGAAAAACATTTTTTAAAGTGCACAAAAGTTTCATGTTTCTGAGTAGTAAGACACATTTTTGTACAAATTTCTGCTAGAATTGCGTCAATTGTGTCAACTGTTGAAGAGTTACCAGAACAATATAAACACTGGAGCTAAAACTCTGATGTTAAAGCTATTTTCTTTTCTCAGAACTTCAGTCAGTGAGTTCAGTCTCATTCTTTGAACAGATAAAGCTCTCACTAGTTTTATTTTAAAAACAGGAAGCTTCACTGACATTTTATTTTGAAGATCTGTTCACTTTTGGTAACAGTTGCGCAGGACATTCGGCTTTAAAACCCAAAATGATTCTGTATTCCAGAGTAAATGTTTTATGACACTCTACTATATTTATAAATGAATAAATCAGAGATCTTGGACGTCGAGAATTTTTGGACTCAATTTTTCGTGAGCAGATCGCGAGAATCCGAATGTTTGGATACTTGTTACAGTCCTACTCCACAGCTTTGGTTTATCTCTAGTTTTTTGTAATCTCATATGTTCAGTTTTGTGGACGTTCCTTGAGTGATAGAAGGTTTGTTGTGTTAGCATCATCGTGGGAATAGCCTCCTAGCTTGTTTACATACTGCAATCTTTTGCTCATCGACGGACGTCTTGAATCCAAAATGCAGCCAAATCACAGACATAGCGTCTTTTGCTGAAAGTGCTTCTTTTCGAGCCGACAGCCTCGCTGTATCTTGTCTGCATGTTGTAAAACCCGCGTGCGTGTGAATCAAAGAACTTTACCTCGCAAAACCACGGGACAAAGTTTCCTCATGAAGAATCTCTTTTTCATTTGTCTTTATTTTCACTTTTATGCATTTTTGTGTGCACACTGACGAGGCAACACCTGTGCAACTGTGTCGGGCTATTTAATGATATATTTGGTGTAATAATTGATCAGACTCTAAGCTTAGAGACGATATAAACGATAGAGGAGAAATGCCACGATAGACACTTTTCTATCGCCCACACGATGCATTTCGTCATATCGCCCAGGCGTAGCTGAAAGTGCTGAAATGCGTCACACAGCGACTGTTTCCCACCATCTTCCATGAACCCTCCTGCTCTGCTCTAATGCCCCCCTGTGCCCCCTCCCCAGGTTTATTACGTCTCAGACCTCTTCAAGCCCAGGGAGAAGGTGGTCTCGCCCCCGCCCTCCCCCATCAAGAAGGAGCTGCTCCCTTCATCTGACATCATCGAGAGGAACAACCACCACAACATGGTGTAAGGGGAGGCCACGCCCTTCCTGTGTCTGAGGAGCCAATCACAGAGCTGCTCACCTCCCATCGGACAGTAGAATGTAGCAACAAGAGACTAGCTGCTCTTTATACTGCACCCCCCCCCCCCTCTGCACTGCCCCAAGAGGCAGACGGGGGGTCAGATTCAAGAGATGAACAGCTAAAGTCCAACCTGACTCTGCAGGATTATCGTGTTCTGGTCCTGCTTAGGCTTCCATCCACGGCCGTTTCAGGCACAGAGAGAATCAGACGTAGTGAAGACTGGACGGGCTCCGCTTCAACGGAAGTATGGACCACACGGGAAAACTCTAATGAAGAAAGGCGACTGGACAGAAACAAGATTCAGACTGAAAGAATAAAAGCCAACTCTGTGCCTGAGCAGGGAGGATGCTCCTCCTCTATCTCTGTGGCCTTCAACCCCCACCAACAGTGAGGGTGTGACTGCACGGAGCAAAACATAGAACTATTAGCACTGTTTCCACTTCATTCTTCAAATCACCACTTGCTGCCTCAGCGTTTGCCTGACAGAAGGCTGATGGGGCTGACATGAGACACGCTTCATTTCATTCATACCCACTTCGGTTCTGCTCCTGAAGGGTCTTCTCGTTTCTACTGGTTCTAGAGCAGCTTACAGAACGCCGATGCCCTCTCAGGACAGACTTCCCGTCTGTCTGCAGGTCAGCAGGTCAGCCTTCTGTCAGTGGACTCGGAGCAGCCTAAACCCGGGATGTTGCAGTTTTTGAGGTTAGATGTAGTGAAGGGGTGGGGGGTGTCTGTGGAGGAAGGAAGGCTGACCTCTAAGCCTCCCCACACCCACCTCAGAGGCGTGGCTGTGCCACTGGCCTTCAGATGTTAGAGCATCTGTCAGGACACCTGAACAGGAAGGCTGCAGGTGGACAAAGTGAAGGGGTGTAGCCTGTCACCACTGAGAAGGGGACACTTTACAGCTAAGCTGGCACATTTTGGGATGGTTTGGGCTGTTTCTGCTGGCAGGAGGGGCCCACGCCATCACTCATTGGTGATGGATGTTTGTGTGTGAATGTGTTCTGTATATCTGTCTCAGTTCTCCTCTGAGTGGGACTGCATGTCTCACCCCAGAAACCCCCTCCAGATGAACAGTGTGGCAATAGAACACACTGCCAGCTATGCCAGGTATGTGTGTGTGTGTGGGGAGGGGACTGTGGAAGTGAAATGTCAATGCTGCAGAGCATGCTACGTGCTGCATGTTTCTAGCCGGTCCTGTGTAATCACTAACAGCTGTAAAGCAGCACACACATGCACCCCAATGCCACCCCCC
>NC_050529.1:7240460-7256566 GCF_002922805.2 Oryzias melastigma
CCTCCCACACAGACACACACACACACACATGCACATGTGTCCTTTGTATTTATAGCCTACTCAGAAATTCTCATCCAAGAAGCCGTGCCACCATGTTGCACATCTCTTTCATCGTGCCGTCCGTCCCATCATTTCACAAACTGTTTTCATTCTTTTTACAAATAATGTATAGACCAGTAAAATTAACTTTTGTAAGATTGTTTTCTTACCATGTTTAGATAAATCCACTATGATTGCAGGTCTGTGCTCAGTGCAAAAGTGCTGCTTAAAAAAGCATTGATTGACAGATTGTTGTATCAATATAACAAACCTATTGTAGATTGTAATAGCTACAATTGTTACTTGCATTAGGAGAAATACATCCTCAATTGTACTGAAATGCAATATTAGTATTTTTATATTGTCCTTTTTTGTAAAAAATAAATAGTAGTAATACTTTTTTTCTGCTAAATGTACTTAGCTGCATTTAATATGCTTTTAAATAAAAAGCTCATCATAAACATGTTTATGGTTGTTGTTTGTATTTACTAACTGGACGGGTGGATTTTTATTGAAATATGGAGGTCATCTACTAGCCTGTTGGGAACTGCGCATACACTTCAGGAGGGATTAGAATAAACAACACAATGATTGTTTCCAATCATGCTATCTAAGAACTTCCTTCAATGGTAGTGTAGGGGTGGATCAATTCAACATAAAATCAGTTTTAAATAATAAAGACAGACTCTAAGTCAGACCAAACTCCTTGGAAAAAAGGTGAACTCCACTTTTACAAACATTATGCCAGGATGAGTTGTTTGAATGTGGCCATACGTAAACTGAAACGGAGCTGAGACAAAGCTGGGGAAGAACATGTCAGGTTCCATGACCAACTAAAATAAAGTGGAAGTTAAGACTATCAACGCTACTGTGGCCATCCACAGAACATAGTCCTCTCTTTAGACCCAAGAGCAACGCAAACTTACTTTGTTAAAGTTCAAGCTGTAAGAATCAACTAGGATAGGATAACATTTAGATGTTTTATTTAATTTTATAACTGTGGTTGGTCTGATAAAAATAAATTACCCTTTTTGATGCTCAGACAGACATGCTGTTAAAGTCCCCTCTGATGAAAATCCTGTTTTTAGAGTTTTTAACATGTCTGTGTGTCATTTTTTCTTCTGAAAGAGAACAAATGTAATAAGAAATCATTTAGTTTTTTCATTTCCGAGTATTTCTCCTTTTAAATCAACCAAACTGTCTTGGACAGACTCTGTTTGAATGAATGATCTTCTTTCCATCAACAGCTCTGCTGCACATGCACTAAACCCTCATCTGTTCCTAGTGTCTAGTTCAGGTTCTGGAGAAGAGAAGATGGTATCTTCACATTGACTGCAGTCAAATGAGCCGCCGTTCACATTTCTGTGGTCAAATCAGCATCACTGGATTTTTGGTGTGAGTTTCATCCAATACTTACGGTAGCAGGACTGAGAACGCTGGAAAATCTCCACCAGACTCCACGGAGCTTCTTGATGTGACCACGGAAATGTGAACGGCGGCTCATTTGACCGCAGTTGGAAAGGATTGTAAATCAATGAAAGAGCATTTTGATGTTAGCTTTGATTATTTTATCAAGAACTCTGAGAAACCAATGATTGAATGTATTGATCACAGTCAATAAACATTGGAGAATTAGCTAAAAGAGTCTTTGGTGAACTGGAAGGAGAAAGAATCAGGATTTTGGAGGAAGTTCTGTCCATGAAGATCTTCACTTCCTCGTCCAGCTGACATCCGGATCAGAACCATACGGCTGGACATTACCCAGATTGATGGATGTTTTTATGTAGCAGCGGTGAAGATTTATGCTAGAGAGACACAGAGCTATCATAATCAGACAGGGGGGATCAGGGGCGGAGCTACTCCGCTCAGCTCCAAAAGCCACGCCCCCTGGCTTTTTAAGACATTTAGGTTGTGGGATTTTGGTCAAAAACTTCATCATCATAATTAAAACACTATTGGGAATGTTTTTTTTTTAAATAAAAAACATTTGTCATGGGGGGACTTCAAAGGGTCCATACCATGATTTTCAGAGTGAACTATATTCATATAAATGATCATATATTAGCTTTAGAACACTAAAACAAACTATTTATGAAATATTTGTTATTTTCTTCATGGGTTTTGTCCTACCTGGACGTAAATCAACTCTATTCCTGAGGTTCCACTCACCATCGCGTGTGGCCTTTCATGACGTCATCACAGAGCTGTTCTTCGGCAGCATGTCTTCGTTTCTCACACAAAAATAATCCAAACTTCTTCAACGATGGATATATGTCTGCCTTTAGTATGCTCGGCCATCGCTACACTGGTACACAACACAAATACACGTCTGAAGGGTGGGGGGGTGGTGTCCTCTCCTAAAGTAACAAACTCCTGTTTGAGCTGGAATTTATTGAAGACAGGACACAACTGGAAGATATATTATTCTGCATCTAAAATGAAAGTTTTTTGCTGATCACCACTAGCTCTGTGGAGGAATTGAGTGTTAGTGTTAGACTGGGGGTGGAGCCATTAGAGCAGACTCTTCCTGAAAGGGGCGGTCTCACTCTGTGACATCAGCATGTGACTACCCGCTTGTTTTCGTGGGTATGGGAGGGGCTGCTGCAGACAGCGCAGGTTTTTAGAGGATTATTCAGAAATGCATGAATGGATCAAAATATCACTTTGGGGTTTTTTATAGTGAGGAATGAACAGTACAATACACTTAAAATCTCAAAACGTTTTTTCATGGTATGGCCTTTTTAAACACAGAGGTGGAAACGTTAAAATATGGGTCTGGATGAGAGACAGAATAGATGAGTCCTGCTTTGAAGCTTGATGAATAATGAAAACAAATGAAGAGGGTCTGTTTGCAGAAGGAAAATCCCAGGAAAGGAAGGACAGCCCAGCAACAATGATTTCAGATACATCATAAAATTACACAAGAACATCTTGATTTCAATGTGGATGAAATCAAATAAAGTAGATTGTTATTGTACACAAAAGTTAACTACAAGAAGAACACAATGAAAATTTTGGGGAATAGACTTTGTACAGCGTCTAAATCGGCTCCTTTCTGTTCTGTTTCTGATGTCTTGTTTCTGTGAACAGCTGGCAGGCCTGGACCGGGCCATGCTGTTGCACATGTTGTGGTCTGTCGTCGGCAGCTGCAGAGCTGGCAAACGGCCTCCATGGGGAAGGCTGAAGTCCTTCATCAGTTTCTGCTCTCTGTCACACAGTCCAGCTCATCCACTCATCCATCGGGTTTACATGACTCATCGTTCACATCTTGATGCTCTGCCTTTTGTAAAACTTCAGTTCCAACTTCCTGCTGCCAGGAGGAAAGCTTTTAGTTAGTGATGCTGACATTGTGACAGCTGTGGAGGGATTACGAACTCCTCGGCAGAGAGACATGTTTCTCCACCCGGAGTCTTGGAAAGGTTTTAGAAACGTGGGAAATGTGAAAGAGTCCAACAGAATTGCTTACTCCCTTCTATGGTCAAACATTTTGGACTTTTATAGATCCAACATTTAAAAACTTCAATAAACATGTTCTACAGCAGAGTTAAAGAGCAGCTCTGATGTTTCAGTGTTGCAATTTGACAACTGGTGTGTGTCAGCTGCAGCAGCCGGAGCAGTGGCGGGCAGGAGTGGCGGCAGCTGCAGCTTCAGATGCAGAAGCTGGAGCTTCAACAACAGCAACAACAGCAGCAGCAACAGAAGCAGCAGCACCAACAGCAGCAACAGCAGCAGCAGCAGCAGCAACAGCAGCAACAGCAGCAGCAGCAACAGAAGCAGCAGCAGCAACAGCAGCAACAGCAGCAGCAGCAGCAGCAGCAGCAACAGCAGCAACAGCAGCAGCAGCAGCAGCAGCAACAGCGCCACCAGCAGCAGCAGCAGCAGCACCAACAGCAGCAGCAGCAGCAGCAGTCATGCTTCTTTGCTCTGCTGGCTGGGCTTTATGTGAGATTCCAGGGTAATTACCGTTCCTCTCAGAGTGGAGATCCTAACCGAACACAGATGTGTGGACACCACACTCTGAATGACCAAACCAAAATGATGCACTCTGAAAGCAAAAGATGTGTCACATGGAGGAGTGAGGAATGACGGGACTGCAGTTTGCTAGAATAGGTGGTAAGAGGGGCTCTCAGCTGGTGATCCACAGCAGGGCTGACAAACTTTTTTCTTTTCCGGCCCTGAAGTTGCTGCAGTCAGAAATGACCCAGTGGCAAACATTGTATAAAAAGCAACAGAGTGTAACAAGAATCTTTCAGTAGGCTGCTCTCGTTTAGCGTGAATGCTGCAAGTGAGGGTTTAAGAGAGCGATGGAGCTGAGAACTGTGAGGGGAGTACCAGGACAGCTGTAAGACAACCTTTTCCTCACCTCAGTCCTGGAGAAGCACCAGCAGACCGGAGGGAAACGTCTGGTCAAGACTCTACTCTTCTATGATGTACATTGGAGCAGGTGAGCAATCGAATGTTGGCTGCAAGTCAGTGCCTGTTGTGCAGGCTTCCGAGCACACTGCAGGTGTGAGGACAGAATGATATACCTGGATACTGGTATATTTTTCTCTGTGTGTTGGAGATCCTAAAACCTGACAGTCACAGAAGTCTAAACTGCAGACGGATGGATGAGTGCTTTCACCTGCTCTGCTAGATGGACATTTGTTAAAAGACAAAAATCAGCAACCGGAAATTCTGATGTCCAACAGGAAATATCTTTCAATGAATGTAAAGCGGTTTGATTCTGAAAAGCATTAACCCAATTTGACATAGATCTACAATACAAAATCAGTGCTATCGGTGATTAAAAGATGGACAGTCGAGAGATGAATGACGTTAAAGAGGCAGCATTAGGATTAATGCCTCAGATTAATCTCACGCCTTTGTCTCAGATTCTGAAACAAAACCTCAATCCAGAGACAGAAAAGCGTGGAGGCAAAAGCTTTTGTCAATTAATCCGGACATAAAGGGTTAACCTATTTCCTGGTCCAATATGTCACTTCCATTTCATAAATCTAGGTGTGCTTTTTAGGTTTTATTCCAATGACAAATCCAGTGAAAGCTGCTCGGCTGTGGCACTCCCTCAAAGGTGAACAACAACACGTCTACCAGCAGCCAACACCTCCGAGTGACTCGTCCTACTTTCCACACCAGTTAGATTCATAAAAAAGAGAGTTAACAGAAAGAATGTCCACAAGGAAGGATAATTACATCCCTCGCACTTCCTGTGTTCACTCAAACATGTCTTATTAGAGCAGTGCTTCTCAATTATCCCCCCCCCGCCCCCGCCCCCCCCATGAAGAACTTTTCCTTTTGCGCCCCCCCTACAGCTTTCAGCTGCAAATTTCACTGGAATTATTAGTCAGTTTGCTTAAGTTAAACGTATCTCTTCAAAATATTGTACCTTTATTATCCCTAAATAATAATTTAAAAAAAATAAAAAAAAAACTTCTAAATAATCAGTTTTTATTTTTCTTTCTTCTTCGCAGAATACTTCCAAAACTTTCAGAAAAAGTAAAAACAATAGTGATGGGATTCTGGCTCTTCTCAGAGATTCAGTTCTTTTTCATTGGTTCACTGAAAACAGTGCTTTCTGCTACCAAATGGATTTTTAAATTGTTTTTTGCTTAATGTAATAAGGATTATGCATAAAATCCATAACTAGTGTAAACATGTTGTTGTTATTCGTATAAAGTGTTTATTATGTATATGCGGTTATTTATCCCTTCCAAATAAAATGTACGAAATAAATGAAAAAAAAACTAGCTATTAACAATTCAGGTTTTAACTCTACACATTTTAAGCTTTTTTCCCTTTAAACACATTTGAAGTGAACAACACAAAACTCTGCAACCACAACCCAAAATACAAATTAAGATGTGCAAAACCAATAAATCAAGACTTTTATTCATAATAACATTAATAAGAAAGATAAAAGTGTCTCAGCTTTGAGGATGTAATCTGGTTTCTTCTGTCAGTAATGATTCTGCACAGGTTGTTTGTGGAGTTATAGAATTATTTCCTCTAGATTCTCTTTCTTCATACCATCAAAAAATAAACGAGGAGAGTTGAACATGGCACCGAAGAAAAATCTTGAAGCCGATCTGGCAGAGCTCAAAACTGCGTTAGCCTACATACAGGCTAAGCTAACCCCAGCACTCCTCTCTGAATCTAAACTATCAGCCCTGCTGGACCTTCAAGGTAAACTAACACCACTGCTACGACTCGTGGAAGATTTCCGTCAAGATTTCCACTCGGACCACCGGACGTTACGAAGCCTCTGGAAATAAAATCCATGAAAGACTTAATAAAATGTTAAATGTGAACTCAAAAACCGCTGGATGTGAACTCTGCCCGATTCTGAGCTGGAGAACTCGAGCACATTTCCCTTGAGATGAGACCTTCACAGTCTCTCAGTCATAACAACGAAGAACGATTATGTGGCCTTAAACTTGTTCCTAAGCTGTGATGTAGCACTGATTCTGCTCAAATTCCTGATCCTTTTCTTTCCAACTTATTATTTTTGTTATTATAATCATTTTTTGATGATACAATCTGCAAAAATTGTATTTTTTTTAAACTAGAATATTTTGATTTCCATTAACTAATGAAGATGATTTTTACTTATTACTTTTTCTATTTTTATAATAATTATTTGATTAATACAATCTTCACTAATTGTCTTATTTTAATGATAATATTTAGATTTGTATTGCATTAGCAAATGAAAATGATTTAATTATTATTTTTGTATTATCATAATTCATGCACAAAGTGTCTTCTTTCAATGAGAATATTAGATTATTGTTTATGTAATATGCAGTAATGATTACTGAAAAGTTTACAATCACTATGGTATTAATTTTCTTTACTGATTAATATAGATGATTTGTCGTGGATGGTTTGGAATTTGATTACATTAATGATATTAATGATATTTAATAGCCTGATCTTATTAATATTTGATATTAAGTCCTGAACCGGATATTGATAATTCATGTAGAGAAAATGGTCGAGTCGGGGTGGGATTATATACGTTCACTTCCTCTCACTCCCTTTAAGCGATCAACTTGTGATCTATGATGTGATTTGTTATTTCATGTATTATGACCTGATTGCTTGAAATAAACCATTTCATTAATTCATTCATTCATTGTTGATGTTGTCTATTTGTCTCTCCCTGCTTAGCTTTTGCTCTGCTGCACATGCAAGAACCCCCCCAAGCACCGCTCAGCTTTTTGTCTCTCTCTTTCTCTGTTTCATTTCATCCCTTAAATATGTTTCCAACGCAATTCTTGAGGTTTAATTAAATCTTTCCCCTCTCTGTGTGGATATCACGGTCCTCTGACCAACTGTTTAGTAAGTAACAAGTAACATTTAACAAAAGTGTTGATCTGAAGACAGTGCTGTTGTTACACACTGAAAACCACAAAATCAGTTTGAAGGCTGTTGCTGCCAGAATTGCTCTGCTTAATGATGGTACTGTTTTTCTTTATTTGATGCTAGAGCTAGCAGAGGCTCACAAAACACCCGGAGTCCGTTTCAAGAAGCAGGTTCAACAAATTTAGAGATCAAACCAGAACTCCACTGACTCAAAATTCTCAAACTTGGAGTTTTCGGTTTCAGAACAGCTGAAAAGAGTTGATTCAATGAATTTGAAGTTGTTTGAACCAGAATCAGGTGCGAGAATCGCAAAAATAAAAAGCCCTGATCAATGGAGCAGTCACAATCAGGCAGACAGCTGGTTCCTCGTGCAGCAGGTTTATTATCAGAGCTAAAAGTCCACAAATCCGGATCAGACAGGTAGAGGTCATACACGAGCATGGGACCATCCAAGAAGAGAGAGGAGAGTAGTTCAGGGCAGGCGGCAGAGTAAGAGCAGAGGCAGAAGAGCAGGGCCAGGTATAAAAGCTCAGTAATGCTGTCAGGGTGGCACAAACAATACTTCACAGTGAGTGACAGTGTGGAGCCAGACTATATCCTGAGGTATATATATCATGGGATGATGGGAAACAGCTGAAGATGATGTGTCCAGGTGAAGGCAGGTGGTCAGAGCTTCTTCAGGTGGTTGGAGAGGGTAGCAGCAGGAATTGATGAGTTTCTACAAGCATATGCCGACTACGTGCAGGTTTTCTCCAAAAAGATTAACACAGCTGCAGCGGTAGAACAGAGAGAGAAAATATCTGCAGAGTTACTCCATATGTCTACATTTGAATCATTTCAATTCAGGAGAAGAACTGAATCATGTCACTGAGGTCATTTAGCCACTTGTTAAGTAAGGAATGAGTTTGATCTGTCAATAATTTAACCAGTAATCTCCAAACTTGCATGAATCACCGTTTTTCACAACCCCCCACCATCATATACACAGACACACAAATATCACAACAGGCAAAAAAGAAACAATGTAGCTCCCTGGAATATGTTAAAATAAGCACTTATTTAATTTTAATTCTTAAGAATTATATAATTTTCACTGAAAAGTTTTTTTTTTTTTTTTGCATAATACATTTTTCCGATGCCAGAACTTGAACTCCACCTCCCGCAATGGCAGGCAGGTGCACAGACCATCGAATTATCATTAAGGTTAATGACCTGCAGCCCGGTAGTGTCACAAACAGGCAGACAGCTGGTTCCACGTGCAGCAGGTTTATTAATAGTCCACAGAATAAGCAGGGTCAGACAGGCAGAGGTCATACACGGGCATGGGATCATCCGAGACGAGCTAGAAGAGGAGTCAGAGTCCAGGCGAGGGTCAGGGGAAGGCGGCAGGCAATCAGAGTAGCAGGGTCGGAGGCAGAAAGTCAGGTCCAGGAGTAAACGCTCAGAATTGCAGGCAGGGTGGCACAAACAAAGCTTCGCGGGGAGTCGAGTGTGGAGCCAGACTATGAGCTGAGGAGGTGATGACGTGATGGGAAACAGCTGAGCTGATGAGTCCAGGTGATGGCAGGTGGTGAGCTCAGAACTCTGGTGAGCGCTCCCTCTGGTGACCGGAGACGGTGGTAGCAGGTTGCTCCATGACAGGTAGATGCTTTAATAGACATCTCTGCTGTTTAGGTTTAAATATTTCCGTTGTTAAGGGTTTAAAAAGAGCAAAAGAAAACTCAGTAACGGCATCGCTCCAATAAAAATGAATCGGAGAAACTCCAGTCAGTCGACTCGTGTCCTCAAAATCCTCTCCCGACGTAAATAACATTTCCTCTGGATTAATCAGCCTCCTCTCTACATGATCCTCTATGAATGAACATGTCATTTTGGCTTCTGCGTGGTGGAAACGTGACGTCTCCAATGTGAATATTCTAAGATGTTAATGATGAACTCATATTTGAACATCTTTCACTTTAAAAGGGGCGGAGACCACAGAGAACTCTAAGTTTCCTGAAGGAAACCTGTAGCGATTGTCAAATTCTGCTCTAAATGAAAAAGTCTGTTATTTTTTAGCTGAATCAGCAGAATTTCCAGCAATGTTTTTTTTAGTTTTCATACCCACAATTCTAACATTGTCATTATCTATGTTATATCATTTTGTTCAGTTTGAGCCAGAGAATTCATTTACAGTGTTCTGCTGCTTATTTCCATTTCATTATTCGCGGTTTCACATATTTGCAGACTTTTTTTTCAGTCACGTGACTCTTCTGGTTCGTCACGAAAACTATGACGACTCAAGATGCTTGTATGAAACTTTTGTGTCCGTAAGAGCGGGAGAGCGGAGATGAAGGGGACACCGGACCGTCGGCTACCCTCCTCCTCTTTCCATGCCCCTGCAGAGAGAAATGGCATCAGCTGACTCAGAATCGGCCCAAAAAATCCTGACATGCTGAAGAAGATAAATGTGGGGGATAATTATCATCCAGTGTAGGTGTTGATTTTGGATGAAACCGGCAAATTCTGGAAGAAGATACTCCAACGTTCTTTAATTAACAAATGCCTTACAAAGCAGGATCAGAAGTGCTTTGATAAGTCTGAATGGGACAGTCCAGCTAATTTGGGGCATTTGCAGATGTCTCTGGTGCGCAAATACAGGGGTAATACTGTATAGATATATTACAACATTAAAATATTCAGATAAAATCTATACGAGCTAGCTCTGGTTGCAACAGTTGTGAACTCGCCACATGCATGCCATTCAAAATCTATAACTTCTTATTGACACATTTTTTCCACAGTAGCATCCAGTGATGCTCCAGAAGTTAGGAGATGGACCATTTGTAACTAGTACTAAAGTTTTTTTTTTCTAAAAGTCAAGGTCAACAAAACGTTTGTAGTGGTTGTAGACTTAGGCTGACAGCATGTGTGTGAAATTCTGTGAAGATGGCTTAAAGAAAAGTTTCCTCTCCAATGTTGTTGAAAAAATGTGAAAATTGCCAAATCTCAAATTTTGCCACAAAATCTCCTTTGGATATCCACGCCATGTTTTTGTTTCATTAGTGGATTTTTAAATATATTTTTTCGTCTCCTTAAGCAATTTTCGGCCATTTATTTCTTTTATGGTTTCACTCACCATTATGACATTGGCTGGGAGTGGGGGGCTCCTTCACTTTTCACCAGGTAGGTGAGTGCAAATTTTGGGGAGATTTTTTGCATCAGATTCTTGCTCAAAGGCACAGAAAGGTCTCCAAATGCAAAAAACATTCTGGTCCTTGCAGTCAGTGCACAACACGTCCAATCTTGATGCAGATGGACTACAGCCGCAGAAGAACACACCAGGTATCACTGCTGTAAGCTACAGGAAACTGAAGCTACAATTCACACAGACTCACCAACACTGGACAATAAAAGATTGACATTGCTGCTGAGTCTCCATTTCTGCTGCCACATTTGGATGTAGGATCAGGAGTAAGGTAAGGAGAAAGATGGAAAAAGAACAGAGGAGTAGACATCAATTAACTTTACAAATGTTGGGCTAAATCACTACAGGGGATTCATCTATGTCAGATAAGCATCTACCTACACTCTATGCATTTTATGCCCCCAAATATTATTTTTTTCCAAATAGCTTGCGGTGCTGTTTCCCACTGCAGGTTTTTGCAGAGGACTTTGACTTTGCCATAAATTAGTCAACCGTTGGCGCCGCGGATGGCTGCCTCGGTGTGTTGGTGCACGCTGCTTCATTTTGTTTTTTTTTTACGATGTTTTTTGTGTTGGCTCTCGGTGCTTTTGCCAAAGTGGGGCTCGTGAACATCAGGGAAAACACTGCGGCGGATTTATTTCCAAACCTTTTGCTCCCAACTCTGGAAATGTTGAGCGCGCCGACGGCTCGTACTCGCGCTTCCATTGGAAGCCACCCGACGGATCCAGAGCGGACCGCCCTCAGGCCCGGGGAGCTGCGCATCTTCCATGTAGTCTAACCGACTGAACGCAAGGGGGCCGGTCCGTTTGTGGTCCAGTGGATCCCAGACGTCCTGCCGCACTGCCAGGTGGGGGAGCTGCGGATCGGCTTCGAGTTCTGTCACCGGCGGAGTGGCTGGCTGGATCGCGGTGACACAAAGGGGATGGCGGAGAAAGGAAGCGGCAAGCTGGACTTTAATCAGGCAAAAGGCAAACAGTCCGCTGAAATCCTGTTGGTAGTTTAACGGTCCTCCAGTCCGTCCTCTCGTCACTCACCTTCACTGACAACCACTGCAGGGGTGGAAACCTCCACCAGGAGCTTCTTTTGGACTTTGTTTGTTGATTTCCCATGCTTGCATGTACATTTATGTGTTGTTGTAGATTTGTTTGTCTGTGCACTTTTTGTGTGCATTGTATTTGTTCGTTTCCCGTGCTTGGCGCCGCGGATGGCTGCCTCGGTGTGTTGGTGTGCGTTGGGCACCATCATCACCAAGTCAAATTCCTCGTATGTGTAATCATACTTGGCAATAAAGTTGCTTCTGATTCTGATTCTGATTAAAATCTCCTTATTCTACATACCTCTACAACTCTGCAACATGGAAAAGACATTAGTCATGTTGGCCCTGAATGCGAGATTGGTCAGCCTGGGAGCAGTCCAGCAGTTTTATATCTGTTGTGTCATTGTTCAGGGAACCAGTGATGAGGTCAACACTCAGATTGTGCAAGTTCTAGACATTTGGCCTGTTCATCGAACTCTCAAGGTAAGAGTTTTGTTTTTTTCAGGAAGTTGAGGAGTAAACAGATCATGGACAGTAATTTGGCTTTAAAATAATTGAATATGGCAGTTAAGATAGTTGTGATTACCTTTTTTATGCATTTTGTCTTTTTATGTCAAAATAAAAGCTACTAGGTGTACAGCAGTACCATGAACCATAAACAAGTTTATCAGCCACAATTCATGCACCTGAATAACATACTGACCTAACCACAACTCTTGAATTAATCCTGAGCACGCAGTCTGTATGTCAGCATGGTCTGAGCACAATCACCATACTAGCAAGGGGCAGTCAGACCCCTTTTGCCAGATATTAAGCCGCCCTCAGCAGAAGATGGTCACTGACATTGTCAAAGACACACAGAAAGGCATGTCTCAGTGGTGTTAAGTATCTTCACCATATGCTTGCTGGTTGACTTGGGCGGCAGTAGCATAACGTCTTCTTTGATAGTCTACACAATAAGTGTCAGTGGATGTTTTATGGCTTCTTTGAGAGACAATGGCAGTGATGTCTCCTGTGCCCTCACATGCTGAACAGATGGAATGCCTGCGAACAAGCTGACATATTTCTCTGCTGTGCAGGGACATGCTATGGTGGGCACTGCAGTTAATACCTTAGTCAGACTGACACTTACATGAAGGTTATTCCTGAAAATAGTGCAGACATTGCAAATTCCTGCTGGCTTCTTCGGTCTGACACCTGCATGATGTTTACTGCATCTTTTTGATCTTCATCTCAAATCACACCTTTGATAATTTTTTGATTTTGTAAACAAGAAGATGTGAGCCTTCACTGAATGATTTCAATGGCAAATGGCGTATAATTATGTAGCGCTTTACTCTCTTTGTAGAAGGGCCATGGTGCTTTTCCCCGTTATAGTCCCATTCACACACTGATGACTACCTAAATATAGCCACCTTTTTCATGATATTTTTTTTCCTTATCACAAGTTATCCAAGTTATAAACTTAGCATCAGGTGACTCAGTAAAAGCATGTGGTGCTGGCCCCACCTTGAATGTTTGATTGACAGATTCTTCCAAGCAGCTTTCTGTGGAAGGGGTTTGGACTTGGAACAAGCTCACTCATGATTTGCAATAGTCATCATCATCAAGGCTCCTGCTGGGGGGGAAAGGCCCCTTCCCCGGTGCGTAGAGTCGACCAGATAGACGACAGTTTTCCATTGTTGTCAGTCTTGTGCCAGAAACTCAGCAACTTTCATAGCAACCCTATATGGTTTAAGGTCTCTAGCAATAACATCTGTCCAGCGGAGGCAGGCTTTGCCTGGAGGTCATTACCAGCCAGCATCCCCTGGGTTAAACAGCAAATCAGCTCTCGTAGGATGGTAAGAAGGGAGACGGAGAACATGGCTGAACCAACTGCTGCGGTGTTGCACCACAAGGCTGGACACTTGGGGGGGCCCGTTCAGGCCCGTAATACTTTGTCACTTTGGGGCCGCTTGATGTTGTCAATGGTCCTGAGAGCCCGACTGTCAAAGCCATCTATTCTTTTGGCTAAGCTCTTATTTAAAGGCCATGTCCCTGAACCATGAACAGGATGGAGAGTACTGCCGAGGTTTAGATCCAGAGCTTTGTCTTGTATGTGATGTTTTGGTGCCACCAAAGAGGTTTTCTGAGAGATTGCAGAGCTGCTGCTGCCAGTGCCCTTCTACAGGTGATCTCTGGTCGCCGTTAGCCGTCACTATGGAGTCCAGGTATGCAAAACTCTTCACAGGGTCGATTAGGTCATTGCTAAGCTGGAGGGGTGGTGGGCAGGGGTGAAAGTAAGCCGGAGCGACATTCTGGAAAAAGAATTGGAGGCGGAACACCGCTCTGGCTGAAAAGATCAGCTGTGCGGCTGGTTTTCACTGTATAACACATGCCAGAAACCGCAGTCGCTCTTATGGAAGAAAAAAAAAATGTAAAGAAAGAAAATGGACAATGAGAGCAGGCAGCACTTTATTTGGATGTTTGCATTGTTCTGCATTGTTAATTAAATCCTCTACATCTGTCTCTCCAGGTCTGTGCTCTCTTGGTTCCGTAACAACATCCTCGTTCCCGGGCCATCTGATGTTGACGTTCAGGATCCCTCCGCATCACTTTTTGATGTTTTGGGTGTCCCCAACTCATCACCCCAATGCACCGGCCGCTCCCATTAAATCACGGGTCTCCAACCTCTGGGATGCAAACCAGAACCGGCCAGGACGCGGAGCGCACCAGCACCCTAACCTGGCTCTGGTTCATGTCCGGTACTGCGTCTAGCACCACATCCTGGCCAGGCTGGAACCTGGCAGCCGGCGCTGTATCCTGAGGACTGCGGATCCCTGACCTTCCAAACAGGCGCGCCTGATGAGCCAGGAACACCCTGGGGCATCATAAGCCTTAATATGTTACAAAAAAAAGTTTAGACAGCAAGAATACAAGTGAAACTTGAGATTAAACAGGTGGTAAATATGCCAACAACTCTTCAAAGACTCTGACATTTGGTGTTGTCAGGTTTCAGCTTTATAAAAGTCAGAAAAATGTGCAGATTTACAATGTGTGGCTTTTTGGTCTCCCCCAATCTCCTTATTCCTCTGCAGAAATGTGAGATTTAAAACAAGGCACCCAGAGGTTATGTTGTTGTTCCTCTCTCTCATCTGTCATCTGCTATCTGCTCCTTCAACTCCCTCGCTGCCTCCCACCTCTCCCCATCTCAACATCTGGTTTCCCTCTAAAGCTGAGATTGCAAACGTCAGCAGTGCATCTGCAATTCCTTCTCTACACAGCCTACTTGTTATGTTTTGTTGCTCATTTCCTGGCATTCCTTGTGATTTATTTGAATCAGCAACCTGGTTAATGAGAAATGTCGTGGGGTTTTTTGTTTTGTTTTTTTTACTGACACTGTCAGGATTTCTTCTGAAAGATGGCGGAGTTCAACAGATAAATAACAGAACCCTAAATCTGACCTCTATTGAGAGAAGTGGAGCTCAGGCTGCAGGAGATTATTTGTGTGAGGTCCCAGCTGAAACAGGTAACAGAACTATGGGGGGAAAGTAAAGCAGTGGGTTATGAACTTCACAGGAGACGGCACAGCAAGAGCAACCTCATCTTTCAGTTCTCCATGATGTGACCAGTCTGTCAAACATCCACTGTCTGATTATTTCTGTCCAACTTTTTAAGCTTAAGAGTCTTGGATGATGTTCAGTTTTTTTCAGTGCATGTACAATATATTTTATGTTTACCAGCTATAAGACACTCATGTATTTTAAAAAGCCAATGTTAGATAAGGGGAAAAAACAAAATTACAATTAAACAAACTGGATAAAACAATGGAGTCTAATACGGTTAAAATCCCACTGCCTGTTAAAAAGGTTCGAGCAAACCAAGAAATAGCACATGTTGCAGTTCCTCCAAAGACCACTGGTGACAGGCTGCAGTGGAGAGAAATTTTCCTTTGACTAAGTGATCAAAAGTCCAGCTTTACAGTGCGTACCAAGTTATGATGTAAATTGTATTTTAGTGTCAAAAAGATCCAATTCGTTGTTTTTCAATGAAACTCGTGGGTGATATTGTGTCTCTGGTCTCTTTGGATCACTGACAGTCTCAAACACCTGTGATCGTTAGTTTACCAGGTAAGTTTAGTTAAAGGAGAAACTACTAAAGAAGGACGTTCCACATTATTACAGACCAACATTTTCATTAAATATGGGAAAGAAAAAAGAAAAGGGATCTTTGCTGCTGAAAAGAGTGAAATAGTTGAATGTCTTGGATCAGGCATGAAAACCCTGAATATGATCTGTCATAGTTTCTCACCCCTCCCTTTCCCTCCTTGGTGTCTGCACTCTCCTCTCCTGCTAATTACCAGACCAGTTCCACCTGTGCCTCTCCTTTCTTAAGCTGCTCTCTGTCTGCCACTGGTGTCAGAGTGTAAGGAGCCTTTTGTCTTCTCTCCAGCCCTTCATAAAGATGCTGTCCAAGTTTTTTTTTTTTTTTTTTTTTTTT
>NC_050529.1:7256573-7259117 GCF_002922805.2 Oryzias melastigma
TATAAAACCTATTCCTAAGATTGTCTTTGTCCATTTATGCCTTCTGCCTTTCTCATGGTTTTGGATGTATGGTTTCTGTCTGGACTCAAATTGGATGATCTCATCTCAAGCTGTGTGTGGACCTCACTAGCAATCCTCCTGTTCTAAACCTGATCTCCACCCAAGCTGAACTTGCATCTCACCAGTATTCCTCCTACTGTTCTCAGTTTAAGCTTTAACTTCAACTTTCTGTCTCCACTGCCTCTACTGGTCAGGAGGATCCAGGGGTCTCCTCAGCTCTCCACCATCTTCCTCTGAGCAGAATAAACTTCTTAATTTTTACAGCTGAGGCTGTGTCATTCTGGGGTTCTGCCTTAGTCCTCACATGATCATCGCACTCTGAGGAGATTTAGGACTGATCCAGACACACAGGTTGGTGCAGATAAAGACAGAAAGAGAAAAGTTTCTGCAGAAAAATCCATCAGATTTAGAGAGCAGCTACTAAAAGCAGCAGCATGTTTGAAGCTGCTGGAGTCTCTAAAGTCTACCAACATCAAGGTGTAGGATCCACCAGATGCTGCAGGTCTACGTAAACCTTCTATTGGACCCCCCTAAACAATTACAGCAGAAACAGCTGCAGTGGACCCAGACAGACACGAAGGCTCATTTCTTGCAGTCTGGTTCACTGATGAGAGCAGTGCAGCCCTCAATAGTCCAGATGGATGGAGTAGTTGGTGGTTGGTGGACGGCCACCATGTACCAACGAGACCTACGTCAGCAAAGAGGTGGTGGAGTCATGGTTTGGGCCAGAATCATCAGGAGAAAGCTGGAACCATTTTTAGTCCTCCGTGGGTCCATAGAAAAAAGGAATGGACCAGTTAAAGTGGATGTACTCATCACACGATGTGGAATTGAAATGAATAAATAAATGAATTACCACAACAGCAAGCATTAGACCAGCACTTGTCCCAACTCAAGATCCAAGCTGAAAGTTTTCTCCTCTTTTCGGCTGAATCTCCACCCCAGTATTCTTCCTTATTTGTGGGGGTTAGGGATCACAGACACCTCACACCTGTGGAGTGGACCCCGCCGCTGTCCCGGTCTGGGTGGGCACTGTGGTGATGTTCCTGTGACCGAACTGGCTCCTGATATGATAGATTCCCCAATACGGTTTCCTCTCAGCAGAGCCAATCCTGAAGTTTAGAAGTTATTTTTATAAGTATCGATTGTGTTTAGGGTCATGGGTAAATGGAGGGAAGGGGGGAGGTGAAGGCTAGGTTGGGTTTTTATTGTGTTTTTTGTTTTTAAATGTATAGCAATTTGGGTTGTGCAAGGTGTGAGAAGTTTTTTTTATAAACAAAGTTTGATTTGATTTGTTACTCATTTATTTTACTCTTCTCAGTTTTGCTCCTTCCTAATTTTCCCTCTGCCCTTCAAAAGCAGCCTTGGGAATCTTTGCTCTCCTACAGTCCAAATCAAAAAGGTGAAATTTCAAAGATATATGATTTTGTTCTGATCTATTGGCTGCTGATTGAAATCCAAAATAAAGAATGTGTGGGAGGGGGAGACACGTTTGAGGGACAACCTTGGAGAAGATGCATCTGATAGAGTTTGGATTACTACTTCCTGTGCTTGCCTTGCACTTACTCAATTTACATCAAAGACATAATTCAAGATTCAGACTTTCTGATTTCAACTGAGAGGTAGAGGAAAGAGTCAGGGCTCGCCATGTCATCTTAGTCACGTTCTTTCTTTGCCCTGATCTGAAGAATTTTTGAATAACTTTACTATTTTGTCTGCTGTTCTCAGAGTACATTTGCATCCTGTTGGTTGACTTTGATAATTGGTATACCTGGACCCTCACTTTCTCTGAGTTGCACACCAAAGGATATGATAGATTTCCCGTCACCAATACCAGATGTCTCTTATTGTTACACTGGAAATCTTTCAAACATGCCTCTATTTCCCAGTGATTTATAGATATATTGTTCTTTCTAAAGTTAGAGAAAATTAACTATACTTTAAAAAGATGAACATCCAAATTGTTGATTATTTTTACAGTTTGGAGACTGTTCCCGACAATATCCTTTTTACTGATTTTTGATTATGTTATCTCACTTTTTTTCCTGATGGTTTTGCTGAGACTGAGTAAGGTGGTTGTTTTGTTTTTTTTATTTCTACCACTGCTGTTTAGTTTCTTCGGCTGGAGTCAGTTGGATTTTGAAATTATGTATAATAATGTATATCTACTAATAAATGTGTATTTCTGGTCAAAAAATGTATATCCTCGTGTCATGTGTATAAAAAAAGAAGTGAAATGTATTTCTCATTTGTATAATTTATCAATACATGTTTATAAAAATGTGTGTAAAATAGAACAGGGGTGATCTTGGCTCAATTGCATCTCACCTCTATTTCTTTAGTCATTGCTGATGATACATATTCTAGCTATGACCCCATTCTTCTTTATTACCTGATCCGGTTCCTGTGACGTCATTTCCGGGTGAGCGTTACCCAGTGCTTGGTCGTTGCTTCTGTAGCTCCTGCTTTTGACTACCTGATCTG
>NC_050529.1:7261866-7267233 GCF_002922805.2 Oryzias melastigma
CTACAGGCATGAAGCCCAATGAGGCAAATTGAATTTGTGATATTGGGCTATATAAATAAAATTGAATTGAATTGAATTGAATCTCTGTTTGACTTCATATCATTGAGTAATTTGTTTTAATTTGTAGCCACCGACTTCCTGCCTCTGTGAGTCACATCTTTCTTTCCATGTCATGACTGAAAGGGCATCTATTCTGAAACATCCGTCTGCTTTCAGGAAGCGCGGGGTAGAAACAGAGACAAAGTGGCATGTATCTGCTTCCATGGCTCTGACAGCTGAAGCTGACAGTTCAGAGTCTGTGTCCAGAATGGCGCTCGGGGTCCAGCTGGGTAGCGTCCTGTTTCTCTTGCCTGCTTGGTGCAGCTGTGGCCACAAACCTACAATCAGTCATTCACACTCTGACAGATACCTATAGCAGTATGAGCTCCTGCGGCTTTACCTACAGGCAGAAACAGAGAGACAGATGTGGGCCTCTACGCTGTGAAATGGACTACTTACCTAAAACTCAACTAGTGTCAGCCAAGATCCAAAGAGACAGTTTTTCTTTGAATGTGAGACTCTTAGTGTCCACAGAAGCACCATTTAGAAAACAAATCTGCAGATATGAAAAATGACTGTGATTGGCATTAGGACTGCTGACTTTAATGGTTACCATATCTTAGCGCCACATCGCTTCTCTTTCAGCTACCATAAATCAAGACCGTAGCATCTCACCTGTGCTAAACGTCCATTAAGCCTGTGTGTGGGTGACTTGTAGTAAACCCTTTTGTGTGGGAAGAACCAAACAAGTCTCTCCACAGTTGTTCTGCTCATGTTGATGTTGGTCTGAAAGGACTCCTACAGATCATTTCTTTGTATTATACAGCAGGAGTCCGCAAACTACGGCCCCGTGGGTCGGATCCGGCCCGGCCCCCTGAACACTATGAAGAGATGCATGATTTTTTTTTTCCCAGTCTGGCCATGCAATCGAGACCCACATACTCTACTCTTCTGTAGTCAGTGCTATCTGGTTATGTGTCCACTTTCTGGAAAACTTTTAATGTTTGCGTTTAGACTCATCCAGCGATTTTTGCACTTCTTTTGTTAGTCTACAAACTGACCCCGGCCCCACATCAGAGAAGAAACAGCTATGTGGCCCTCTCAAGAAAAAGTTTGGGGACCACACTTCTTGTATGCAATTTTAAAAATGTCAAAGTCTTATAAAAAAGAATCAACTAGGAGAAAAAAAGCATTGCATCCTAACTGATACACTTGAAACACATCCATGACAAACAAAATAACGGACTTTCAAAGTAGATAGTCAACTTTAGAAATGTCAGGAAGTCATAGAAGACACCATACTCCCAGACGAGATGCAATACCGTAATATACAGTACAGGCCAAACGTTTGGACACACCTTCTCATTCAATGGGTTTCTTTATTTCCATGACAGATTCTCACTGGAGGCTGTGAGGGCTCTTTGACCAAGAAGAGGAAAGATGAGAGCTGTAGCAGATGACCTGGCCTCCACAGTCAGCTGGACTTCAACCCCATTTAGATGTTTTGGGGTGAGCTGGACAGCAGAGTGAACGCAAAGGAGCAACGAGAGCTAAAGATGTCTGGGAACTTCAAGATAGTTGGAAAACCATTTCAGGTGAATACCTCTGGAAGCTCATCAAGAGAATGCTGAGAGTGTCCAAAGCAGTAATCAGACTATTTTGAAGACACTAGAATATCAAACATCATTTCAGTTATTTCACATTTTTTGGTTAAGTACATAACTCCACATGTGTTCACATGTGTTTTGATGCTTCAGTGAGAATCTACATTGTGAATAGCCATGAATAAAAAAATAAAAAAAACATGAATAAGGTGTCAAAACGTTTGGCCTGTACTGTATGTACATTATATTGCTGCTTAATGTTGAATGTGACAACTTCCATAAGTAGAAAGTGCAGATACAATTATTAAACATAAGGATTTGCATTACACTGACTATAGAGTACACTGGAGACTTCAAGTTACCCAAATCCCAAGTCCTGCCAAATGAACAGCTTTGGAACTGTAGCAAATAGCACCAGATGCTGTTAGACCCTAAAACTTCACCTGAAGTCACTGAGCTGATAAACCTAAAGCAAAAAGTTCTGTTAGATTTTTCAGAGATCTCAATTCCTAACAGGCCAAGTCATCCACACAAGCAAAGGCTTATGAACACAATTTAGCTTGACTACTCAACTTGATCTGTAAAAAGATATTTTAAATGACATAATTTTAAGCTAACCCAAGACAAAAATGAATTTCTGATCATTGATGATTTCCATACAACAAAAAACACTCTGAAAATCAACTCCTTTGTCCAAAGAACACATCCCATTGATGACACACCAAACCTCTGGGCTTAAACTGTTTCTACATTAATTGTTTCCAGTCTTCATCACATGTTGCCACAGAGCTGCTGGAGAATGTGGGGACAGAGACTGAGGTCTCCTCTTAATTGGGTCTGCTAATGCCTCTGTTTATGGCCTCATTATAGTAGGAGGGGCTGACAACGGCACATTCCTCTGAAAGTATGAGAGCTCGTTGTTTAATGGACATACATGTAGTCTGCTTGTAGCTTCTGCCTCCTCTTATAATGAGACAGTTGAGTGGTGTTTTTTAATCTTTCACTCAGCAGGCACGTCACTCAGACCGGATTTGAAAATGGTGTCTGCGTTCAGTCGTCAGCAGTTCTCCACCCAGCAACCACAGCTGCTCCTCTGAGTGACGCATCTGCTCCCTGCAGAACATGATGCAGTCAAAGTAATTCTTTAATGGTTGGGAGATCGATACTACTTCCCATTTGTGCAGCTGATGAGGAACACAACACTGTGACTAATCTAGGCACGAGAAAAAGACATTGAAGTTCATCAGCTTCACACATTTTTTTAACATCAACAGAATTCACAAAAGTCTTCATTGATTATGAGTTAATGGAACCCTCTTACCTAAACTGAATTCTGACTGAGTCAGAGATGTATAATGGGAGGAGGACCAGGGTAGAAGAGAATGAGGAGGAAAGAGAAACGCAGCTCTCCGGTTTCTGAGAAGTCCCTGATGAGAGTTGATCTAAAGTGATGATGGGCTTCTATGAGAGGAGATGGAGATCAAGTGTTGTCAAGCAGACAAGTTGCTGGTCCTGGTCCAACATATGTAGAATGTCCAACAGTTTGTCTTATTTTAGACTGTTTGACTTTGATCAAATCCGTCTCTATCAATATAGCAATTTCCTCACATAATACGAAGTGCTTTACACCAAATGACTAAATACATTTCAAAGATTTAAATCACAGAAGTATCACAAAGTATCAGGCTAATACTGGATGATTAATAGACCTAATATTTGCTTCAAATATTAAAATATGGTTAAAAACTGTCAGGTATGTCTGAGAGAGTGTGCTGACAAAGTTTCGTAGTGATTGAAAAGACTTAGGTCAGAACAGAGATCCTGGAAGCTCATTTCTTTATCCTCTGATCATCCCACTAAGCATTCAACATCATACGATGCGCAGATCCAGTCTATATTCTGTCATCTTTTAAAGACCGATTCTGGACGTCTAAATGGTGTGCCAGTTATGTCCACTATTTGGACATCTAATAACAATCTTTCTATAACGTCAATTTCAGTTGAAAATGTGAATGTCATGATCCAGTGCTAAGATTTTGTCATGTTTGTCAGGAAGTGTTGCGGACCAAACACGACAGACCCAGGAGTAGAAGAATGTCAGATATTTATTTAGGAGACTTGAGTTTGAGGGGTGTAGTAATGCCGCCGGCCAGCAGGGGGCGCTGGAGTCGAGGAAGCCGGGTGGAGGACGAACAGCGGCGGAGGAGAGGACCAGAGGAAGAGTGCTGACTTTTGACGATGGATCAGGAGTTGGTCTTGAATGAGAAAGTTCGTCTGGCAGAGGTGCTTTTAGAAGAGAATCTTTTAGAGGAGGCGTGGTACCGGAATTGCAGCGTTGAGGAGGAGGCAGCAAATTCCAGTCGAAAGGTGAACTTGAAGCGGCAGGCACGGAGCAGGAGCCCGGAACAGGGTAGGTGAAAACGCTGGCATGGAATCCTGGAGCGTGAGGGAAAACACAGGGATTTTTAATCAGGCTGTGGCTTTGCGAAGCAGAGGGCTCGGCAGTTAGTCAGGCTGTGTAGCTTAACGTTCCGGCAGTGAGTGGAGCCGAAGGGTGGATATATATAGAGAGGTACGCAGGTGGAGGTGATCAGTCTGACGAACTGCAGTTGCAGGGCGTGGCCTAGGGGAGCCATGACTGTGTTCTGTTTTCCCTGTGAGTCTCATCATGTTCAGGTTAATCATGAACAGCTGTTTTCAGTTTCTCATTGTCAGGTCATCTGCTCTGCTCAGCTCTGTCACTAGTTTGTTCTCCTGGTTTTGTCATGTTTAAGTTGATTTAGTAAATGTTTATGTTTCCGCCACCAAATTTGGTCTCCTGCATTTGGGTCATTCATCCACCATCCCTGACAGTATGACCTGACCACCTAGGATCCAGCAGGAGAAC
The DNA here is from genome assembly GCF_002922805.2 of Oryzias melastigma. Lineage (NCBI taxonomy): Eukaryota > Metazoa > Chordata > Actinopteri > Beloniformes > Adrianichthyidae > Oryzias > Oryzias melastigma. The sequence continues at coordinate 7,266,397 of NC_050529.1, forward strand.
TTTTGCTGCTGTGGCAGGGTTCTCTGCCACTGCAGTCCATGCCACGCCACACCATGCCAGATTGGACTGCCTGCAGCCACAAACAAGTCATGTGATACCATGCCCACCACATCTGTTCCTGAGGGGGATCGTCGGGGCCATCCTTCCTCCTGAAGATGGTCACCGGGGCCGCTCCTTCATGCTCCTTGTCCCTGAGGATGGTCAACTGCTCATCCCCCTTGGCAGTTTCCTGTTCTGGAGGAGGGTCGCTGGAGCTGCTCCTCTTCATGTTTCCTGTCCCTGGGGAGAGCTGCCAGGACCACTCCTCTCCACGCCCGTTCCCAAGTTGGGGTTCCAAAACCCTTCCATCCGTCTGGCTGCAGGAATCCTGTTTTCTCGACTGATATTGTTGTTCCAAGTCCCCTCCTCACAGGTGTCTGGGCATCTGGGATCTGCCCTTTAGGGAAGGGGAACTGTCATGATTCAGTGCTTAGGTTTTGTCATTTTGTGTTTTCCCTGCCAGTCTCGCCATGTTCAGGTCAAATCACCCACAGCCATTTTCATTTAATAAATCAGCCTCGGTGTATTTAAGTGTCTGGTTTTCAATTCTCATTGTCAGGTCATCTGCTCTGTTCTGTCATGTCACTGGTTTGTTCTCCTGGTTTTGTTATATTTGAATTTATGTATTAAATGTTTGAGTTTCTGCCACCATGTCCTGTCTCCTGCATTTGGATCCTACACCACCATCCCTGACAGTGAATGTCTGATTGGCATTTCAATTCAATTCAATTCAATTTTATTTATATAGCCCAATATCACAAATTCAATTTGCCTCATTGGGCTTCATGCCTGTAGTTT
>NC_050529.1:7271859-7278023 GCF_002922805.2 Oryzias melastigma
GTGGAGGATGCTGAAGACAGGCTTAGATGGAGGAAACTGATTCGCTGTGGCGACCCCTGAAGGGAAAAGCCGAAAGGAAAAGAAGACATAAGTATCGGATCAGCACTCGGTATCAGCAAATCCACAAAATCCAATGACTCGGAATCAGATCAGGCCCAAGAAAACCTGATCAGGACATCCCTAATATAAATAAAGTTTAGCTAAAATTACAGAAGGGGTTCATACGAATATATACCTTGTGTGTCAAGAGATTCATATCCCCTGTTGTAAAAGTAACATGTTTCCAACACAAAAGGAATTCAGCTTTTATCTGTCTGCTCAGCTGTTGACAGGACCAGTTCAAAATACACTGCATATATAAATATATGGAAACAATAAGCTTACGGCCACACCGCCCTGAGCACGCTCCATCTCGTCTGATCTCGGAGGCTAAGCAGAGTCGTGGCTGGTTAGTACTTGGATGGGAGACCGCCTGGGAATACCAGATGCTGTAAGTTTGGGGCTGCATGGTGGCGCAGTGGTTAGCGCTCTTGCCTCACAGCAAGAAGGCCCCGGTTCAAATCCCGGCTGGGTCCTTTCTGTGTGGAGTTTGCATGTTCTCCCCGTGCATGCGTGGGTTTTCACCGGGGACTCTGGCTTCATAGGATAATTGGTAACTCTAAATTGCCCCTAGGTGTGACTGTGAGAGTGAATGTGTGTGTGATTGAGGCCCTGTAACAGACTGGAGACCTGTCCAGGGTGAACCCTGTCATCGCCCATCAGTAGCCGGGTTAGGCTCCGGCACCCCCGCGACCCCGAAAGGGATGAAGCGGCCAAGGAGATGAATGTAAACAATATTATTAACAAGAGCATGTTAAAAAAGTATCAGAGCAAGAGTGGTTATTCTAACAAACAGAATTACTAATAATAGCAGCTTATTTCTTTATAGAAGTCTGCAGGATTTCAGCTTTTTGGGACCACCAGGTACTCCTGTTTACTACACGATGGGGGAAGGGCAACTTAGTCCAGTTCTCTTATACTGTCAACGGTAGGGCTTAGCTGGAGTTAAGTGTACTCTAAAGCTGGCCTGTTTGATTTACACCAGTTTGTGTCTTCAGATAGTCTGCCTTGTTGGAGCAGTGTGAAAGCTCACCTGAAGCTAACTTTGCTCTTGAATAAACTTGAGTAAATGTTGTATTTTTTTGGAAACTGTGTGTATTAAGTCTAGGTACACACTGATGTGAGATAGTCAGAAGAAACTGCAGGACTGCTATCATGCAACAGCATTGTACATCTACAACATGTATGTTTTTAGGTTGTGCTCATTTTTCAAAGCTCCATCTTTGTGAGAGAATCAACACAGAAGGGCAGTTACTTACAGGGAGAAGACCTGCGATGGCTCTGAAGAAGTTTTCTTTTTGTGTGCACACACCCACATGGAACACTATCTCCCTCTGTCTATGTACGGGTGAAATATGTGATGTGTGTTTTGGAGGTGAGTGATAATATATCAAAAACACATGTTGAGCTGCTCAACTGCACTCTCTGCCCCTTTCACATTTCCACTGCTGACAAACTCAGGAAGGATCTTGCTTTCTTCTCCTCTCAGTTTCGGACTGCAAGGCCTACATGGTAACATTTGCAGTGTCTGAAACTAAAAGTATGTCTGCCTTTTTCTATTTTTTTTTTTTTGCTGTCCAACAAACCAACAACAAGGACTTGCGTAATGTTCACATGCTCTCCATTAGGATCCTCCTCCTTCTGACCTTATATTCCTCTTTCTTCAGCCCTTCCTCTCATGACCTTCCTGGAAATAAACACATATCCCCTTTCAATTTTGAAAATCCCTTGGTATGAGCCTCTTGGCAATTCTTTCTTACCTCTATAATCTTAAAAGTTCTTTATAATTGGAAGTGAGCATGTTTGTATACTCAGAAAGATCCCACAGCTTCCCAGCAGTGCATTTAACTTTGAGACTGGTGACACAACATAAAAGCTCTAATAAGAAAAGCATGAAATCCAAAGTTTATCAAAACGCATCTATGACTTTTGACCTAAATATTACTTCTGCTGCTCCCCAGGTAGACTTCGGTCCTTCAGAACTCTTGTTGCAAGGCGAACACGAGAGAAAGGTTTCATGTCAATTTAGGAGTTTTTGATCCAAGTACCACTGCTGGGACAGGGGTCAAAGGTCATATACGTGAGTTTGGTGTGAGATGGCCTGAAAGGAAGGTGATGAAGGTTGCATAAGTGGAGATGGCAGAGGGGTTATTTTTCAACACCACCTCTGCCCCTGAGCTCAGCAGGAATATTGCACACCCGTCTGCTGACCCACATATCACACATTCTGCTTTGGAAAAAGACAGGCTGTGTGATGGAAAAGGGAAGCAAAGATGAAGACAAGTTTGGAGACATTCGATACAGATGGGTGGCCATCAGCTATAGACGGAGGGAAGATACACATGATATAACCAAAACAACCACAAATAAATCTCAAGGATGACACGTGCGTGCTGGTAAGCAGGTGATGTGATCTAAGACCAGGCTCGAGTCCATCCAGAGGCCATGCTTTGTACCATGAGTACATCACTGTGTGTGTTCTGCTGGTATCTTGAACACTGTTTGTTCACACATATTTATGTTGGCTCTGATCTTTGGAGGGCCATCACTTTTGGGAAATGTTTAGTAATCGGACATTTTCTCTAGCAAATGACATCATCCTTCCCGAGTACACAGAAAGTTAGTGAACTCTGGGGAATTCTCTTGTTTCTGACGTACAACTAAAGGAAGTCAGGTGTTATTTAAACTAGAAAGAAGAGCAAAAACAATGAAGTCTGTTTGTGGTATAGTTATCAAAGAGAAACGGTGCTAGAAGTTCAGTTTTTTGTTTGTGGGTAAAAGGTGAAACTAGAGTAGGATTGACTGTCCTTTCAATACATATCCCTGCTCTCCATCATTCTGTGTGATGAAAAAAAAGTAAGGACTTCAGTTTTATTTTGTTTATTTTGGGACTAAAGAAGCCGCTGAATAAAAATCTATAATATAAATCTGTCCTGCTATATCTGGGCTGAACTCATCAATAATTGTTGTCAAATTTCACTTGAAATAAACAATTTTCGATTTTCTGTGGTTTCTAGAAACAAGTTTCAAACTAACACTTGTAAACATGTGACAAGTTCCTTTTACACTTCCTTTTACAGTGCAGTCCTTCCATGGTATTGAAGTGGTTTTTCCATGGTTCTGTTTATGGGATCTACTGTGTACTTACATGGTGTTTTTTCTTGTACCTACTCAGTAATTACATGGTACTTGTTGTGTATTTATGCGGTACTATTTGGTTTGTACTTATGTCGCACCAACTGGGCATTTAAATAATACCCCCTGGGTATTAACATGTTGTGTTAATGTATCTTTTGTAGTATCTACCACATGTAAGATCAAGGTAAGAACAAATAAAGTACCTTGAATTTACTTCTTCAATTATTGTATGTTTCATGGTATTTACAGAATGTAACAGATAGTAGATAAACAGAATGTACATTTGAAGTACTGTGAAAAAAGGAATTCACTTTCTACTTACTTAGCAAGTTTATGTGTGTTTCATGGTACTCACCATATGTAAGAAGATTATTAAGTAGTACATGTGTAGTACTGTATTGTGTTTTTTGTGGTATTTATAATTGCAAAGTACATTTATTGTATGTGAATTTTGCCTGCTAAGTTAAAGACTTTTTTGTGGTATTTTCCATTAATAAGGAGATAATACATCCACAGAGACTACCGTTTAAGTACAATGAAACTGGACTGTAATAGAAAGTCAGCCGTATTTCCACTCTATTACTTGGTACTTAATAGTCTTAAACATTTAAATTAAATATTTTAACCAAGTATTGGCATGATAGTTCTTTTCTTATGTTTACTTTTTATCATTTAAACTTTTAATTTTTTTTTTAAGTAATTCAAACGTAAAAGTTGCTGAACAAAAAAAGCTTTGGCATTTAAGTTCTTATTCGATCTATATTTCATTCATGTACATTGAGAACATAAACAAAATATTACAATTTTATGAATGAAAAAGAGTAGAAAAAATATCAAAATTTATGTTATCTGCCCCAGTCATTTAATTCTTTAAAACAACAAATGAAAAGCTTAAGCAATAAAAAGCCAGCAAATCAAAAGAACAATCATGTCAACATTTGATTAAAATATTTTATTTAATTTAAATGTTTAATATTATTAAGTACCAATTAAAAGAGAGGAAATAGAGCTGACTTTCTATTATGGCCCAGTTTCATGGTAGTCTCTGTGTAACTGTTATCTCCTTTTTAATGGAAAGTACCACAAAAACGCCTTTAACTTAACATGTAAGATTCACTTTTCCTTTTAGATCATATCAGTACATTAATTTCTACATAAATATAGAGAAAATGTTTAATGTTTTCTCTATATTCATGAAGAAATGAATTTACTGATATGACAATAACAAGATTGTACCAAGATGGCTGCCATTGCACCTGCTGTGTCTCCCAACACAAACGCCAACATACAGATCACTAACCTCAAAAAAGACATCCAGAGACTCTCTTTTGAGTTGAGGTCAAAGAGTGATCTACTGAACTGGACCATACTGGACCTGGTGCATCAACAGTCGATGCATATTGCCTCACTAAAAGCAGCTGCGCAGGACACGGTGCTCTGGGACACCGACATCTCGCAACGGCCTTTCTCGAGCTCCACACCCAAACAACTCTGGACCGAAGTGGTTTGCCGCAGGAAGTAAACCTCGGACCGGGACAGCCTCCTTCTCTCTAACCGCTTTGAAGTTCTGTCCACTCAAACATCTGACGACGTCCTGGCAGCCGCTCCTCTTCTCAGCGGTGAAAATCCTCGCCCTGTTGCTGCTACGCAGCTTAAGAGAGAAGGCCTCCCGTCATCTGGAGCTTCATCTTCCATCAAATGCTGGCAGCTCTTGAGAGACTCAGTGAGTAGATGCCCCGACACCTGCTGCTGCCCGAACATAATCCATATCCCCGCGGGATCGAACAACTTGGGGCTTCCATCTACGGTCTCGATCGGGGGGTTGGGTTCAAAAACTGCGTCTCCTGCCACCGCTTCCCCCCCTGCAGCAGGTGTAACACCGACTCCCACTTGTTCTCCTGCCGTGATATGCCCGCTTACCTCTGCGGCCAGGACCGGTGGTCGTGCGGATCGCCCAGACTCCTTTGTGGTCTGAACCTCCATGGTCAGACATGTCCCCGTTAAGGGGAGCAGAACCGTCCGTGTCATCATCACATCTGCCCACCAGCTCGCCCTTCACAACCCCTCCGTTCACACAATGATAGTGCATGCAGGTGTGAACGACCTCAAATTGCAACCATCTCAGCAAGGACTTCATCACCCTAATCCACACCATATACTGCATATGCTACCACTTGGAGACGTCATCAGGAGACATGGCGTTTGTTTTCACAGCTATGCTGATGATACACAACTTTACATTGCTGTGTCTCCTGATGACAAAGAGTCAGTCAAAGTTCTTTGAAATTGTATTCTAGACATTAAGTCATGGATGGCAGAGAACTTTTTATAGCTCAACCAGTACATAACAGAGGTTTTAGTGATCAGTTCTGAAGACAAGAGAGTTTGTTTTATCTAAACTAAAAAACTATAAAACTTCTCACTGTGTGAGAAACCTGGGTGTGATTTTTGACTGCAAGTTGAATTTTTTTCCTCAAATTACAAACATAAAAAACGGATTTTATCATCTTAAAAATATTTCCGGAGTCCGCCCATTTCTCTCTCTTGCCAGCACAGAGGTGCTAATGCATGCTTTTATTTCCAGTAGATTAGATTACTGTAATGCCCCGCTCTCTGGTCTTCCCAAAAAAGAATATCAAACTTTCAACTATAACAGAATTCAGCTACACGTGTGCTGACGAGGACCAGGGGGCGGGAACACATTACACCGATTTAAAAAGCGCTGCATTGGCTCTCTGTGAAATTCAGAGATGATTCAGATGATGATATTTTATTGGTTTACAAATATTTTTATGGTATTGAGCCTTTTTATCTATCAGCAATGATTTTAAGGTATGAGCCCTCGTGGACCCTGAAATGTATCCACGAGGGGGCCCGAGCCAGGGTCTCATTGTGCCGGTCCCAAGCCCAGATAAATACAGAGGGTT
>NC_050529.1:7279065-7282606 GCF_002922805.2 Oryzias melastigma
ATAGGACTCCTTCTTCAGCTTGACGGCATCCCTTACTTGCGGTGTTCGGGGGTTGCCGCCGCGACAGGCACCAGAGACCTTGCGGCCGAAGCTCCGGAAAGCAGTAGAGACAATAGAGGTGGAGAACATGGTCCACTCGGACTCAATGTCCCCAATCTCCCTCGGCACCTGCTTGAAGTTTTCCCGGATGTGGGAGTTAAAGACCTCCCTGACGGAGGGCTCAGCCAGACGTTCCCAGCAGACCCTCACAGTACGTTTAGGTCTGCCAAGTCTTTCCGGCCTTCTCCCCCGCCAGCGAATCCAACTCACCACCAGGTAGTGATCAGTGGACAGCTCTGCCCCTCTCTTTACCCGAGTGTCCAAAACACACGGCCGGAGATCGCCTGAAACAACTACAAAGTCGATCATCGATCTCCTACCTAGGGTGTCCTGATGCCAGGTGTACTGATGGACACCTTTGTGTTCGAACATGGTGTTTGTTATGGACAAACTATGACGTGCACAGAAGTCCAACAACAAAACACCGCTTGGGTTCAGGTCAGGGAGGACATTCCGACCAATCACGCCCCTCCAGGTACCACTGTCATTACACACGTGGGCATTGAAGTCCCCCAGGAGGACGACGGAGTCCCCTGTTGGGGCACTTTCCAGTACCCCTTCAAGGGACACCAAGAAGGCCGAAATCCCAGTCATGAAACTTAGCTTTTGGGTAATGGAACATCACCTCTCTGGGAGGGAAGGAGCCTGAGCTGGTGTGAGAGGTTCAGAGATACCAGCTAGATATAATTGGGCTCACCTCCACACACAGCCTGGGCTCTGAAACTCAGTCCCTCCAGAGAGGTTGGACTCTCTACCACTCTGGAGTTGCTCATGGTGAGAGGCAGCGAGCTGGGGCTGGACTTACTCGTGAGCCCCTAGCTCAGGCCCCAAGTGTTGGAGTTCACACCGGTGAACGAGAGGGTCGTGTCTCTTCTCCTTCGAGTGGGGGACAGGTCTCTGACTGTGGTTTTGGCTTACGGGCCAAACAGCAGTTCGGAGTACCCAGCCTTCTTGGTGTCTCTTGAAGGGGTACTGGAAAGTGCCCCAACAGGGGACTCCGTCATCCTCCTGGGGGACTTCAATTCCAACGTGGGCAATGACAGTGGCACCTGGAGGGGCGTGATTGGTAGGAACTCTCGGTCCTGGGAAGAGTTTGGTGAGGCCATGGAGAAGGACTATCGGTTGGCCTCAAAGAGATTCTGGCAAACCGTCCGGCGCCTCAGGAGGAGAAAGCAGTTTTCTGTAGGCACAGTTTTTGGTGCAGGTGGGGATCTGCTGACCTCAACTGGAAACATTGTCGGGCGGTGGAAGGAATACTTTGAGGATCTCCTCAACCCTGCTGACACGCCTTCCGTTGAGGAAGCAGAGGCTGAGGACACTGCGGTGGAACTGTCCATCACCCAAGCGGAGGTCACTGAGGTAGTCAAAGAGCTCCACTGTAGCAAAGCTCTGGGGGTGGATGAGGTCCTCCCCAAGTACCTCTAGTCTTTGGATGCTGTGGGAGTGTCTTGGCTGACACGTCTCTGCAGCATTGCGTGGCAGACAGGAACTGTATCACTGGACTGGCAGACTGGGGTGGTGGTTCCCCTTTTCAAGAAGGGGGACCGGAGGGTGTGTTCCAACTACTGGGGAATCACACTCCTCAGCCTTCCTGGGAAAGTCTATGCCAGGGTACTGGAGGGGAGAGTCCGTCCGATAGTCCAACCTCAGATTCAAGAACAACAGTGCAGTTTCCGTCCTGGTTGTAGAACAGTGGACCAGCTCCACACCCTCTTTAGGGTGCTGGGGGGCTTGTTGGAGTTTGCTCATTCAGTACATATATGTTTTGTGGATTTGGAGAAGGCGTTCGACCACATCCCTTTTGGTGTCCTTTGCAGGGTGCTCTGGGAGTACAGAAAAGTTTGCAGCCAAGTGTGAAGTGGCTGGGATGAGGGTCAGCACCGCTAAGTCTGAGGCCATGGGTTTGGACCAGAGAAAGGTAGTTTGTCCTCTCTCGGTGGGTGGAGTGCTCCTGCCTCAGGTGGAGGAGTCTAAATATATTGGGGTCTTGTTCACGAGTGATGGAAGATTGGAGCGTGAGATCAACAGGTGGCGTCCATCATTATAAGGTTGCTATGATGATCCTTTGTGGTGCAGAGCGAGCTGAGCCAGAAAGGAAAGTTCTCAATTTACCGGTTCATCTCCATCCCAGTACTCCCCTATGATCATGAGCTCTGGGTCGTGACTGAAAGAACCAGATCCCGACTACAAGCGGCTGAAATGAGTTTTCTCTGGAGGGTGGCTGGGCGCTCCCTTAGAGATAGGGTGAGGAGCTCGGTCACCCAGAGAGAGCTCAGAGTAGAACTGCTGGGCAGAGGCTCCAGTGAAGACCCAGGACACTCTGGAAAGACTACGTCTCTTGGCTGTTCTGGGAACGGCTTGGAGTTGGAGGAAGTCTTTGTGGCATCGTTGCGTGGAATGCTGCCCCTAGGATCTGGTCCTGGATGAGTGTAAGATGATGGATGGATGTTTAATGTCTAGGCTGACATTTTTAGTATGTACAACACAGTGGGAAACCTTAGAAACAATATCTTACTGTACCTGGCTTTTTCATCCTTTGCAAGTCTTCTCCCACAGGGGATGAGTGACACATTCACACCAGAATTTGTTTGCTCTGATGGTTGGCTTTGTTTAGCTGTGAAAGCTCTTTTTCCCAGTAACATAGATGCCAATCCTGGTAACTTCAGCTTGTGCATGTCTTCCTCCCTAGTAACTGATCCAAAATATTGCCCTCCTATAGTAGTGTTTGCTCTCTTTTAATGTCTCGGTAACGCTTTATATTAAGGTGTGCTTGTTAAGTATTAATAAGATATTAATAAGCATTGGTAAGATGCTTATAATTTGCTTATATGCACTTATAAAGATATTAATAAGCCGCTTATTACACCATTATCTAAATTATGGCGTGATGTCAATCCAATTAATTATGTGCTTATAAATACTTAATAAGCAATTTGTAAGCTACTTATTACAGTATTATATAGTATCAGGTTAATGGGCCGATAAGAATATGCTTATAAAGATATTAATAAGCTGCTAATTAGACTGCTATTAAATCGCAAAGTAATAGGCCACAAACAATATGCTTATAAAGATATTAATGAACTGCTTATATTGCTTATTACTGATGTCTAATACCAAGTTAATAAGCCACTAAGAATATGCTTGTAAATGTGTTTATACACTGCTTATTACACTAGTTTGCAGTACCCTAATCTAAAGCGTGGACCATTTGTGTTAATAAAGAAAAAACACAACAAACACTGTATGAGAAGTTTTAATTTAAACACAAAACATTACAGCTTTAAACATGACACTCTCTTTTGCTGTTTAACTAGGAAGAGGCCTTAATATATTTTTGTTACTATTAATTTGATTGGAGGATGCAGAGAGAGAGGTCAGAATGATGACGTCATGAGGAGGAGACGAGAAACTCGCGGCAGAAAAACGTGGCTGAAGGATG
>NC_050529.1:7287479-7295223 GCF_002922805.2 Oryzias melastigma
TGCATATAAGCAAATTATAAGCATCTTACCAATGCTTATTAATATCTTATTAATACTTAACAAGCACACCTTAATATAAAGCGTTACCAATGTCTCTTTTAACAGTTTGATTAGGTTAAAAATTGTGTTTTCTCTACAGTGCAGAGAGCAGTTCAGTGTATGAGACTGAAACGTCCACTCACATACTTCTTGTTCAGAGCCGCTGTATAAATGGAAAACTCTCATCCGGTCATTATTATTTGTGAAGAAACTCCTTTTGATCTGAGAGGAAATTTAATTTTCCAATAGACTTCCTGGACTTTAAAGAACAATAATGAGCAGGAGAGGAGTGACATGAATGATGAGGAGAAAGTATCACAGATAAAGCAAGAGTAAGAGGTCAGAGAAATGCTGTGGAATCCTCCTCCTTGAGGATAAAGTGTATCAGTCTGAGTGATTGTAAGTCTGTGGTGTGTCTGCCGGCCTTCAGTCAGTCACAACAGTCAGCTCTGATATCATCTGTCCAGGGGAAAGGCAACAAAATCAGGGGCAAATATGAAGAATAAAAGCTTAACTTGACCTGTAAACCCCCCCCCCCCCCATCTTTGATGGTTGCAAGCAGGAAAGGAGCTGCTGAACAAAAAGCCGTCACTCACCTTGTCCACTCAGCTTATCTACCCCTTTTAAACAATCCCATTTCCCCAGGAAAACAGGGTGACAGAGAAAGAAAGAGATGCAGGGTGTGGCGAGTCTCCTGAGCTCACAATATTTCCAAACCTTTTAGGTTTGTCAAGTCATCCTTGAAAATGCGATCGATAGAGGAGAAGAAAATCAAGAACAGTTGTAAAAAGAAAAGATTAAAATTCTGTCAAGTATGACATGAAACAGGTCTATTATAGATGTTCCAGTTATACAAGCACACAAAGAAGGGTGAGGAGTTCAGAGTCAGTGACCCAATGACCCGGCTACTGCTGGAGCAAGGTAGGGCACACCCTGGTCAGGTCACCAGTCTGTTGCAGGGCAACACAATCACATACACTCACACCTAGGGGCAATTTAAATACCCATTGACCTGTAAAGCATGTTTCTGGACTGGAGCCGGAGTCCCCAGAAAAAAGCCACACATGCACAGGGAGAACTCCACACAGAAATGTTCCAGTCGGGATTTGAACCAGAACCTTATTGCAACAGGGTAAGAGTGCTAATCTCAACGGCAATTTGTTTGTTATACAAAAAAATGTCAGCGAAATAGGTCAGAAATCTTTGGCAGTTATGCTCTGGGCCAAGGACACCCTGCATATATGGAATGAACTCAGAGCAAGAACCAAACCCCCAAAATGCAGAAGGTGCTTACCCTGAAGAGGGTCTTTCCTTAAAAGAAATGTAGACAGGTAAACAAACAGTCAACAATGTGAGGTAGAACATGTGTCAAAGTCAAGGCCTGCGGGCTGCATGCGGCCCGCTGTGTAATTGTATCCAGCCGCCAGATCATTTTATGTTATTGTTAATAATGGCAGATCTGGAAAGATGCTGTAGCAGCTCTTAAGGCCAGAACTAGACATGGGTAAGGGGGTTCTCTGCTCTCTCTGGCTTCCATTCAAGGTAGCTGCTAGTGCTGATTGGTAGATGCAAGGGAGGGCGTGGCCTCTGGCTTCACTCCCATTCCTCGTCCCACTAGCAGAGCTCAGCCGCTGTTCGGAGTTCTTGTCTGCTGTTTATCTCTGATATTATTTGACCGTTGGTTATTGTAACTCCTCCTCTTCTTCTATCTATTGCGCTGTTTGTTCTAGTTTGGAGTAAACCAAGAAACGAGTTGACAATGCGCAGGTTTCTGGTTGCTAATGCTAGCCCTAACCCTAACCCTAACCCTTTTTGATATTTTAATATCAATAATCTAAATGTTAATAACTAATAACTAAATAAACAAAACGGTCCAAAGATATACAATAAATATAAAAAAAACCCAAAAGTCAAAAGACTAAATAACTAAACAGAAATACAAACATTAAAATAAGTAAATAAAAAGTGACAAAAAAAATGCATAAAATGTAATCAAAAGAAATTCTATACAATGAAAAACTAAAGAAAAACTAAAAGAAGGTATTTATTATTATTTATTATTATTATTATTATTATTATTTGTAAATCTGAAATGGAGTACAGATGCTTTAAACGCAATTTCGTTGTTTCTCTGTAACAATGACAATAAAATTTAATTGAATTGAATTGAAAGATCACCCCCCCCCCAAAAAAAAACAAACAAAAAAAACAAAAACAAAATTAGACCAAACAAACATTAAAGGAAATAAGTAAAAATAATACAAAGTACGTAGTAAATAAATTCAAAAAGGTGTTTTAAAAGGTAGTGTCAGGAGTGACATCCTATCTAACACCCCGAAGACAAATCACAGGAGAATCCTTATAGCTAAGTTAGCATAGTTTTTATGCATTTTAGGAGCTCAGGAGAATTTTACACCCCTACCAATTTTGTGTTGTTTTCTCATTCTTGAAGGAATTGATTGCTTTAGACTCTTTTTATATGTCTTTCTGAAGACTTTAAGGGAATAGTTAATACTGGTTAAGACTGGTAAATGGTCTGCTATGTCAGAAATCATAAGACTGCTTATCTTATTACTGTCCTAAACTATGTTGAGGGATTCAGTTTGGTTTAATAATGGTCGGGTAAAAGAGTTTTACTGAGCATGGTTTCAACAATTCACGTTTTTATGTCTATTTTGATTTCTCAAATCTATTTTGAAATCTTCACAAATAAATTCTGTTTTGATGTTACTGCAGCGAACCATTTTTCGATTTAGTCTATAATAATTTATTATAGATTAATACATGAAGCTGGTATCCAGTACACGCAGGCTATTCTACAGCCTTTTCTCTTCACAGCTGATTTCAATTGTTATACATTCAAAAATATTATTTATTAATCGCGTCATATTATCATTTGCCTAATATAATATTTCTAATACTTTTTGAACGTATGATGCAACCTTAGCCTCTGTCTATTTTTTTATTGCGAGCCAGGCTCAAAGTTAAAACTCTTAATGGATAATAACTATTAAGGTAAGCATGTGCCAATACACACAAACTCAAATAATACACACACGAGCTAGAATCACACACACACAAGTTTAACTCACACACACATGTAAAACTGAATGTGAAGTTGCAGGAAAAAGAGGAACACGTGAGGAAAATGTGTACTTGAGGAATATAATGTGAGAACTTGCTTGACAAAAACCTTAACTTGTGTGTAAAAATGTTACATGTGAATAAAAACCACACACACAAGATTTAACTTGAGGTTGTGGGGAAAAACACAACTTGTAAGACTGTGTTGGAAAAATCTGTACTTGTAGCTTCAGTTTTCTTCTGTAGAAGAGTTTCACACAAACACTTTTTGAGTCTCAGAGTGTTTTTGACATTTGACACACCCCCATGTGAAGATATGTGACAAAACTAATTTGCAGGGAGGAGGGGTCAAGCAGGGGGAGCTCTCATCGGAAATCAACCAATCAGAGGACGGGGATCAGGGGGGCTATTTCTTGTTCAGCAATGGAGCACCAAGCTGGAGAAATGTCTCTTAAAAAACTATTTTGACACTTTCCTTTGTTGTTTTTCTGTAGTAAATAAACTCTTACCAACAACGGATGTCAAAAACCAGCCTCGTTAAGATGATTATGCGCTCAACCTTAATAAACATCAAAGGTATTTAGTAACATGGTCCCGCAGTGGAGCTAGCAAAGCGCTAACTCCAGCCAACAAGACCAAGAGAATAGTTAATATTTTTCTTCTCTGTTATAGTATGATAATAACAGCTCAGCTATCAAAACACAATAGAAGAATTCAACACTTCTTTGGCATTTGTTTACTGCAGAAAATGATCCAAATATTGTTGCGTCTGAGGTACATTTTCTGAAAAAAAGGCTAGGTAAAACAATGCAAGAGCTACTTTCATTGCAACACTTAAAACTCATTTTATTGTGATTTATTTTGGTGGTTAAAAGATTTTTCATTTGACAGTTTCATCCATTTTTATGTGACTACTATGATGTGTTCCTTACTTTGAGAGCACCAGCATTTAAAAGTCCATAAACTCAGGCCTCAGTGCAGAGCAGGGTTTTTGTGGAACGGGCTGAATCAAAGTTCTCACAGAACTTTGTGTTAGCAATGAATAAGGCACTTCAGATTGGTTGTGGTGGCTAATAGGCTCCTGTCCTCAGTCTGACAGCTTCAAAACCACTAATTGGGAAAACCACTGATTAGGAAAAAAGGAAATGCAGGGAGGTCACAGGAATCCAAGAACTGTCTATCAACTGAATGTGCACTAAGGCCCGGAATTACAACCACGGTGTGACCAAAGAATGCTCTCACATACATCTGATGAACTATGCCCACACATACTCGCAGACGCCGGGTTCGAACAAACACAAGAACTACATTCTTTGACAGTGCAGCATCTAGCAGTTGTTGACCGAACTCTGATTCTCACAACCAGAAATAAAAGGTTTTAAGTTGGGTCCATGAGTCCAGACAGACCCACAGTCAGTGAGGGAGAGAGCTGAGACGGTAGTCTTCCCTTTGGGAAGTTGGACATGGGAAGGTCCTTCCAAGAATGAAAGGCTCATAGAGAAGGTTATTTATGGAGAAGAGCATTGAAAGCAGTCTCATAGTTCCTGGTGTTGTGAGCAGATTTGATGGCTGAGCCAGGTGACTGGCGGGGGCACATCCTCTCTCTTGTTTCCCTTCCTTGATGGTGACTGCTTCCTTCTCCTTCACTGTTTTCTGTTCTGAGTCACTTCTGATGTGTGGTTTGCTTCATCCTGTGGCAGAAACACGACTTTACATTCTAGGATAACCCAAAGAGGTGTCATTATGCCGTAACAAAATAAAGCATGTTGATTTCAAAATGTGACATTTTCCTTGAAATAAATATACTTTGATAAAAATTGGATGTGCAGTGGGTATGAAAAGTATGCAAACCCCTTTACATTTCCATTCTTTGAGTCACTGCAGTCATTTGCCAAAATAAGGAAGGTTCATTTCATTTAAATGAATGAATGAATGAATGAAGGAAGGAAGGAAATTGTTTATTTCAAACATTCTGGTAATACATAAAATAGACATATATTATATAATCAATCCCATCCAGAAATACATCACTTGAAAGGGAGTGGGAGGAAGTGAACTTCTATGATCCCACCCCGGTTCGACCATACCAGTTACATGAATTATCAACATCCGGTTCAGGACTTAATATCAAATACTCATACCCTTATACTTTTACCCTACAATCATGGATTCACGTTATTAAGGACCATTGAGATCAGTGATGTAATTAAATTTCAAACATCCACAAGATATTTTTTATTGGACTTGTCTTAGTGTCAGGACTCAGGCTGTCGTGCCTTCCTCCGACCACCAGAAAGAGCTCTCGCCTGAATACTAGCTCTTTCCCCCATCATGCACCAGTCTTCAGTTCCGGTTCCCTCAGCTGTTCCTCATCACGTCATCTCCCGGACTGTTTATATTCCTCCCGCTCATCGAGTTCTTTGCGTAATCTTACATTGTTATCTCTCCTTACAGTCTAGTCATCCTTCGTCTACGCACTTGTGTTTTGATCTCTGCCTGTCTCTCGTCTTCCTGCCTGCCTCCTACCTCGACCCACGCCTGTACTTTGACCACGTCTATGTCTTGCTCCTGTTCATTAAAACAGTTGCATATGGATCCACTCGCCTCTGCCTCGTCATTACACTTAGATTCATAAATCAAAGACAAGTCATTTATTTAAATCCATACTAAAATTCTAAAATATATGAAGATAATTATCATAAAAATGCAAAAATTAAAACAAAATGTACACTGAGTGAACCATCTTGTTAGTAAAAACAAAGATACAGACATTTCTTCATATTTACAAAAGAAAAACTGGAAAGTCAAATGGTCATTAGCTTGATTTGTTTTTTCTTTAATACCAGAATACTTTGTCATGCTGCTCCTGGGTTCCTGTGTCCCCATCCTGATTGGACCCAGCTGACTGCTAACAGCCCATCACTTCGGGCTACTATTAAGGAATGAATGAATGAATGAATATTTTTTATTTAAGTGTCATGCACTCAGGTGCCCAGGAAGTATCTCAATGCTCGGGCGTGAACTTTATTACATTCTGGAGCATCTTCAAACCCCCAAACTCCAGCAGCATAAAACAGAACGGACCCAACCATAGAATCATACAACATAGTAAAAATGTTAAAACCTAACTCAGGACAAACCTTCATCGTATTAACTACAGCTCCAAGTGCCCTCCCAGCAGACTCTGATAACACCCTCCTGCCTTCTGAAAAAGTCATGTTTTCATGAAAAACAAAACCAAGATACTTATAGGTGACAGAATACATCAGTAATGTTGTTCCAAAATCAAACTGATAATCACTTTGACATACATAGGGTTTTCTAAAATGAAGTATTTGTGTTTTATCATCATTAATTGAGAGTCTCCATTTAGTACACCAACCATTCATAATATCCAACATCTCCTGTAGTTTAGTTTCTTCCTCAGCAACCAAAACAATATCATCAGCATACAACAATATGCTAAGATTCAAATCATTAATGTCTATCCCCAAGTTGGCTCTTTTTATTTCCTGAGCTAAATCATTCACATAGATCGCAAACAACGTTGGTGAGAGAACATCTCCTTGTTTAACTCCAAATGGAGTAGGAAACCAGCCTGTTCTTAACTTAACTTAAAACCTTGTACAGGGTTTTAATACATTTATAAAAGTTATCATCAATGCCACACATGGTTAATTTATATTCCAGAAGGTCTCTATTTATCCAATTGAAAGCTTATTTGAAATCACCAAAGAAAACAAAAGTGTTTTTGCCTTCCTGGGGCCCGTTCCAAGAAGCAGGTTTTGTTGGAACTCTGAGTTCATGAACTCCAAATTCAGTAAAACTCTGAGTTTTCGGTTTCAGAAAGAGAGATAACTCAAACCCGTGAAAGTGGGTGAAACCAAGCCCGTTCCAAGAAGCGGGTTAAGCTGAACTCAGAATCAATCACTATGGTAACTGAGTCTGTGAACGAAACCTGGTCGGTAGCAGGTTTTCTTCAGGAAACTTAGAGTTCTCTGTGGTCTCCGCCCCTTTTTAAAGTGAAAGATGTTCAAATATGAGTTCCTCATGAACATTTAGAGAACATTCACATTAGAGACGTCACGTTTTCACCACTCAGAAACCAAAATGACATGTTCATTCATAGAGGATCATGTAGAGAGGAGGCTGATTAATCCAGAGGAAATGTTATTTACGTCGGTAGAGGATTTGGAGGACACGAGTCGACTGACTGCAGTTTCCCAATTCATTTTTATTTCAGCGATATTATAAATAGTGAGTTTTTCCAGGGATTCGCTATTATTAATACAGAGTTTTCTTTTCCTCATCTTAAACCCTTAACAATGGAAATCATTGAATGTCAAACACAGGGAAAGCGTCTGAAGCTGAAAAAACTCTTATTTGTGTGTCAAACATTAGCTCGGTTGTCAGCAACGCTGCCACCTTCAGCAGAGGCCTGAGTTCGACTCCTGGCTTCAGAAAGTGATTTTATGCTTAAAAAATAAGAAAAATCGGCGAATATATTTTGAGTCTTGAGAATTAAAACTAAATAAATTCTTTTTTAACATATGCCAGGCAGCTACAGTTTCTTTTTAGCGTGGAGTGATATCCGTGTGTGTGGGGGGGGGGGGTTATAAAA
>NC_050529.1:7295448-7311938 GCF_002922805.2 Oryzias melastigma
CCATGGTGAATCGTGCTGTCTTTGCTCCATTGATCAGGGCTTTTAATGGTCGCGACGCTCACACCTGATTCTGGTTCTAACAACTTCAGGTTGATTGAATGAAACATTTTCAGCTGTTCTGGAACTCATCAAACTAATACCTCTATGATTCAGAGGGATTCTTGGGTCTGTTTGAGAGGACTTGGGGATGGGCTTGATGATTGACTGATACCATTCTGATGGTATAAAACCAGTTTGAAAACAATATGTAAATAAACAATGCAGAGGTTCTAACATCTTGGGACATTTGAGAACCTCATTAGAAATCTCATCCACACCCACAGCTTTATATGGTTTAGTCTTTGCAATAACAATCTGCACATCTTCCACAGTAATTTCCTGGTTTAGCAAATCATTAATGCAGGGTAGAGATGGACATAGGCTCCTGTCTTCAATCAACATTTTTGCTTTGCAAATGTCATCTAGAAACTGGTCATTGAACATGTGGGTGCTGTTACATGAAAATAGGGTACTATAATCCATCTGCCACCTCTTCAATACTTGCTCAGTTGTAAATAAAGACTCCCCCATATCTGCGACTATTTTATGTGGAATCTGCTTTTTCCTTTTAGGTCCAAGCTTGTTAATCTCTTTCCAAAACTGCTGTGAGTTCTTACTTTGCAAATGCTGTTGTAACTGAAGGGCTTTTCCTTTTCGAAAACGTCTTTTTGAAACCGCAGCTTTTTATCAAAATCACCCTGACATTTTTTAAATAAATCCAATAAATCCCTTTTCAGATTGTGCTCTTTATATTTTAAATACTTCTTCTCTGCCATACGAAGGTTTAGCCACTTAGTCTGTAGTTCATTGTTCCAAAATGGTAGTTTAGTTTTGTATGCCCTATTATTGCCCTGTCTTTTATTGTTTGAGTTATATTTATCAATTTCTCTATGTATAATCATGCATAACCACTGATAACAATAATTCACATTATCCTGTGTTTTTTCCCCATTTTCTAATTGGCCCGCAATATGCTTCAGAGCTTTATGACAGACCTCAGACTCCAGGAAATTATCAGACAATTTTCTTAGTGGCCCTTTATTTTGTGAACCAGAATGTCTTTTTTTAATGAAGCCAGTCTCTAAAGTTTTAAAACGCAAATAAAGGGCAGAGTGATCAGGAAGTCTACATCTGCCATCTATCATGTTTATCACATGCTGGTCATTTCTTTCTAATAAACATGAAGGGGTAAGGACTTTAAATTCTATACAGGTACTCAAATCTATATGTGGAGTCACAATATAATCAACCACAGCTTTACCTCTGACAGATATAGATTTAAAATTATTATTTTTTGGAGTTATCCTACCATTCAGAACACAACACTTTGAGTCTTTAAGAAATTCTCTAAACGTTTCCCCATGTTTATTTAAGATTGTATCCAACACCACCCTGGAGGGAATATCATCCTCGTCAGCATAGTCTCTCAGCTGTGCGATGCGACTATTTAGATCTCCACAAATGTAAACAGAATCGACATCAGCAGCATATATTAATGAAAGTAACTGAGCAAAAAAAGGTCCGCATTACGCCCCCAGGTGGAGGTTTCAGGGGACAAATAACAAGAAATTACTATGAACGAATATTGTGATACAACATGCTCAAATCTTAAACAAAGTATTCCCTCCTAAGTATTATCAATTCTTATTGAGAAACTGTCCAAAATAACATTTTTAACAAAAAGACCCACTCCCCCAGAGGCTTTAAAACAGGGGTCTCAAACTCGCGTCTTCATATGAAAGATTACTGTTGGTGCAGCCCGCAAGGCTGATATGAATGACAGTACCTGTGTGCAGAGCTGAACGAACCAATCACAGTGAGGTATATGACTCTGGAGGCGGGACATCAGCGGGCTGTCCAGTACCTCCTCACTCATTCATTCATTCCTCCAATCAGCTGGTCGGAGGAGGAGCCACGAAGCACCAAACACGATTCGCGTGGTAAATTCGCGTGCCCCGCGAGGGGAATTTGCTGCTCGCGGCTTGTCAAAAGAAAAGGTGTTTCTGAGCTACCAGCTCCGTCTGTGGATGTCTCTGTCAGAATGAATGGGAGACACATATGATGTCGAGGAATACGTGTTTTGACGTGCTGGTTGTTCCTAACCAGGACTCCACAAGCGTCGAGCCGTAAACCGAAAGTTACGTCTGTAACTACGGTTCTATGAATCCCGAAAGACCGCCAGAGGCGGTGCTTCAAGCACTGAATGATCCTTCATGCGCATGCGTAGTTCGAGAATTAATGACAACAAAGTCACCTGTGACCTCCTGGTGACCCCACGTGAGGGTATAAAGTCACGTGGCACCAAGAGCTCAGTCCCAACACTTCTCGCGAGAACACAAGGAGCCTGAGGGACCAGGAGCTCTGGCGGTCATCCGGGATTCATAGAACCGTAGTTACAGATGTAACTTTCGTTCTATTTCATCCCTCCTGACCGCCAGAGGCGGTGCTTCAAGCACTGGATGGCCAATGGCAACAAAGTCCCGAGGGGTCCAGAACGGAACACAACATCACCTCATTGCGACGCGTCAGCAAGCCGCAAGACGCCATCCATGGGGTTGGGGTCAGGCACGTTGACCCTATAGAACCGCGTAAACGTATCCAGGGATGACCAGGAGGCAGCCTCGCAGATCGACTCCAACGGCACCCCGTGGGCGGCAGCCCAGGATGTGGAAACGGCCCTGGTGGAATGACACGACACGCCGGGTGGTACAGGACGGTCGTGCATGGCATAAGCCTGGTGAATGGTACCCACAACCCAGTGGGCCAACCGCTGCTTCGACAGTGCCCGTCCCCTGCGAGGGCCAGCGAAGCAAACAAAGAGGCGATCAGTAGATCGAAACCCTGCGGTGACCTCCACATACCGTTGGAGGGCACGAACAGGACACAGGCACTCCTCCGGGCCACCAACGTCAAAGCGGGTAAGGCGCAGCGGTTGATGGCAGAATGGCGACGCAGCAACCTTAGGAATGAAGGACGCGTCCGGCCAAAGACAAACCCCTGAGCCATCAGGGGACCACCGCAGACAGTCAGAATGTACAGACAGCGCTTGGAGCTCACACACACTCTTGGAGGAGGCCATAGCCAGCAAGAAGGCGGTCTTAGAAGAGAGCCACTTGAGGTCAGCCGATGGCAAAGGCTCAAACGGCGGCAGACGGAGCGCAGCCAGCACAAGGGACAGGTCCCACAGAGGAGCCACCAGGCGACGGGGGGGATGCAGCCGACGAGCACCGCGAAGAAACTGGGATACCAGGCGGCAGCGACCACCAGGGACCCCATCAATCCTGACATGGTGGATGGAAATGGCAGCCACGTACCCCCGCAGGGTGGAAGGCGAGCGACCCTGAGCGAGTAAGTCCTGGAGGAAGCGCAGAATGGTGCTGACCTCACAGGACTCCGCAACACAACCCGAGCGAAGACACCATCGGTCAAAAAGACGCCACCGGTCCGAGTAGAGACGCCTAGTGGAAGGAGCACGGGCGTTCAACGCCGTGTGCCAGACGTCGGGATCCAAGGCATCAGGGGCTACCTCTGTCCCTGAAGCAACCAGGCGCGCAGCCGGAGGCGAGGAGGGACAAGCGCCGGCACACACAGCCTCCCGAACGACGTGAGGACATCGTCCACCCGTCGAGGGGAGGGGCAGGCTGACATGGCCACAGAGTCCAGAGACACGCCCAGGAAAACCGTGGCCCGTGTTGGAATCAGGTTGCTCTTGGCGAGGTTGACACAAAAGCCAAGGCGTCCCACATGGTCCAGCACGCGTCGGGTGTCCCGAAGCACTTCTGTGCGAGAAGAGGCACAGACCAGCCAGTCGTCCAGGTAGGGCAGAATCCTCAACCCCCGAGCCTGTAAGTGGGACAGAGCAGCCGCAACCACGCGAGAGAACACGCGAGGGGCCAGCGACAGACCGAAGGGAAGAACCCTGAATTGGTAATGGCGGCCCTCGAACATGAAGCGCAGGAACCGCCAGTGTGGACGAGTGATCGGCACATGAAAATAGGCCTCACTGAGGTCGATGGAAACGAACCAATCGCCTGGAGCGATCGCCTGCAGCATCTCCGTGAGGCGCAGCATCCGAAACGGAATGCGCTTCAAAAAAACATTCAGGGCACGGAGGTCGAGAACCGGGTGCAGATCGCCGGTCCGTTTCGGAACAAGAAAATAACGGGAATAAAACCCCCCCGGATCCAGCCGGGGGTCCACAGGAACAATAGCGCCTTTGGCCAGAAGAGAGGAAACCTCCTGGCGCAGGGCATCGACCTCCGCCGGTGCAGACACCAGTGTCTCCCGGATGAGGCCTGAGGTGGGCGGACGGCGACGAAATTGAAGTCTGTATCCCCGGACAAGAGTAGACAGCACCCAGGCGTCCCTGCAGTGGGTCCAGTATCGGAGCTGCTCCGGGGTGAAAACGCCCACCGTCCAAGCACACGTGTCACCGTCGATCCCCACGGGAGGGGCGACGCCAAAACGACGAGGGAGCAGAAGAGCGGTCCTGAGGACGGTTACCGCGCACGGCTGGAGGAGCTGCAGCCGGGCGGCGAGGCTCCACAAATGAGGAGGCTGCTGCGGCAGGACGCAGGCCGCAGCCAGGAGCGGTCGAAGACGAAG
Source organism: Oryzias melastigma (assembly GCF_002922805.2). Classification (NCBI taxonomy): domain Eukaryota; kingdom Metazoa; phylum Chordata; class Actinopteri; order Beloniformes; family Adrianichthyidae; genus Oryzias; species Oryzias melastigma. The sequence goes on from NC_050529.1 coordinate 7,300,093, forward strand.
CACCGCGTAACACAGGGCGACGATGGAGACCTGCTAATTGGCCCCGTGTCTGGGAAGCCAGGGCAGTACGTTCAAGCGCCTCCAGGGCCGCAGCACCGAACAACTTACCAGGGACCACCGGAATACTGCGCAGAACCCGCCGGAAGGTCTCGGTCAAAGGTGATTGTGCCAGCCACACCTGACGACGAGTCAAAGTCAGCGTAGAAAGTAGGCGACCAAGCTCGCGGGACATCAAAGCAAAGGCCTGGAGAGACGCGTCCAGCAACCCTTGAGTAGGGGTGTCAACTGGCGCAGCATCTAAGGAGGCCGCCAGACCCAGCAGCAAGTGGGACAGGGAATTCCCTAGCCGGCCCATCCGAGCCCCAGCATCATACGCCCGACAGAGCAGGTCGTCAGTGACTCGGCACTGAGGACGCGGGCACCGGACATCAGGCCGCAAAGCCTCATCAGGGGCCACAATGAGGGAAGCCACCGCTGGCTCCACAGATGGCATCCGACCCAGACCGTAGCGAGGGGCCTCGTGCATCGCCGCCAGAGCACGGCCGTCGGACGTCAAACGCGAGAACGCCCTCGTGTCCGACCAGCAGGAATGCAATTCCCGGATGTAGTCCGCCGACGGAGGGACAGCAAAGGAGGAGGAACCACCCCGCCGACGGAAGAAAGCACTGGAGGGCCCCGGCTGAGGAGGGGGAACATCCAGCTGGAGTCGAGCTAACGCGGCGCGCACAGCGGAAGCCGCAGACGCATCACCTTCGACCCGCGAACCAGCGGAGGTATGGGACTCGCACCCAGAGCCAGAAACCCCGACGCTGGTGACATCAAAGTCATCTCGGAACAGCGAGTCGGAAGCCACCACCGAGAGAACATCTGCATCAGGTTCCGCGGGGGCAGGCACAGTCGAGGATCCCGCACGGTCCCGGTCACTCTGCAACGCTAGCAGGAGAGACTTCATCTGAGCCAACTCAGACGACAGCTTCTCAACTGTGAGGGAACGGCCATCAGGATCCCCCGAACGGGCGCGGGGTTCCATGGCGGGAAGCGGCGTCGAGGAAGAACGCTTCCGAGACGGTGGCCGTACGGGAGGTACCTCCGCAGGCCCAGGAGACGCGTCCTTCAGAGCCTGTTTGACGGCCTCCACGCGATCAGCCCTCACAGTCAGGGGCAAAACGCTGCAGTCAGGGCAAGCGTCCGCGGTCAGACCCGCCCGGAGATGTTCCAGACCCAAACAAGGGGGGCACAAGTCATGCCCGTCATCATGTGGCATGGGGGCAAGGCAGTCCCCGCAACAAAAGGATGCCAACATGACCGAGCCGGTCCAGCAGGGTATCAAAGGCGAGAACAGCTGAGACCCAGAAGATAGAAACACCAGCCGACTCACGACAGAGAACGTCACCGAGCGGAGGATGGAGGGAGCAGAAGCGTCCACGCGCAGCAGGAACGGCAGGCAGGCAGCCACGGGCAGAGAACGCCACTGGGTCTCACAGCAAAAACACGTCCGGGCCAGGAAACAACGGCGCCAGGAAGCAACGGCGGCGTGAGCCCACGGCAGAAACGCCACCGGGCGAGAGCCGCGAACGGCGGAAGTCGGCAGCAGGTATGTCCGAGCACGGCGGTCCAATCTGGAAAAAAAGACAAACCAAAGGAAAAGCCACAAAGGCAAGTGGCGGCAGGTGCATGCCGCAGCGGAAAACCACCCGCGCAGCCTCTGGAGGGTGAGATACTCACACAACTCCGACGCGAACGTCACGAGCTACCGGCAGCAGGTAGTATGAAAGAGAACTCAACACGTAGTGGAGACACATAGTTACCACGCACACGAGCGAGAAGAAGTTGGGGCTGAGCTCTTGGTGCCACGTGACTTTATACCCTCACGTGGGGTCACCAGGAGGTCATGAAGGATCATTCAGTGCTTGAAGCACCGCCTCTGGCGGTCAGGAGGGATGAAATAGAACTGTAGCCCGCCCCGCGCAGGGATCCGCTGCACACGCCTGTCAAACGTGATCCTGAGCTTGGCTCGCACCTGCGTGCGCATGTCTGTGACTTTTAAGGTTCACACACGGGCTGTGTCGGCGGGCATTCCAGTCCATGTAAACGTGAGTAGAAGTCCGATATTCTGCTACGCGCGTTTGAATAGAACCCATAGACTGTATATAAAAGAACTGGACAGAGCAAGCCCCCCTACTTCCGTGTTCCATATAGGAAGTACCACTGGGTTGCAAAAAGGCCAAAGTCCCATTGACTTACATTGAGAAACAGACAGTTATTTCTCAGTCATTTTATATGTCAGAATAATCATTCTTCCTCTGCTGCTTTCTGATTAACTTCTTTTTTCTAATCCTGATTTTTTTTTAAAGATTTTTTTCCCTTATCACAAGTTAGCCAATGGGAGCAGACTTCATCAATGGGTCCGTGAAGACCTTTTAACACCTACTTTACAATTCAACAATGTACCAATCATTGTCCTACTGTTGTTTTCCTCAATGGAATGTACCGATGCAGCAGTTTAAAACAACAAGAGGAGCATGCTGTCGACATTTTTAGATGAGGATTTACTCTGTAGAAATAGATTTCACTCTGAGGTTATGTGCTTTGGACTTTTTTGTTTGTTTAACGTTTGTTTTTCTTTTTTTCACTGTTTTGATTGTAGCTTATAAATTATAAGTTGCATATATGCACATAAAATCACCAACCAAAGATTCATCTTCGCCGAACTTTTCCAGCTTCAGCCTGAATTAGACGCAGCCGTCTCCTGTGAGGAGCGCGAGACAAACTTCAATGGATGTTATCGTATTTTCAAACAGAAAAAAGATCCAGCTGTTCACTTGTTAGGATGGTTATTTATTTTAAATACTGATGAACGCGCTTCTCACGTGCATCTGATCAGACTAACGTGGCAGCGCATGTGAAGAGACAGCGCGCGAGGGGGACACGCGCCGGTCTGCAGCAGCGTCACCCAAATGCTCCTTTTATCTCGACAAAAAGGAATAAATGTAAGTAAATCCAAAAGGACCGCTGACAGAATCAAATGTTGGAATGGTTCTCCCTCAAAGACTTCAACAGTGACTTGTACAATCAGCCCAGTCTCAGTAAAATGCGTACATATTCCACGATTTGGGAAATACCGTGTATAATATACGCCAAAACCAGTTTTTGCGTGCATATAATACCCGCGGTCCTAAACGTGTTAAAATGTTTTTTCCACGTTTGACACGTCCCCTGGTGGAGGCGTGAGCATCACAGACAGCCTCACAAATGAACAATTTGCTTTTCTGACCCTAACCATAACCGTAATCCTAACCTTAACCAGGAACGACGTCATTTAGAAATAGCCGGAGGATTTCTGACCACGTGATCAAAACGAAACCTAAAAAGCCATTCTCCAAAGCCGCCGTTATTGAAGCTGTTTACATCCGCAGTCTCGTGGTCGAGGCGTGAAAAGAGGCGGACGGTTGCAATAAACTCACTCCTGATTGGCGACATATAGATCAGATTTATTTATTATGAAGAGTTCTACAAAAATCTACAAAAAAATGAATTCCTTCAAAGATTTTCTCGTTACCGGTGCTTCTCTCTCACTCTAGAGGAGGATCTGTTAATACAGCCATTTGAAACTGAATAAAAATAATTAGTTTTCTCTAGTCAGTCAGTCAGTATGTGGTTTCTTCAGTAATATGTATCTGCTGTATGGTCATTATTATTATTTTTATTTATTACTGATTAATGGAAGTCTTTTAGTTCCATCAGACTGATTTTTTTTAACCCCTGAATTTTTATCCTGAATTTTTTTAACCCCTGATTTTTTTTCTGATTTTTTTTTAACCCCTGAATTTTTATCCTGAATTTTTTTAACCTCTAAATGTTTATTGTGAATTTTTATTCTGAATTTTCTTAACCTCTAAATTTTTACTCTGAATTTTTATTGTGATTTCTTTAATTGTGATTTTTTATTCTGAATATTCTTAACCTCTGAATTTTTATTCTAATTTTTTATTCTGAATTTTTATTCATAATCTTCTTAACCTCTGATTTTTTTCTGAATTTTTTTAACCCCTGAATTTTTATTCATAATTTTCTTAACCTCAGAATTTTTATTGTGAATTTTTATTGTGAAGTTTTATTCTGAATTTTCTTCACCTCTGAATTTTTATTCTAATTTTTTATTCTGAATTTTTATTCTGAATTTTTATTCTGATTTTTTTAATTGTGATTTTTTAATTGTGATTTTTTATTCTGAATTTTTACTCTGAATTTTCTTAACCTCAGAATTTTTATTCTGAATTTTTTAACCTCTCATATTTTAATCTAGAATGTTTTTCAAACTCTTGCTTTTTAAACAGCAAAATTTTACGCTCCCAAAAATATTTTCTATCTTAAAAAATCTGTGTTTTTAATTTTGAGACTTAAAATTTTGATGGGTCAGAAATTCAACATAAAAAAAATTCAGTCTGATGGAACTAAAAAACTTCCATACTGATTTGCCTGCTTTTTAATGCATTATTTAATATATTTATTTATTTTATTCATTATTTTGTGTTGAAAACAAAGATATCTGAGAACATTGGAATGTTTCAACAGCGATTTTCTTGTGAAAATCCTGATGCTGCCCGGCCTCACACAGACTCTGCCTCCAGTGGCCCCCGGCTGAATTGAGTTTGAGACCCCTGCTCTAAAGGATTCACTCAGTTGGTTACCTTCTCCGGTGCAGCACTTTGGCCTCTTACCCTGTATGCTGGTTCATGCAGTTCCTGTCTCTTGTCTGCCCTGTCTCTCACTACTGCTCCTCCCGTTTCCAGGATTATCGTCATCACCACGATCATCACACAAGCCAACCCGGGTCTAACAAGCTGCTTCCAGCCACGCCACGTTCCCACGCCACTCACCTCTGGATTCTGCTTCCTGCACATCCTGCTGCCACAGAGACTCCGCTCCTGCTTCGAGTCACCAGACATCCATCAAATAATAAAAGAGAAACATATTCATCCCTCATCCTGCATTCCACGATGCTTCCAGGTTACAGCTTCTGGGTCTGCTACATCTCGCCCCGTTACCATGAGAATTTTGATCATATTTGATGTGTGATATACGGAGGGAAGAGGTGTTAGTGTAAACTTTGACCCCAAAGTTTCACTCTTGTCTCCAGAAAAAACATCTTTGTCGTAGGCAAGAAGAAAAGGAAAAGAAAACATTTGAGTTGACTGGATTGAGATGGCACAAAATCCAATAAAAAAGCATTTAAAAATGTGCTGAATAAAAAATAACTTTATGTAAACTTCTGCAGATTTTCTCATTCCCCTGGAGTAATACGAGGAATTGAATCTATTTGAAACACATCATGTGACAAAAGAAATGCAACCAGGAAGACCAATCTAAATCAGAACAGCAGGAACAAAGCTTCACTCTGAAGTCCAGTGTCTTCAGGAACTGCCAGAAATGCAATTAAACTTTTTCCATGTGTCACAGACAGACAGAGCTGGTTCGTGTGTGGACTTGCTGACTTGAGCTTCAGTGACACCTGAGCCAGGTCTCTGCAGCAGGTTAACATGCAGGACTATCAGAGACTAACTTTCCATGCATACCGGTATCCACGGCTCATGAATGTGCTTGTGTCATGACAGAGTGCACTGTGGTTGTGGGTGGTCATCTTGTGGGTGTGTGCTATGTCCACATATTCAGTACTAGGAATCTAACTGTAGTGCGGATGAACCACAGAGCCTACAGGGCTCCAACCACAACCGCTTAGACGATTCAAACCACAGACCAGCTGATTTACTGCTGCCTATTATCAGTGTGTCAGAGTCTATGTGCAATATTTATGCAAATGTGTTTGTGTTTACTACAGAGGAGCATCCTGCACTTAACCTAATGTTTACTTGTTCCTCAGGACTGCTCTAAAGCCACAAACCACTTGCATTACTTTCCTCTCAGTTGTTTGTTGGAATGATTGATGCAGATGTCCATGACCATTCGCCCCTCAAGTTTCCACTGCAAACGCCAGTTGTTTTCAACTCTCATCTGGCCTCACATCAACTCTGGATCAGGGTTGCTTTCAATGTGTTTTGGGGAAAAGCTACCTTTCATGTCAAAGAGAAACTATGGGAGGAAGTCAAAGGCATTGCTGCAGATACATGTCAGTGCTCCTTTGATAGTTACTATTTTAATGATTGAAAGGATTTTCTCTCAAGAATGACATTTCTAAACTTCACCAAACATTAGGCAGTAATATTTACTTCAGAATAGGAAACTGCCAACATTTCAGCTTTTATAAAGTTGATCTCATTCATTTATTCAGTCAAAGAAATTATTCAGATGCATTTCATCAGAACAATGGGCAGATAATAACCTCAGAAACAGAGGATCTAGTTGTAAAGGTGTATTCTTTCTGTAGATGCAATTGTATTTTAACAGTATTTTATATCACAAAGTTCAATTTACTGTAAAATTGGCCAATAAAAAAACATAGATGTCAAGGATATGGGGATATGGATACACAGGATATGGGAACCACTTGAGGGCCGAGCAAAAACAACACAGAACAGCTGGTTGTCTCGGTCAGTATGTCGCCATATTGCTCAGAAGCAGCAACGCCACAACTTCCTGTTGTTACTGAGATTGTTGGAAGAAGTGTATTTTTGGAAGTGAAGCATGCCATCTTGAGAGAATAGCAGGCATTACCGGAGGCAGTTTGTTTTTCCTGGAAAGAAACCTTGTTTGTCTGTTTACTATTACTATGTTGAAGTGAGACTCATGAACAAACCCTACCATGAAGTGTGATTTGCCAGAAAGCTGATTTTGAAAACTGAAGTATTTTTACTAACTGTGAGTCTGCAGACGAAGCTGAGAATCCCTCCTGAGCCACACAGGTTAAAAAGTCTTTTAGAGCTGCTGGCAGGACCTCAGACCATAAACAAGCTGCTTTGTTCTGCCCCAACATTGTGAATCCTGTGGGAGGGCTCGCACGTTCAGCACGTGTGTTCATCATCTGAGTGTGTGTACATGTGCAGTGCTGCTTCTTGTTTTTGTGGTGTCTCTTTTTACTTGGTTGCTTTTCTGGAAAGACCTTTCTAAAAAAGCAGACCTCCCTAAAGGAGTCAAAGATCGAATCCTGGGAGAGAAGGTGAGAGGGTCAGTGAGGGGCTCTGGGAGCAGGAGGGAGATTAAATAAACAAAGGTGATGATAGGCGCCTGTCAGAACCACAAATCCAGTTTCTTATGTCCACTTTGGGGAGCACTGAGGCCTGTAGCTGATAGTAAAGACAGCAAAAGAATAGTAAAAAGAGAAGACGCATTTGGAAGAGAGTGACAAGATTAAAGGTTTGGATGCAAAGCTAATCTAATACTGATGTGAAGTTTGACATATTTGTGTTACTAGAGAATGGATCCTCATCTAAAAGACAACGCACAGCATCAGTCAGATTACACAGTCTCTTTGTGATAGATGCACTGCAAACACACGGTTAACATTCTCTTGTCATAGGAGGAAGTCGTGTCAGACCTCCATTAAGTATGTGTCTGAAAAACAAGATGAAAAAGACTGATGGAGGTTTTTATAAACAATCACCACACAGGCCAACTCAACTCTCCTTCTAAAGAGTCGGTCCCACTGGCTTTCACGGCCATATCACAGCTGGAGCACGGAAGAAATGTCATCCCCGTGGTACAGACGCTGTTAGGAGCGAACTGGCAGTGTAACAGCCGAAATTTGGCCGTGAAATTGACGTTCATACACGCGGTACAAAATTTGGCTGCTGTGACACGCGGAAAGAATTTTTGAACTGCACAAAAATGTATACCGCGGGTGACTGCGTGTGGTACCAGTCGTACAGCCCTGCAATGGTTGTGGAACAGCCGTGCAACAGCAGTTTCAGTGCGAGATCCAGCTGTTGAGCGAATGCCTGCCGAGATTCCGCGTTCGTGCACGGCTGTAGAACGGCCGTTTCCCCGGCCAGTCCGCGTTTGTATCACTGCTTACAGCGTCTGTTTAGCAGCTGAGCGAGGGAGGACACGTGATAAAGCAGTGGTGTGGCAGTGGAGTGGCAGTGGAATGCACTACGGCGTCTGTTTTACTGCTATTCCACAAACATCCATAGAGTTAGCGCGTCTAAGAGCGTGTGGCAGGTTTTCCACATTTTTTACCTGTGATATGGCCGTCAAATCCTGTGGGACCGGACCTTCAGGCAGGGGTGTCAAACTCAATCGCACAAGGGGCCAAAATCCAAAACAAACCTTAGGTCGAACAGGATAAAGACTTATTGAACACTCTAAAACTAAATCTTTAAAACTTTAAAACTGTAACTTTGTAACGTAATTATGAACAAGAAATATGATGTATATAGCCATATAAACTGTGATAATGCTAGTGTGAATGCTGTGAGCTCAATTTGGCTGCTGAAGATGCTGAAATTGATAGTTAAAAACGCTGAAGCTGATAGCCAGCTAAAATATTAGCTAAATCCCAAATTAGCCTAAAAAAACAAACAAAAAAAAGCTTAGGTTAGCCAAAACAGCTAGCATGTAGTTGAAAAAAATTGCAAAACTTCAAAATATCCTAAAAAAATCTCAGTAAATACCAAAATAGTCCAAAAAGCTAGCAGAATGCCAATTTTTTAAACTTTAAACTGTAACTTTTTAACATAATTATGAATAATAAAAAAATGCAGGAATATTATTCCAGAATAAACCAGTCAAACCTCCAATGAAAATCATGTTTTTTGAGTTTTTAACATGTATGTGTGGCATTTTTCTTCCGAAAGAGAAAAGATATAATAAGAAATTATTTGGTGTTTGCATTTCCGAGTATTTCTCCTTTTAAGTCGGTGTCACTCAAAGTCCGCGAGAAAAACTCTGTTTGAATTCTTTAAACTTTCATATGTCATGAATGCTGGCTAATCCGGTGTAGGTAGCAGATGTGCTCGGCCTGTCAGATCGGCTCGGGGGCTTGTGACTAGTGATGACGTCACACAACTGTAACAAACGAGTTGGCTAATTTGCTGTTTTTCTGTACTGAAACTGATGTTTACAATAAAGTTTATTTTTTTAAAAAGAAAGGAAAAAGTGTTAAGATCTGCTCGGGCTATTATTTATTATTTCTCATTGACAGCTCCTTCACTAACGTCTGCTCTCCTCAGTGTTTGTGTAACGGAGCAGAACGTGAGCTGCATATTCTAGCGGGACTTCATCCGGTCCGTGCGACCAGTTCAACATTGGCCAGATGTATTTAGAAAAAAATACGTGCGAATAATTACTTTCTTTTTTTTTAATGTGTGACCAACAACAGGCTAGCATGCTACTCGCTAGCACCCACTTTAGCTCAGACTTCATGCTTCCCAGCCTGATTTCTCTCTATTAAAATAACGATCATTATCCTGTGATGATTCCTCTCCATCGGATTATTTCGTTGTCAAGGTTTTTGCGGCTGATTGCAAATATTCCTTCTCCTTTTGTGATTCTTAACGTATTTGTTCGGACCTCCTCGATTTTTTACTCGGGAAGAATCCGTGCATTGTTATGGCGGAAGTGTGTCATTCCCCGTGTCACGTGACAGTGGTCTAACGGTCCGGACCAATCACAATCTTACACGCCATCTATGCACCAGCCCCCGAGCCGATCTGACAGGCCGAGCACATATGCTACCTACACTGGATGTAGCTGTAGAGGCCGGAGAAGATAATATAATGTCCCACTTCTGTGCTGTAAAGGATTTTAATTCAGTAAAAGGTCATACTAATGTTAGCTTTCATTATTTCCACAAGGAATCTGAAGAATAAATGGATTGGATTTATTGGTCACAGCAACGTCAATAATTATTCGATCATTTGCGGAAAAAGAGACATTTTTCAACTGGACGGAGACCCGTGTGATTGTATTGCCTGCTCGTATTTTAATTGCGTCCAAGACGGGATTTTTTTTAAGTTGGCCTCACGTATTTAAAATGACACTGAAAGTAAAGTTCCATCAGCTGTCACAAATATGCTTTGATCCAAACACCGAAGGAGTGGCGAGCTGTTTCCTCATTGTCCAGTAATTTCTGAAAATGCACATCTCTTTGGTCATTGTCTCTTACGAGAAGGTGTGTTTCTCAGCTGCTTATTCCATGTTAAAACACTAAATAACGTTGCTGTCATTTGTTGATAGGTATATTAGACATAAAGCACAAAGAAAAGCTACACTTAAAAAAAAGCTGAGGGTACTAAAGCCAGTTCATAAGAAGTGTTGGATCAAAGAAAGTTCTCTGTTTCCATGTCTCTCTGCAGTTCTTTTTCTAACAAAAGGTAACTACAATCAACTGTTGGTTGTGAACACGTGTTTGTCTTTGTGTTGCTGAAATCAAGAGCGGGGAAGTTTCCACATTTTTGGCCAGCAACTAAGTATTGTTTCAGTTGTGTCAGGAAGTCTCTAATTCAAACCAGAAGCTCCATGCGTGCACATGCCTTTACAGCAGCGTTCACACAAATAAAAACTCGCTCTTGACAAGCAGTACACGTTACATATAGCAACTCAAACGCTCATTCAGTACTTCATTGTCAGCTTTGATTAATAGTTCATTAATTATATTCATTCTCTCTTAAAGCAGCAACAAAGTTACCATGGAAATCAGATCTAATGAAAAAAAGAAGCAACTCCACTAGAATCACTGGCATGATATGAGCTGCACAGATGGTCAGCACTGCAGTGAGAAGGCCCTGGACAACCCCCTGCAGAGTTCTGTCCACATGGAGTTATGGACTTTACTTTTCCTCCAGTGCATGTGGGTTCTCTCCAGGCCCTCTGGCTTCATCGCATAGTCCAAAAAACCTTCTTCAGAGGTCGATCGGTGACTGTAGGGGTGTCCAATTCCAGGCCTCAAGGGCCAGTGTCCAACATGTTTTCCAACCAACCTGCTGTTGAAGCTCCTTATTGGCGAAACACACCCATTCCAGGTAAGCAGCAGCAGATGAAGCAGGATTTCTGGAAGACCAGAAGGAGGCCAGCCCTCAAGGCCTGGAGTTTGACACTGCTGCTGAGGGGATTAAGTAGGACAAGGCAAAGGAGGCAGAGACTCAGCAGGCATGTGTAGAACAGTTAAGAGAGTGCTGAAGATGGGTTTTTGTACTCGCTTTTAGCATATGGTGTTCACACTGGACTGTGGCTACCTGATAGTTCAGGTACTCACAGTTGAAAGAGGTTTGGTGCAAAATGTCAAAGCGGTACAAATCTGGTGAATCTTGCTCCAGGCTTTTTCTGTTACAGCTCTACGAAGATATATTAAAGATTTGGTGTCATCGAGTTCCAGCACAAACCACAATGATTCATTTCTCCTTCATGATCAACTTTCTAATAGTTGGAACTTCCCTACTTTGAAAAGCATGTGTCCCCACCAATTCAGAGTCCCTGATGGATCAAAGTTCAACTGGTTCAACTTTTTTTTTTTTTTACTTGTCCTGTCCAACAGCTGAGCCAACAGATGTGGGCTGAGAGCTTCTTGTGTTGGGCAGATTTTACTGTCACAACAGGGATTTATTGAGTATAAACCCCTGTTGTATTTAATGCTAAACTTTATTTATATTGATTATGTTTTATTTTATTTATTTTTCTTTGTCGTTGGACCGGACGGAAAAAGGGAAGAGGGTGGGAGAGGGGTGGGGGGAGAGGAAGAAGAAGATGGCAACAGAGGGAAGCAACATCATAAAACAACCAGGACTAAGTGATAAACTAGAATGGGTGGGGCCTGTCTACACACACACTCTATAGTTACACACGAACACACACTCTATAGTTACACACATACTTGTTGGCCAAGATAGTCTCTACATTTAAACTAAACTCACTCACATATACTATACATATACTACACATGTACTTAATTCAAC
>NC_050529.1:7314486-7317878 GCF_002922805.2 Oryzias melastigma
CCCCGCCGCAAGGAACTGGTTCAACTTTTGATTTGCTGCTTGCTTTGCTTTCATTCCAGGGTGATTTTATGTTTTGAACCTGGACAGTCGTGGGTCTTTGTCATAACGCTCTGGCTCCAAAGTAGCTGTATTCATGAAGGCTTCATCAAACCTGTCCATCTTGGCCACATTGACTGACTACATCTTTCACAGGGTTGATTTTAAAAATGTTCACTCTCCATAAAAAAGTTTTAAAAGATGGATACACACTTGAATAAACTCACCATTTTTTTACATGGAGGTAGAAGGTGAAGGAGTGGACATCTGATCAACTACAAGGTGTAGAAGAATGGACATCAGAAGTCAAGCAATGCGGGCTTGCTGCCATGTTGAGACAAAAACCCCATCAACTGTGAAGCTCAGGGAGTGGTGGATTCAAGTGGAGCGTCCATCACTCAAACACACAGAGATAACTTTCACAAAACATTGGACTACAGGGGGTCCAGGCAGAGGGGGTTTGAGCTCAAGAAAGTTTAGAGGGAGTATCTTGGGGGGTAGATAAAGAACAATATGTGATCTAGGAGGTAAGGGATGATGGAAGCAGCAGTCTGTTTTCCATCAAGCTTTTTTCAATTTCACTAAAGCTGAGCTCCTAAAACAAAAAAAATCTTAAAGAGTCTAAGTCACTGAAAGTAATATGAGAATCTCCCGGGTCGAGAAAATTATGCCTTTTGTTTAACCGTAAGCTGAAGTCATCCAGTGTTGAGCGGCTCCACGGTAACATAAGACATCATAAATGAAACAGGAGGGAGTCCGCTCGAGCCCGTCCACCGGCCACACCCAGCGTTGCTTAGCAAGTTCACAAGAAAAAGGCATGAAGCCGTCTGATTAGCATAGCATAGTGTAACTAACATTAGAGAGATGATGTAATGCACAATTCTGGAAACCTCAGAACTACAACTATTAAACTACATAAGAATTCAGAACATATGACGTGAGGCCATTAATCTCTCTTCAGTCAGCATGTGTTATGACCCTCAGCTCAGAGTGAGCTGCAAGAAGGAAGAACTCAAGAAAGACATTAAGACAGAGAACAAAGGACAACATGCAAAACACAATTAATTTACAAAGTTACAAAAACCGGTGTGTTTACAAAATCTGTTCACAACCATTTACAGTTGCTAAAGACTTTATGAACATGAAAAAAGAGCAACTCTTGGGAGAAGAAATAGGATTGTACCTAAATGCCCAGACTCTACTGTCTGCTGCACATCCTTGGCTTTTCAATGTCTACAGCTGATCAGCCAGACACCATCAGCCGGCCTCAGTCAGCGGACTTTCATCAGTGGATGCCAGGTCTGAGAAAGCACCAGAAAAAAAGAAAACAAACACAAGATAAAGCAGAAATGCATGGCTTAAAGGTGGTAACAGCATGGTTTTGTGGTGCCAGCTTATTGAACACCTCTTTGTGAGAACATTGAAAAAATAATCTGCAGTAGGTAACAATTTATGGTTGTATTTGTAGTTGACAAAAGAGAATAGAATTAGCTTTAACAAATGCACCATGATGCTTCATAAATTTACACTAAAAAAACAAGGTTGAGGCCAAATTGTTAAAAACATTTGTAGGATGCACTCGGAGAGATACAGCCATCAAATGTCACCATGGTCCATATTGTGTGTTACTGTTGGTTGTCCCAACAGAAAAAGTCCAAATTCAAGCATCTCACTTTACAGATTTGTGAGTGATGGAGTCAGAAACTCACCGCAGTCAAACAGGAAGAGTGGCAGCCGACAGATGCCTGCAGATTCTGAAGTAAACAGTCAGGCAGGCCTATGGTTACAGATTGATTCTAAAACTGAGAGTTATGGGTACCGTTTGGATTTTATCCAGCGCCGTAGCCAAACTGTTACTTTGAAAGGGTGGCGCCAGAAACCAGATCTTTTTTTAGTTTGTTTTTAATAGTGATTGAATAACGGAAAAAACATGCTAACTTTTCTCAAAAACCTGCAAATGTGAGGAAGTAGCATCGCAGGTTCTTGGAGAGTGTGAATGTTCCTGAGCTGTTTGTTAGTTTCTCCATCAGTCTCTGTTATCCTCACCTGCACCATATGGATGATCAACTACAGTGAAGCAAAAAAGGAATCGATCATCCTGTGATTTTGCAAGTTCTCCCACTTAGAAATCATGGAGGGGCCATATGTTGAGAGATTTTGGGGAACAACCTCCTTCCCTCAGTCAGAGCATTGAAGGTGTTCATGGCTGGATCTTCAACGTGACAATTACCTGAAGCACACAGCCAGGAGAACCAAGGAGTGGCTCTGGAAAAAATGTCGACTCTGATCTGTGGCAGACCTTGGAGCCCTTTATTTTGTCTTGGCGACAACATGGAGGGAGTTGGTCAAAGGCAGAGAGTGGAGTAGAGACAAAAAACATCAAACATTTGACTCCCAAAGTGGCAGAGGGCGTTTATGCAGGTGCTGTTCACTGCGCAGACAGCGAGGCACTAAAGGGTCTGCTGTGGAGTTACCCCGGGCTCACACTGCATCCAGTCCAGCTCTGGTGCAGCCGCCGGAGTCTTTACATACCCGTGTTAGTGAGCCGGTTCAATTTTTGTGAAGTTGGGGCAAATGAAACGACCTAAACCAGAAATCATGCGAGTGAGTTTAACGGGCATCCGGTACCTTTTTCAAAAGAAGACCTGTTTTTCGCTGTACTTGCTATGTTTTTTTTATGTCTTTGTGTTTTCACTATGGTGTAAACATTACATCATTTCAGCTGAAACAGGGTCACAATGTGTGGTAGAGCGTCTTATCAGTATTTTTTTTTAACTTGTCCTGTCCAACAGCTGAGCAAACAGATACGAGCTGAGAGCTTCTTGTGTTAGACAGATTTCACAACAGGATTAATGATCTTCTGACACACCAGGTGGATATTTGTATAAACCCCTTTTGTATTTTATGCTAAACGTTATTTTTATTGATTATGTTTGTATCTCTTTTTTTTGGACCGGACAGAAAAGAAGAAGAAGGAGGTTGGGGGAGGGGGTGGGGACTAAGGGCACAAAAGAAAGTTAAAAGAGAGGAGTTTAGAGAAAATAGAAGATGACAACGGAGGGGGTAACATCATAAAATAACCAGGTCTAAATAACAATCTGGCATGGGTGGGGCCTGTCTACACACACTCAGTAGTTACACACACACACCTGTTGGCTGAAATACTCTTCACATTTAAACTAGTCAAAATGTACACAATACAACTGCAGCTCACACGCTTATTGTCAGGATTCTGTGCTTAACTTTTACCATGTTCTGTTTTCCAGGTCAGTCTCACCACATTCAATCCAGACCAGGGCACACAGAACCGCCGCAGAGGCCCCCCACGCCAGAGAGCGGGAAGGAACAGGAGCACA
>NC_050529.1:7317933-7319781 GCF_002922805.2 Oryzias melastigma
GAGCATCCCCCCACCCCAGGTACAAGCCAGGGTACCACAAGGGAGACCCGCTTCCATGCTCCAGACAACCGCCCGCCCCCACCGCTGAAGGTCCAGCAGGGGGTGAGCAAGGCATGGGCCACCCACCCCCACCCAGGAGAGGGACACCCAAAAGAAGCAGGGGTCCCAGAGGGGTGATGTAGACAAGGCTCGACCAGGCTCTACCACTGTTGGAGTTTTTGGAGAGGTCCAGTTCTCGAGAGTAAGTACCGGAACCCGCACCATCTGAGACCTGGACACCCCCAGGTTCTGATGTTGATTGATCCCCTGCTCTAGATTTTAAATCTCCCACATGGAGAGGAGGCCGCCGGGCCCATGGGACCGTCACTCGGGAGACAAGACCACCCGACCGAGGGGTCCCCCTCGGTCATTGACAGGACGTCTCCAGATGGATTTCCGGTTCTGGGTCACGAGCAGACGTGTGTCTCCAGCTCTCCTCAACTCTTCAGCTTTTAAAGTCTTTTAAAGTTGAGCTACAAGCGACTTTAATCACCAAGCTGCAGCAACTACTACCGCAACGAGGAGAGTTGAACATGGCACCGAAGAAAAATCTTGAAGTCGATTTGGCAGAGCTCAAAACTGCGTTAGCCGACATTCGGGCTAAGCTAACCCCAGTTCTTCTGAATGATGCTAAGCTAGCAGCGCTTTTGGAGCTTGAGGCAAAGCTATTCCCGCTGCTACAACTCGTGGAAGAATTCCGTCAAGAAAAGGCACGTGACGAACAACGAGATAATCGCCAAGACCTCCTGGAGAGGAGGATGTATGACATGGATCAACATGCACGGATAAATAATGTGATTCTCACGGGACTTCAACTACAACCCCGGGTGCGGCCTGGTGCTACCAGCGCTAGCATGGATGCTAACGGAGCTGTGACGGATGCTGTGACCATAGAGGATCAAGTTGGAGAATTTCTTGCATCTAAAGGGATTTCCTTGGACCTAAACACTGTTGAGGTCTGTCATCTGCTTCCTCGGAGAAAGAATACGGATAAACCAGCGATCCTGATCAGGTTTGCGAATCGAAAGCACAAGATAGCTCTGATGAAACAACGCAAACGCCTGAAGGGGTCTCTTGTCTTTCTAAACGATCATCTTTGTAAATATCACGCTGATCTGGTGAAGCACGTGAGGCTCCTATGATTTAGGAATCAGATCCACAGTACGTGGACTCTGAACTCCTGAATCTTTTTAAAACCACTCGGACCACCGGATCTTACGAAGCCTCTGGAAATAAAATCCATGAAAGACTTTGAGAACTGTGGGATTACGCATGTTTGACCCTTTAATTCAAGCAAAATGTTAAAAGTGAACTCAAAAACCGCTGCATGTGAACTCTGACCCGATTCTGAGCTGCAGAACTCGAGCAGATTTCCCTTGAGATGAGACCTTCACAGTCTCTCAGTCATAACAATGAAGAACGATTATGTGGTCTTAAACTTGTTCCTAAGCTGTGATGTAGTACTGATTCTGCTCAAATTCCTGATCCTTTTCGTTTCAACTCATTATTTTTTGTGTATTATAATCGTTTCTTTGATGAATACAATCTCCTCAAAATGTATATATTTTTTCTTCTCTTTTTAAATTAGAATATATATATATATATATATATATATATATATATATTTTTCTCCATTAGCTAATGAAGATGATTTTCTGTTTTTTAATCATTCTTTAATAAACACAATCTTTAATTGCCTTATTAGCAAATTAAGTTGACTTAATTTAGCCACGAGGGGGCCCAAGCCAGGGTCTCATTGTGCCGGTCCCAAGCCCGGATAAATACAGAGGGTTGTGTCAGGAAGGGCAT
>NC_050529.1:7322463-7332091 GCF_002922805.2 Oryzias melastigma
GAAGAAGAAGCAAATTAAGATGACTTATTACATTTTGTATTATCATAATTCTTTGAATACAATCTTCAGAGATTTTTTTCAATAAGAATATTAGATGATTTGTTGTGGATGCTTTGAAATTTGATTACATCAATGATATTAACGATACTTAATAGCCTGAATCTATTAATATTTGATGTTAAGACCTGAACCGGATATTGATAATTCATGTAGAGAAAATGGTCGAGTCGGGGTGGAATTATATAAGTTTGCTTCCTTCCACTCCCTTTCAAGTGATCTACTTGTGATTCATTAAAAGATATGTTATTTATTATGACCTGATTGCTTGAAATAAACCATTTCATTCATTCATTCATTCGTTAATTCAGAGATGTTCAAGCAGTTAACACCACGGCGGACGAGAGACTGATCACAAACGTCCAGAGTCTCCTATGGCTGCAGCAGGACTGACAGTTCCACTTAAAATTTATATTCCACACCACTTTAACTGTATGGTTTAAAAGACGTGAGCGCGAGTTTTGAAACGCTCACTGTGCAGACAGAAAGGCACTGCAGATCTTCTGGATTATCACAATACAGCTCATTAATCAGACCCTCCAGGATTTTGCAGCAGATATTTATGATTGTTGCAACCTAAAATCTCTGAAATTGTGGCAGCTTTGGAATTTTCCTTTCTCCTCATCTTTCTAGAAGTGTGAGCATTCAGTGTCATACTCCCAACTATGATGCAACTGCTACTGCACTCTATTGTTTCCTGACTGGCCTGAGGTCAGTCACTTAAAAAATGTACACACAACATGCTAATTTGATATTTATCTTAAATTAGACACTTTAAAGAATATATTTTTTCAAAAATAAATGCATTTGTTTCTTGCTTGTATGCTGAAAAAATGTGAGCTCCTCTGGTCATTTCATGTGGTGCAATTCAGAATTCAGAATTATTTTAGCATTGGAAAAAAACTGACACAGAACTGTCTTGGAAAACTTCAGCCAAAAGGCCATTTTCTACAAAGAAGGTAAGAAAACAGGTTATCCTTGAATCATTTTGTTATTTGATTTTTAGCACTGGTTAGAAATCTCCATTTAAAAATATATTCAAATCTTGGGCTTCTGGAGCTGTAATGCCTCAAGTCCCTTTGAAAGTTCACTTTGAATCTGACCTGATCAGATTGTTTTCACCTTTACAGTCCATGTATGTTTTTGTATTCCTGTTCAGTTCAGTTTATTTATTGACACACAGAAATGTACATATAGCAAATGAAATGTACAACAAAACAGATGTGGCTTTCGAATTAAGGAAAATTTAAAAAACTTCCTCCCAAAGACTCAGGCAATTCAATACATGAGGATGAATCATTTGAAATATTTGTGAGTAAATATTTGATCTTGTCCACTGTCTCAACCGCTGAGTTGATAGGTAATTTGCAATACTAAGAAACAGCTTCTTCCCAGAATAGAGTTGAAGGAGATAAAAGATAAGATGAGATAGTCCTTTAATTGTCCCACAGTGGGGAAATTCCAGTGTTACAGCAGCGTTACAGATAGAAATAGAGGTGGGTAATGTGTACATAGGACAATGAAAATTAGGAAAACTAGATGAGTCACATATTCAGAAAATCAAAGTTAAAGTGCAGAGACAAAAATGAAAGATAAAAAGGAAGAAATCACACCTTTATTATAAGTGAGGTAACATAAATTGCATAAGATATTGTAAAGTGACAATAGAGTAAAGTGTAAAATAAAGTGACTTAGGACAGCAGCAGCAAATGTCCAGCTGGATCACTGGGAGCAGCTTTGGTTTTAGAGTTTTAAGGTACAAGGACATAATAAAATGATAAACGGTTTTCTACTTTCTCAGAAGCCCCAAAGCACTTTACAGTAACAGTCCCATTCACCAACTCACGCACTGATGGCAGCTCCACGGCTGAACACTGGCGCCAACCTATAGACAAGACTTAAAACCAGGATCCACAGTATTAGAGTGAAGAGAGCAATAGCAAGTTATTCTAATGCAAACCAGGTTGTCCTTATAAATTCATATGGAAGGTACTGTTAGTTTAAAACAAATAAAAATACCAGCAGCAGGGCTGCCACTGCAAACAGTTCCAACCTACCTCTGGTGGCTCACCTGACTCACTGAACCACAGGTCGACTGTCTCTAAAAAATATTTTAGCAGAAGTCACCCTTTTTCTCAATCTGCCTCTGAGAGCGACAATGCCCCCTACAGGGTGTTTTGAATAGGAGCCCCACCTAGTTGGAGATTTGGAACCAGACAGGAGCTCTGTAACATACTTTGGGTTCTGGGTTGGGTGTCATCAGTGGGAGTAACCACCTGGACACTCGTCAAAGCTAAGCTACAGTTGTCACAGAGTTATCCATTTCTTTCTTGAGTGAACCTGAGGAAAATGCTTTAAGGATCTAGCGGAGGTTCATTGGGAGGGGGTTGTAATTTGCCTTGTGTGTGCGTGTGCGTGTGTGTGGCATACCAAGAAATCTATGACAAGCCAGCTTTGCTTCATCTTTCATTTTTCTCCGTATTTCCCTCATGGTTTTGACTCCCTCCAAAGTGTGGTCTGCTCCAAAAAGCTCCCTCATCTGAGAGGAATGCGTGCTCCTACAGAAGTGCATGTGCTCGTGTGTGTGCACATAAACTATCACGTAAAAGCAAAGATGTGTGTAGGTTCACTCAGCTGTCCTCAGAGGTAGAGACCAGGCAGCAGCTGAGGGTTTTTACGGGAATCACTGTCAGCCCTTCTCTAGGACTGCATCCCTTAAACGGCTAGTGTTTGTAATGCTGTGGGAATTCATTGATTCTTGGAAAAGATGGTGATCAGTGTTAACCCTTTGCCTGCTTAGTTGCATGTGTGGAGAAATTAGAGATGCTGAAAGAAATCGATCCAGACAAACTTGGAAATGATGAAAGTCCGCACATAAAGGCCTAGCAGGGATACTTTCATCCTGGGATAAACTTACAGAACATACTCAGCCTGTCACCTAATGCCTGCATGGATTGGTTTCTGCTCTGCTAGTAAACCTGGACATGATAAATGTCTGGCTGTGAATAAGAGGTGAAATGATGGATGGAGAGACAGAAACTGGAATACAACAGAGACTGTTCCACTAGTGGTTTTGGATTAAGACGGATCCATTGTGCAGATTCTGACATTTTTACCTTCATCTATGGCTTTAGTTTTCATCACAGTAAAAAAAAATTGAGTACCACTTTTTTGTGCTTTCAATCCCCTATAAATTCTATCTGGTTATTTAGTGTGGCTGCAGAGAATAAACCACAACAACATACAGATCAGTACGAACACAGCAGTTTTTAAGATGTTCCTCTCTGAGAATAACAATAATATAGATCCTGCAAAGAGAGAGATGAGCAGAGTTCAGTTTGCTTATTTTGGCAGGAATATCTTTCCATTTGATCCATGAGATTTAATTTCAAATCCAACTGAGATTGTGTTGTTTTAAAGGCCTCGTGCAGTGGCAAATTTTTTTTTTAATTTAGAAAGTCAATGCAACTTGGAAAACGAATCTGATAAAAATATTCACTTAAAATGATCCAGCGCGATTTTATTGATCATTTTATGGTCGTGCACAGCTTTAAATTTGGGCGATAGGTGGTGATGGGCGGGGGCTGCGCGTGACGTCACTTCAGGGATCCCAGAGTGTAAACAACAATGGCGGACGGTTTGAGAAGCGACGTAGACCACGATTTAGCGGATATTTCTTTGGATGAAGGTGATGAGCCTTCATCAAACACGGGAATTTTAACGACACAGGGTTCGGAGGGTGTACAGCCTTACCAGTTTGAACCGGAGGTTTCCTCATCTGAGGATACAGGGGCTTCGGATGACGATGGTGAAAGCTCATACAGCGATGGCGCGGAGAAGACGGTCAAACTTGACTATTTAGAGGAAGTAAAAGTCGTAACAAGGTTTCCGTAGGTGAACCTGCGGAAGGATCATTACCGGAAAAGGAAAGGCGCCGCCGCTGCCGCGGAGCGTCCTTTGTCGTCCTCCTCCAGGGCCGAGGCGGACGGAGCCCCCCCGCCCGGGTCTGCTGCTGCTGCGGCGACGGGTGGACTCGCTCCCCCGCCGCCCTCTCGGCCTCCCTCGCCCGCGCGCAACCAACCCCCGCGCGGGTCCTCTTTCCAGACGGCCGGCGGGGTCCTCCTGCGCCCCGCGCGGAGGCCACCCCCGCCGGCCTCACGGCCCCGGGAGGGAGTAAAAACCCTTCGTGCGGGCTCGGCTGCCGGCGCCGGACGACCGTCCGGCGAACCCACGGCGCCCCCCATGCCCGGCCCGGGGCCTCGGAACCGCAAACCCCCCTCAGCGCGGCGCGGCGGCCTCACCCTGGCCGTCCGGCGCGCGCCCGCCAGGTGCCCGTACACCCCCCGCGTTCCTCCTCCGGAGGGCCGGGGAGGGCTCAGAGCCTCCCCCTGACCGGGGAGCGCCCCTCTCCTTTATTGAAACGGGAAATTCATGAAGGGAGACCCCCTTCTTCGGCACATTACTGCACCCAAATACCACACTCCTATTCACCATTATCCCGTTCGAATCCCCAAATCCACGGCAGTCCAAATTCTATTATGTTAAGTAATTCCATGCCCAGAAAGTCATCACAACACTAGCGGATCTAGCTGGATGTTCCTGTACTGACGTCACACGACCTATGACCTACTTATCGGTGGCTGCCCAAAATCTGAGCGACCGCGCTATCTTTGAACGCTTGAAGAGAGTGCACGGGGCCGCGGGTGACAAAATAATTATACGGGGGTTCATTTGTGACATAAATACTAATCTTTTATTGCAGTAAAAATCATGATTTTCACCGCACGAGGCCTTTAACAAGAAAGAAAGCAAGCAAGAAACTTTGATGTTGGAGCTTATATTACAGTTTAGTAAAGTGATAGTAAAACAAACAATATAGTATGTGACTTGGATGCCCATCTCATTTGAAATGTTTTAACCTCATTTGAATGCAATGAACATTGATTTATATAGACAAGACCTGCATGAAAACTCATATTACTCATAAATAGTTCTGTGACAATTCAGACACTGAATCGCCTGAATCCAAGAGCAATAAATGCATGGACGAGTTGAGATTTTCTTTGAACCTCTTTGAGACAGAATGTTCCTAATTTAGTAATTTATCTGAAATAATAAAAGAAATTCTATGAAAGAGCCAATTTCTGTGTGGGTTCATATCTGCCCCGGTGTAAACAGTCTTTGCTTTTATTCTTATATTGTAAAGCGCTTTGTGACTGCTGTCAAAGAAAATGTGCTGTATAATAAACATTACTTACAGTAACTGTGACACAAGCCCAAACATGTTCTGCTTGCAGCTTTCAGAAAACCCCTCAGAATCGTGTTTTATCCATTTAGGGATTATAATTTTCTTATAGCTGAAAGTCCAATTGAGCACTTCCTGTTTCTATCAGGGTTTAAACTACAGACACATGGAATTAACAGTTACCTTGAGATTCTCCTGCTGACAGCTTTCTAAAAATATCAAATGTTTCTTCTTAGTCTGTCCTAAGTTTCTGTCCCTCACTTTTAAATAGAACCCACCATGTTGGGAGGGGAGGAGATGAACCTCGTGGCTGCATGAATTCTCCTCTTTCACTCTTCGAGCATGTGTGGTGATGCTGTTAGGCCACATAGATGGGATTTGGAGGAGTCGTTGTCACTGTCATTTATAGCAACAGTGTTAAGGATCAAAGTGAACTCCAGTCCAGCAGTAAGAGGAGAAGGTCTTCAGGACTGAGTCCTGTCAGAATCAATCTTGGTGGATGCAAGATGACACCCATCTCGCTGGATTTCAAGTCAACCTCTGAGTTGCTTGATTTTTCAAGGAGTGAATTGCCAAAGAATTTAAGTTTTTCATGTTTTGGGTGTGTTCCGCATTTTTGCCATGGTAAAAAGGGAGCAGATGAAAATGTGTTGGATGGTCTTCATTATACAGGCATGGGCCCTTCACTCCCTTTTGCAACAAACAATCAAAAAGCACTTCCACCTCAGGTCAGGATGACGCTGGCTGACTCAAGTCCCCTAAGAATAGTAAATTAATTTCTTAGTCTGTTTCCAAGCAGACGGTAGCGACTGACATGCCTGCAGCAGCTGCGCTTATGGTGATACATGCTCATGCATCTACAGTTTGTCACAGGACGCAGAGAAATGGAGCTTGATGGTGTGTGAGTCACTGTGGCTTCTGTAGAAGATGAGCAGAGAAGCTCCACAGACCAAGAATGAATCCTTCATGTACAGAAATGTGCTTTTGTACAGTGGATAAACATTATGTAGATTGTCACAATTTACATTCAGCCAAATAACTTCAAACATGAATTTTTTCTTGCCTATCAAATCCCCCGAGTGCCAGGAATCCAACGCTAACCAGCTAGGCCTCCTCATTGTCAATGATCAACGGGGGTGTAGGGACCAGAGGTGGGACCAAGTCATCATTTTGCAAGTTCGAGTCAAGTCCCAAGTCTTTGTCCTCAAGTCCGAGTCAAGTCCCAAGTCAAAAGCACTCAAGTCCCGAGTTGAGTCACAAGTCATGACCAAAAAGTCTCAAGTCGAGTCACAAGTCCTACTATTAATGTTTCAAGTCATTTCAAGTCATTTAATAAACAATGTAATATTAATTACACAGATCATGTGTGCTTTTATGAACTGTATTTTACAAGCATTTTAGCTAAATTCCCACTGAGTTGATGCATCTCCACTTCAAAAATCCAAAATAGTTTATCTATAACAAAAACGCAGTTAACCACATTTGAAATTAGGTTAGATGGAGACAGCAGGGAACCAGGGTAGTCTGGATATTTAAGGGGTCATACCATGATTTTCTTAAGCCTTTCAGAGTGAATTATATCCATATATATGATCATAGATCACCTTTGGAACACTAAACACATTTATGAAATACTACCAGTTATTTTCTTTAGTTTTTGTCCTATCTGGAAGTAAAACAACTCAATTCCTGAGGCTTCGCCTGCTGCTGCGTATGGCTGCTGCCCATTTGATTTCATTCTTACGGTGGCCCTGAAGTGCAAATCACATTAACAAATAACTTGACGCAAAAACATTTTAGATATCACAACAACATTTTAAAACGCGGAACAAAAAGTATGAAACAACATTACATTTTAGAAACAAAAAAAAAAAAACAAAAAAAAAAAACTTTTCAGAAAGGAAAATGAACTCAAGCATTTTAAAAGTCACAAGAACAAATAAAAAAGAGAAACAAATAATGAATAAAAGAAAAATTAAAAAAATAAAACTTTTCAGAAAAGAAAATGAGAAATTTCAAAGGTCAAAACAATTAAATAAGCAAAACGAAATTACAAAAAAAAAAAAAAAAAGAGAGACCAGAATGAAATGTTGAAAAATGAAAACCAAAAACTTACCGGAAGAGGTAGGTACTTTAGGATTTAGACGGACATCGCTGATTGGATGATGACGTTTACTTGCCTTTTCAACCGGAAGTTATTGGTCATGTAGCTCTTCAAATAAAAACATGAACATTGCTGGCGACCCAAACTCTGCTGCTGCTATCAGTGAATATTTTTATTCAGGACATACTTAAGATGTCATACTGGATCTGCTCCGAACTAATCACTACTCTCCACTTCATGAGATGATTCGTGCTATTTTGACCGAACTACGGGGACCGGGGCAATTGTTAGTTCGGTACAGTTAGAAATATATTCACAGATTCGCACTTCCGGGCTCAATAGCTCTTCAGAAAAACGTTCAAATATGACAGCAAGGATCTCAATCGTCTTGTATCAACACAGAGAGTCGCCTACACAACTATTTCAAAAGAAAAAATATTGTTTTTATCCGTTTAATAAAAAGTGTTCCCTTCAGGCTGCAGATGGAGAGACGGCAGCGAGACGGCTGCTAAGGGACCGTCTACAAAGTGCAAGCTTCCAGAGAAGGCCATTCTGTAAAAGTCAATAACCTCTCAGAAACAAATAAATATCGACTTTTGTGTGAACTACTGATAGAGATTCGTCACCATATTTGTGCTAAAATAAAGATTTTGAATATATGTATATATGTGGGCTGCACGGTGGCGCAGTGGTTAGCGCTCTTGCCTCACAGCGAGAAGGCCCCGGTTCGAATCCCAGCTGGGACCTTTCTGTGTGGAGTTTGCATGTTCTCCCCGTGCATGCGTGGGTTTTCACCGGGGACTCCGGCTTCCTCCCACCGTCCAAAAACATGCTTCATAGGTTAATTGGTGACTCTAAATTGTCCCTAGGTGTGATTGTGAGAGTGAATGTGTGTGTGATTGAGGCCCTGAGACAGACTGGAGACCTGTCCAGGGTGTACCCCACCTTCGCCCTTCAGTAGCCGGGATAGGCTCCGGCACCCCGCGACCCCGAAAGGGAAGAAGCGGTCAAGAAGATGGATGGATGGATATATGTATATATACATATATATTTTTTTTATTATTTTGATTTTAACAATTTTAATAGATATCAAGCATGAAAAATATGCCGAATAGCTCTAGGAATATTAGGGTTAGAGTCACCAAACTTCCTGTACTGACTAACAATAAGCTCATTGTTCTACTATAACAAATATTTTTACAGAAATGTACTTTTTTCATTTTTTAAGATTTTTTTGTATCATATTTGGTCTAAAATGCTTATTAACTGAGGATTTTAAAGTCAAAGTCACAAAACTGTATGTACTTACTAATCTTAAACTTACTGTTCTACTACACAACAATTATGGCTCAAATTTACTTTCCTTTTTTTATTACATGACTATGGATCATACTTTTTCTAAAATTGTTAAGAAATTTCTAAGGATTTTAAAACATAAGACTTTTGATTAAATGTTGTTTGTAAGTTTTGTTCAAGACATATTAATTCTAACTGACCGATACCACTTGTTATTTTTGAAAACATAATACTACAGTTTCCAAACCTTCTACTTTAACTAATGTTTTTCATGCCAGCCTAACTACAGTCAAAATAATTTTTTAAGTCACCATCTGTATTTTATTTTCTGCCATGATTTTTGTTGTAGTAGAACAATGAGCTTATTGTTGATCAGTATAGAAAGTTTGGTGACTCTAACTTTAATATCTCCAGAGCTATTAAGCATTTTAGACCAAATATGATTGAAAATCATGTAAAAAATCTGAAAAAAAGATCTTCAGAGCTATTAAGCATTTTAGGCTAAATATGATCCATACTCGTGCAAAAAAATCAGACAAATAATAAAATAAATCTTTGCCATAATCTTTGTTGTAGTTGACCCGTAAACTCATTTTAAATGTTTAAATGTTTTCTTTTTTTTTATGTTTCTTATGTACAGCGCCTTGAGCTGGCGCACGCCATGAAATGCGCTTTATAAATAAAGATTATTATTATTATTATTATTATTATTAGTCAGTACAGAAAGTTTGGTGACTCTAGCTTTAATATTCCTAGAGCTATTGAGCATATTTTTCCTGCTTGATATTTATTAAAATTGTTAAAATTAAAATGATAATAAAAAAAATTTCAAAATCTTTATTGTAGCACAAATATGGTGACGAATCTCTACCAGTAGTTCACACAAAAGTCGATATTTATTTGTTTCTGAGAGATTATTGACTTTT
>NC_050529.1:7337301-7341114 GCF_002922805.2 Oryzias melastigma
AGAACACTGTAAAATGCTTCGCCGTTGTTTATCGTCATCATTGAATAGAGGTTTAGAACAAATCTGGTTAAGCTCATTTATAATCTTACTTTCTTTTTGCTTATAATTTTTTGCTATTAATTTGCTATGTTTAATGGCAGTTTGGCGTACTATGAATTTAAAAAATTCCCACTTGTCAATGTGAGATTTAGTGATTGTATCCGCTTTTGTTATTTCTAATAGTTCAGTAATATCACTACAAAAGTTTTCGTTAGTGATTAGTGAGGAGTTAAATTTCCAGTAGCCTTTCCCAAAGGATTTGATTTGGGAGCTAATAGTAAGTTCAATCAGACAATGATCAGTCAGGGGAGCTGCTGACATGTTAACGTCTACTTGGTTTTGCAGAAGGTTATTTGAAATGAGCCAGAAGTCAATTCGAGATTTTATAGTACCATTAGGTTTAAACCAAGAGAATGCTTGTTTAAGAGGATTTTTTATTCTCCAGGGGTCAGATACATTAATATCAAGACAAAATTCCTTTAAGGTTGCATTAATATGATGGGAGTTAAATTTTGAGGGTAATCTATCAAGCCATTCATATGGAACCATGTTATAATCACCACCAACTATGATATTGTTTGTACAATATTTATGATTAAGAGTTTTTATATGATTTGCAATTTCCGCTAATAATAACTTGTTTTGACTGGGAATATTATATCCATAGATATTGCATAGGATCAGAAAGCCATCGTCTGTTTTAAGAACACAAATAAGCCAGTGGCCGTTATCATCAGAAATATGGGTGATTACTTAGAATGGACAGTTTTTAAAGAGTAAAGCAACACCAGAAGATTTGTTAGTACTGTGACATATCAGAATCTTTTCTCCCCACTGATTAGACCAAAACTGTTCATCTGCTTTGACAGAATGAGTTTCTTGCAATAGAATGCAGCTGGCTTTTACATTTTTGCAAAATAGGAAAATAGATTTTCTTTTTACACTGTCACGTAAACCCCTAGTATTTAAAGAAACAAAGTTAATGTCAGACATAATAAAGAAAAAATAAATAAAACAACAACAAATAACAAAAAAGGTTACTTACTTAGCTACTTGCTGAAAGTGATATAAATGTGCTATTGCACTTCAGATCCCAAATAACAATTTAAAACAGCGATAGACCTCAAGCTTTTAGGAAAACAGAGCTAACCAGATTTATAGCTATAAATTGAAAAGTAACATGGAACTCACTCTCTGTGAACTTAAAACATGTAATAAATTGAACATCCAATGTTTATGTTTTGCATAACGAAGCATTTAGCTTAATTAACTCTGAGATGGGAATGGAAGAAAAGTTAATCTGGAGACAAACGGACTCCGTTAGCGTACCCGACGTGGCCCCGATAGTAGACGTTCTGTCCCTCAGCTCTCGCCTTCTCCATCTTGGGCCAGAGCAAGATTTCTGCAAATCTGACCGAGAAGCAAGAGCAGCTGCTCTTGCTTCTCGGTCAGATTTGCAGAAATCTTGCTTGAAGAAGATGCCAAGCTCTTTACAAACCCTGGCATCTTTGGAAATCTTCCAGAAGATGTCTCGGTAGTGCCTCATCGTGAACTGGATGATGATTTGGCGGTGCCTCCCGGTCTCTCTTCTCCTCAGGCGGTGCACGGTATCCACAGCGATGTCCAGGACCGAAGTGTGCTGTGGGGCGATCTTTGCCAGGATATCCAGAACTTCTTTGTGTGTATTTTCCTCGCTTTTTTCCTTCAAACCTTGTAGCTTCAAGTTCCAGCGCCGTTTGTAGCGCTCCATCTCCACCACCCTCTCTTTTAGATCAGCATTTTTTCTTTTCAGCACAGATACATCCTTTTCCAAATCACGCACCTTAGATTTGCATTCCTTTATATCAGCAGCGTTTACTTCGGTGATCTTTGTTAGATTTGCCAGAATCACGGAGTTTTCGCGAAGTCTTCCTTCATAATCATCAAACCTCTCAGTCAGTTTTACAATGGCTGCGGTCAGAGCTGACAGTTCGGCATCACTTTTGTTGGAAACAATTACCTTGTTAGGTGGAACAGAGGGTTTGGTGGGTGTAATTGGGGTTTTCCTTTTAGCAGCCGCCGAGGATACCTCCATTGCATATTCGTGGTCACTTGTCGCCATCTGTTGGTTTTTGGGGGCAGCAGCTAGCTTGTCCGAGGCATCAGGTTTTTCCCGTAGCATTTTTACTTTCTAAGAGTCCTAAAATGTTGTTTTCCCACCTTTCAAGTGGTAAAAATAAATAAAAATAACAGAGCGAGGGTCAATTAAACCGATGTAGCGATTCAAAAACGAGGTCAAAAACGTTTTTTTGGGATCAGAATGCTACAGCTCAAGAAAGGTAGTCTGCACGGACCGCCATCTTGGAAGCTTCTCCCGTCTAAATCCTAAAGTACCTACCTCTTCCGGTAAGTTTTTGGTTTTCATTTTTCAACATTTCATTTTAGTTTCACATCAATTTTTTTTTTTTTTTTGTAATTTCGTTTTGCTTGTTTAATTGTTTTGATCTTTGAAATTTCTCATTTTCTTTTCTGAAAAGTTTTATCTTTTTTGGTTTTCATTTTTCAACATTTCGTTTCGGTTTCTTATTTGAAAAAAAAAGTTTTTTGTTTTATTTTTTTTTCAAATATTTTTTTTAATTGTAATTTCGTTTAGCTTTTGTTCAATTGNGTCTATGGCCTCGACACGCGCTTCGCGGAAGCTCCTCCTCCACTACTCCTCACGCGCCTCGAAGCCTCGAAACAGAACGTCACATCACTATTTACAACCACAAAATGCGGTAGGAGATCGCTGTATTTTATACAGTTATGGCTATGTCATCTTTAGATGATGACAGTCTGGGTCTGAGCCTTGTCTTTGATACAGGTGGCTTACTTGGAGTTTGCGGCGGAAATTCCAACTCAAAGATGTCAGCTAGCTAGCTAGCTAGTGGCCAAGACTATTTAATGGAGCTAGCTAGCTAGCTCCCTAACTCCAACAACGTCGGAGTTTGCTGCAGACCAACATTCACGTTTTTTCCACCATGGTGATCACAAAAGATCAGAAATAAATATTCAAAAGTAAACTTTACAAAGTAAGGTTGTTTTTCACAACTTTTGTAATAAAAGTAGGTGCGAAGCAAGGCAAACTTAAAATCATTAGGTTGCGGGAAATGCGTCACATGTTTTCCCAGCATGCACTGCGGCTCAAACTTTATTTTTGTTCAAAGAAAAAAACCTTAAAAGTCATTCTGATTTTTATTTACAAGTAACTAACATAAAATACGGAGTCCAAATTTGTCAAAAACGCACTTTTAACAAAAGCTTAAAACCATTAGTTTACATGCATGTTCGTAGGTGGGGTATATATACCGCTCGCCAACAAATGCACTAACATAGAACTAGTGGTACTGGACTCCCGTGCTGGGGAGTACGGTAATAAGGGTGAAGGGCTGGCAGGTCTGGGGTTTCCCGAGGGTCTCGGGGAACTCCAGGCTGGTTGACATGTTACCCAGACCGACTGTGTGCTTTGTTCCGGGCCCCATTTGATGACGTGGTTAAATCAGACGTCATTGAATGAGGTGGGCCAATGGGTGTCATCGGCACAATGGCACCCATTGGAGCCAGTCAGACGTGGGCGTCCTCCAGCCAGTACCTTCAACACTAGTTCCTTTTTCATGATATTTTCAGTTGGACTATTGAATAGCCTCCATCTAGGATCTGATTATTATTTTTTAAATGATTATTTTTTTAATTTCACCCTCCAAACAGAAGGTTCCAAAGCCCACCATTGGGAGAGTAATCTGCATCACGTGCTAT
>NC_050529.1:7341167-7342587 GCF_002922805.2 Oryzias melastigma
CCGCCACCCCCCAAGACCCCAAGTTTACATTTAAATGTAAGAGCACATTTTAAAAACTGGAACAACTAATGACAAGGCCAGCTAAATGCTCCGATGCTTTACCTGGAAAAAAAAACAAGTGTTTCCGTGTAAGAAGTTCAGTCAAAGCTTAAGAAAACAGCAGCTAAAGAATTCGACCTGTTCCTTTGAGAAAACTGAAAAAATGACTAGTTTCTAACTTTTCCCTGGAGAATTTCATTGTTCTCCTATGTGTTTAAATCATCTTTTCCTTTTGGGCTTTCCCTTCAAGGTCTCCACAGCCAACGAGTTTCCTCCATCTAACCGTCTTCTGCATCCTTTCCTCTTCTTTGTTCACTGCATCCATAAACCTCTTTGGTTTTTTTCTAGACCTCTTTACTGCAACTCTAGACTCAGAATCTTTCAAACAATATCTTCACTGTCTCTCCTCCGAACATGTCCAAACCATCTCAGTCTGGACTTGGATCTCCAGAACCTCTAACATGTGCTGTTCCTCTGATTTTCCTCAATGTTAACTGTACTTTTATTCGTCTATGCACATTACTAACATGAAATATAGACACAAGAGATCGAAGTATATCAGCAGATATGTTCTGATATTTTTCTACAGATTGTTTAGTAGACTTTAGAAAATATAGGTCATGTTTTAGTGTGCCACCCCAAGATTTAAAGTGGCCCCCCCAGGAAAAAATTCTGGAGGCGCCACTGGAGGGATGATGGACTACAATAGATTCATGAAGAAAGTTTTGATGATGCGGATTAGATATGGGTCTCAGACGTGTGTATCAAATATGAAACCTGTAGTTATATAGGGTTAATTCATTAGAATGTTATACATTGATCAACATTTTCAGACCAGATTTGGCCCAGCCAGGTCAGTTTTAATGCTGCCATTGAGTTTTCTCACCTTCCTCTTTAATTGGATGACACAGACTATCCTCTTACAAAATCACTAGTCCTTAATTGAATCCTTTTCTCTCTCCACCCCCTCCAGCTCATTCTTGCCCCTAGACTCCAGCATTCCTCCCTGCAGTTTATTCTGCCTCCTCGTGGCTCTCAGAAGCAGCATCAGTCTTGTTCCAAAAGGCAGCCTTAGTTCATGCTTAAGCTTCTCCAGAGCTGGAGGTCAGAGGTGTTATGAGGACACATGGTCTAACATGGACACTAGAGTTGTGTGTCACTAACACATTACTCATCAGAGGTGAGTTTGGAAGACATGTTTCTTTTGTTCTCTGATGCTTTTCCTTTTCTTCTTCATCCTCTGCCATGTGTCTGCAAAGCTGCACAAAGTTGGGACATGTGGTCTTAACAGGTAAATGAGCACAGGTTTGACTGCTATTTTTGGTGTCTTGGTTTTGTGCGAACCTCTCAGGGTCGGACGGGTTAGCCTGCAACACTGCTG
>NC_050529.1:7342687-7379886 GCF_002922805.2 Oryzias melastigma
TTAAAGCGTAACATAATTACGAATAATTATGAATAAGAAAAAGTCAGGAATATAATTCTAGAATAAATCAACTTAAAAATTAAATAACTTTCAATATTTTACTCTCCATAAAAATATATTTTGTCAAAAGTTAGAAATAAGCCCAAGATAATATTGGGCCATTAATAACAGTAAAACAAAATGATCGGGAGGGCCAGATAGAATTACCCAGAGAGCCGGATCAGGACGTGGCCGGTACCAGTACCCTAAACCGGCCCTCACGAAACAACAATATACTTCTCAATATGTGGAGAACAATATATTTACAGTATATTCCATATATGGAAGAAATATTTAGCGGTATATTGAAATATATTGACTCAATCCAACTATTACAAATATACCAATACATATATTCTGATATATAACTCTATGTACTGAAATATGCTATATAATATATATATATATAAAAAAATAGTTAGACCATCCACATGTTGCAATATATTCAAAAATATATGGGTAGATGATTGACATTGAGATATATTTCTTAATATTTTGGGTGTACCCTAACCCTAGCCCGGTTCGTGTCCGGTACCGGATTAAGATCAGGGTTAGGGTAGTGGTACGGTCCACGTCCCGGTATCGGTTTGTTTAGTGTACCACAACCCAAGGACTAGGGACCTGTGATTTAATTAGAACAGTCAGCACGTCAATAAAATGACAAGTTGGGGACACCTAACACGTCAAAAAGTGACGCGAAGGGGGCCAAATGTCCATACATGACCAGTTGGGAGTGAGAATGTGTAGAAGTTATATACATGGACAACTCGCAAACTGTGCAGAGAGGGAGAGTGACACAGTCTTTAAAGCTAATCATTTCAGAGTCGGCGTGACTCCGACAAGCTAATTTACAGCCTTTACATTAACAGAAACTCTTCACTCAAAACTACTTTGCTATAATTTGAGAGTAAAACAAAGAAAAAAGTGTTTTATGTTGTGTGGTGTTCACATAGTTTCATAGATTCCCATAAAGCCTCCAGATCTCACTAATCAGCCGTGGAATGTGAAAACTTCTCTTTGACTGTTGGACAAAACCACAGACCCCAAACCCACCGATGGAAAGCTCCGCAGCCTCTCTTCCTGCCAACAAAACCTTACGGTTGATTGAAAAATGTTATGACAAAACTGGTAAAACACCGATCAGAGTCGGATCGTCCTCATCTGTCTTTCGACTCCTCCTCGGCTCGAGGTGGTCAAGGCGAGTTCCTGGAGAGCAGCCAGAGAAGCCGGTAGCTGTCAACAAGCCGCTAACCGTGGGAGCGAGCCAGCGCTCCCTGAATGCCTCATCACTGCTGCAGATTCATAGAAACCAGCTGCGGCGTTCCCTTCAAAGAGGAACTAATGCTAATCTAATAGCTGTTAAGCCGTAATGAGTTTGCTCGCTTCCTTCCAGTCGGGTTTAGAGGAGGCCCGTTCCGACTGCCGGGACCGCCGCGGCCCCCTTATCGTTCCATGCTCATCATTACTGCTGCTAATCTGTTCTGCTCAATGCACTCACAGATGAATATTAATGCCACGGAGGCCGCGCGCCGCATCGACACACAGCGACAGATGCAGATAGGCGGCGGAAGTCGGCGCGCGGTAAGGCGTTGCCAAGTGAGGCGGCTCTTCCTGGGCTCCGGCGAGGAAGAAGAATAAAAAAAAACATAAAAACGCCTGATGGTTTATCACAGCAGCAGAAGGAAGAGAAAAGAATCAGTTTTAAGTGAAATCAATAGACAGATAATCCCCTAAATTAAATTTTTGAAAAGGCTGCGCCGCTGAAGCGCGACTTCAAACCCGACGACGGCCCACTTGACTTCCTGAACGGAACAATGGAGAACGCGGCGTGTTGACGGCGGGGAGGAGCGCAGGTCAGGAGCCGGATGCCAACGCCAAGTCGGGCCGCTGTAATTACAACATCAGTGTGATTACTACAGCGGAGCCCCCCCCTCCCCCGACGAGTCTCGCCTTGTGTGTGGGGGGAGGGGCGGAGATCGCTCGCACCTGACGGACCTGAAATGTCATGTTTGGAGATGAGATAAGGGTTGAAAGGTCACCGGCGTTTGATTGGACGCGGCGGCTCAGAGGGGGAGTAATTAAACCTCGACGGAGGAGGGGGGATTATCAAAGGCAAATCCACCGTTCCTGCCCCCACCCCCACCAACCATTCCATCATCGATTGTTTTATTTTCAGTTCTCCAAACGACAACAAACGTGATAAATTCAGGATCTAGAGCTCTAGAGGGGACAGGTGCAGAGCGGCCCGGCTGTGGGGGGGGGTCCGGGTGGTGTTTTTTCGGTCAGGGGTGGGGGCTCTTTTCGACCAGAGAATCCGGCGCCGTTAATTTGACATGATTAAATATGGTTTAAGTGGATGCCGTGGCCCCCGCGGACAAAAGTTTAGCAGCGCCTGTGCTTGTCACGCAACCAGCCCCCCCATCCGCCCCCCCAACAAAGACTCCCAAGCAACTCTCAAGAACCCTCGTCTGAAGCTGTAAAAACCAAGTGAGCAGCTGCAGGAACGACTCATTGATTTCTGGTTATTTTTTTTTCTTCGTCAGTAAACACAGTTTTCCCCCCCCCCCCCCACCCCCCCACATTAGGAGCAATTGTCTAGCGGTGATTTACAGTAACTCGGCATGGCAGGTTGTCAAGCTTTGGATTTCTCCGGCGTGCACAGAGGCGTCCCGGAGCAACTTCTCGCCACCGATCGAACAATTCAAACTCGATTCTTCACCTGGATTTAAGTTTGGGAGGAAATCTGACCTTTTGAGCTTTTTAAGGAGGTTTAAAGGTAAAATGTCAAAAATTAGTCAAAATCCCAATGCAGTGATCTGCATCAAATAAAAAATTGAAGACACAGTCTGATGAAAATGGTCTTTTTAACATGTATTTGTGGCATTTTTCTGATGATACATGACATATATATAGAAAATGTTTATTTATTTAAATAGTTGAGAAAACAACAAATAGATCCATGAACGTCTTGGTTTTCCTTGTTCGGGAATGTGGCTGTACGGATAAATATCTCCAATACTGCTCACCATTTTTGTTGAACCGGTAATGCTAGATTGGAGGTGTTAGGGGCTGTAAACTGAGAGAACTCTCAGTCAAAGGTGACAGAAAAGGGGGTAGGGTTGCTCCACACTAATAGCCCCGCCTTCAATTCTGAGGTGAATTTCTAATGAACTCCTGCTGCTCTGGATTTTGGCAAAAATCAGCTAAATTATCTCTTCAACACCTGAGGCATCACCGCTTAAACACAAAATCTTAACACGATCAACGTAATCCCAGTAGATTCATAGAAGTTACTCATTTAATTTTTACGTTTCTTTAATCAATATCTATTTTATATTGTAAATTTTCTTCTTTTCACCCTTTTTTTTCTTTTATTCTGTGCAATATTCTTGTTTTTTTAAAAGCACGTCTACATCACATACTTTTTAGTTTTCAAGCCCTTGTAGTCTGGTGATTGGTGCTCCACTCTGCATTCCCACTGCAGTGAATCGGACCAGGGTTCACTTGTTTTTGGTGAGTATTTCCAGCTGCAGGGGCAAAAGCCGATGATTCCAGCAAGCAAACTGCGATCTCCATCGTGGTGGGAAAGCGTTTCCTTCTGACTTCATCTGTGAGAGCTTCCCTCGTTCATGGAGGACGGCGGTGAACCGAGCACGATAAACAAACCTGACTTTTGTTTCAGCCGCATTCCCAGAGAAATTCCGATCTAAACCACCAAAACAAACCCTCCGCTTCGTTCTGCTGCGTCATTATTGAAGTTTATGTCCAAAACACCCCTTTATTGTTCAACGCTCGCCAAGCGTCATGCTACAAGGAAGAAAAAACTTTGGATTACAAGGTCATCGTCAAAGCACAGGAATGCCAGCAGCTCCGGGGTGGTCCGGTGGATCCGCCCAAGTGCAAGGAGCTGGAACCGGCTCACACAAGGCAGCCCAACAGGAAGTACAGGTGGTGGCATCAGACGGCTGGCGTCTTTCACCGAGTTACACAGCTATTGCACAAACGTGAGGGAGTCACGCTAGATATGAGTCGCTCCGGCGGCTTCACACGCCGCCGCCGCTGCCGCTGCTGCATCTGCAGCACCCTTTAAAGAGGAGGAAATTTATATGAGGGGACACATCGCCCAAAGGCGCTGTCAGTCAAATCCTGATGAAACAATGGCTGCATACTGAGCGCACTAAAAGATTTAATGTACAAAATTAAACATTTGTATTACAAGCAGCTCATTACCATTGAACAGCTAATGGGAAACACTTAAAAAGCAACTCAGACTGTCTTCTGATCTATTGGAAAAGCCTTCTTAGTGGTCAAATATAGTCAAAATAAAAAAAAAAAAAAAACTGTTGTTTTCTAGGACATAGTTTCACCTGTCAGTGTGGGCGGGACTAATTGTCATCATCCATGTGTCAATAAGTGTTCTGACTATATAGTTACGTATACATGATATCCAAGATTGCACATTTAGCCCGTGGTTGTCACACTAGAGAAAAAGGGAGGGGATTCTTCTTATTTTTCTTCTTCCACTGTTTACTAGTGCACGTCTGCCACCTACAGTTGGAAGATGCTTAGTGCACAGCGTTGAAGCGGTGAAAATATCGTAAATTGGCCATGAAAAGGAAATTGTTCGGCCCATTACAAGCATCTTTGCAATGGTAGATACAGATTATCATCATGTTAGGAGTTTATCTATATTTGAATAACGTTGTTACTGTTTCTGGGTTCACCAGAGTAACCAGCTACGCTCTGAGTTTGACGAGTTTCACTGCGTCACGACCAAATCTGAGTCCCTGATTGGTCAAATATCAACCTGGTTTCGCCGGCAATGTGCTTTCAATGGCTACGTGTTTAGTATGTAGAGCCCAAAAACGGTAGTAAAAACGTGCGTAGCTTCATGTCAACACGGAAGCCTGAAAAGTTGCTGCTTGGATGCGCATTGTCGATGGCGGTGTGTAACGTAGCTTAACGCGCATTAGGAGACACAAAAGAGTCTGAGATAAATCAGTCAGTTAGACTATCAACTGCGCTCAAATTAACTCAAGAACTTGTTTGTAACACGATAGACGTGTTAGCATGTTTATAGCACCAATGTTGTTGCCACACATCAAAAAACAGACTGATGCCACCAAAACATTTACTGTGAGTACGCTAACTCCCAACCTGATTAACAACACAAAAAAGAAGCCACAGTCTGACACCGCTACATGTTAGCAGTGTTAGCATATTCAGAATACCTGTATCTCCCAATCTTGTTTGCAACATCTAAAAAAGAAGAATTGATACCACTAGAACATTTCTGTGACCATGCTAACTTCTGTCATTGCTATTAACACATAAAGAAAACAGTCCAATAATGCTACTCGTTAGCCACGTTAGTGTATTTGGAGCAGCAAACCCCCCACCTTGTAAGTAATATGTTAAAAAAAACCACAGTACTGAGTTAGCACACTCACAGCACCATTTGTTTTTATGGAATTAATCTGTGTATGTGTTTTGATTAGGTCCGGGTTTTATTGTTAGCCATGTTAGCGTATTCACAATAACACCCAATCCTGTTTGTAACACATAAAAAACACTCGTTCTGCCAGAAAAAATGTTACTGAGACTATGCTAACTCCCAATCACATCCTAACAATGGTACTCATTAGCCACGTTAGCATATTTGCAATAGCACCAAACCTCGTTTGCAACATAAAAAAACAGACTGATATCACTAAAAGAAACATTACTGCTACTAAGCTAACTTCGGACCCTTTAAGTAACACATAAAAAAAAAAAAATATTCTAAATTAGCCATGTTAGCGTATTCACAATTACACCGAATCTCGCTTGCAACAAATATTGAACCGACTCATTCTGGTAAAACAAACATTACCGTGACAACGCTAACTCCCAACCTTGTTAGTGACGCATAAATAAATAGCATTCCAACAATGCTACCTGTTAGCCACGTTAGCATATTTGCAATAGTACCAAACCTCGTTTGCAACATGTAAAAAAACTGACTGATACCAATAAAACAAACGTTACAGTTGCTACGCTAACTCTCGACCTTTAAAATAACACTTAAAAAAAACTATCTAGCATCGCTACAAGTTAGCATATTAACAGTTACACCCAACCTGGTTTGCAACTTCTATAAATCAAACGGATTGAGCTAAAAAAAAGAGGTTACTGTGGCTATGCTAACTCCCAAACTTGTTAGACACATAAAAAATAATAGTCCAACAATGCTAACCCTTTAGCCTTGTTTGCATATTTACTATAACACACAACCATTGTGCGAAAAATATTCTACTCAAAAAAGCAAATTTACTCTTTATTTTCTTTATATACAGTGTAGATGTCCTCCATCATTAAAAAATGCAACAAGAACATGTTAAAAACACAATTTTCATCAGAGTGGGTCTCTGAAGTTCTTGCAGCGCCACCTTAATTCCGTCTGACATGAATATCTACCCTCCCTTTTGTCCCTAAGTGGCAAAAAATACATAAAAATGCCAGCGTGAATCATCGGTATTGCTGCTTATCGCTGTGAAACCTCCGTCAATGGGAAGCAGAAAAGCTTTTCCATTGTCGATTCTCAAATCAGATGTGAACCCCCCCCCATTTATGAAAGGGCTTTAGGACGCGCGAGTGCCAGGCTGGTGGGATTAGTCTTAACAGCTAAAGCATGCAATTTGCTCCTGCAACTAGTGATGAAAAGAAGCTTTTTGGATGAGGAGCGCTCGTCTTTTGAAGCTTGTTTGTGTCTCTGCTTTCTGGAAAAGTTTCGTATCTGCTGCTGCATTTGAGCTGGACCGTCCAAAGGAATTCAGCAGGAATTCTCTGGAGCTTAATGTCCTTCAGAGCCAAACTAATTAACAATGACTGACTTGTTCTCTTTATTTTTTTTAGGCATGCAAGCTGCAGAACCTGTTTTCGTCATACCGATTTGTGCACCTATTTCAAACCTCTGACGTGTCTCCATGGCTGCGAGGGAGCAGATGAGAGGTTGCACGAGGAGCTGCAAACTTTCTCATGTCAAGTTCAAAGTTTAGGACTAACCACGGGGAGAGAGGTGGATTTCAACCTGCACGCATTTCAGCGATCAAATTGTGTCATGAGACCTTCCTCTAAATGATGCTCGGGCAGAGTTCAAAGCAAACGCTGTTCAAAGGAAATCTGATTTGAATTTCACTCCGTCAAGTCTGAATGTGATCATGCCAACGTAATCCCGGTTACTTTGAGATGCGCCAGAAGGACAGCTTTGGCATCCTTAAAAGACATTTTTCAATCCATCGTGAAAAATTTCACACCACTTGTACCCTGGCAGCCTTCCATAGAAGGTCAGAGAGAGTCCTCACTCAGCTCGGTGCTCTGAGAAATGAGGCTGCAGATTGGTCCCAAAAAGGTACATATGGCCGCGGGAAAGTGCTCCTTCTGTCAAATGTGGACATTTGCATACCCGCACATCAGAAAAACACCATCCTGAGAGTGCAGTAGAAGAGAGCCAGTTTGAGCGGGAAAAACGACCTGTTTTATAACGGACATGACTCATAAATAAAAACAGCTTTAATGGACGGAGCAGGAAAATCTGAAACAAGCTTCAGCGCTGGAACGAGTGGGCAGACGTGGACTGTTAGGGATTGCAATTGTTGAAGGACAAAAGGCTAAAAGGGCAGAGGAGCACGGAGGGAAATGAAATATATTTATTTAACACACTGGAATATGCAAGAAGAGGGAACAGGTGACCCCAATGAGGGGGCGGATTCTATTTCAGGTGCGAAGAATGTTCCACAGACCCCCATAGAGCATCCCAGAGACCCTATTGGACAAAGGAGGGCAAGGAGTATCCTGTAAACTCTTATTGAGAGACAATCAGTTTGCATGTTTCTCCCTTCTGTTGGGTTCAAAAGAGTCAATCATCGTTATTCTCATCGCTGGTTACCTGTATCAGGTTTGTGAGAACATGTTTGGTCAAACAGATCTTTCTTTTGGGTCTGATGGGGGCGGTTTATTTTGGGCTCGGTAGTGAACAGTTTCTCCTGTTAGGTCAAATAATTGTGGTATCCCTGTTGCATCTACTGTGGGTGTTCCTCCTGTTGGTGGTCAAATAGGGACAGTTGCTCCTGTTGAGTCCGATGGGGGCTGTTACTATTGCTTGGTCTAATACAGGAAATTCCTCTTGTTGGGTCCAATAGAGGCAGTTACTATTGCTTGGTCCAATACGGAAAGTTCCTCAATTTGGGTCCAAAAGGGGAAATTCCTCCGGTTGGGTCGAATCAGGGCAGTTTCTATTGCTGGGTCCAATAGGGGACGTTCGTCCTGTTGGGTCCATTACGGGCAGTTCCTCCCGTTGGGTCCAAGATGAGAAGTTCCTCTTGATGGGTCCAATTGGGGCAGTTACTATTGTTGGGTCCAATATGGGAAGTTCCTCCTGTTGGGTCCAATAAGAACAGTTTCTCCAGATGGGTCAAGAAGGGGAAGTTCCTCCCACAGGGTTACATGGAGGCAGTTCCTCATGTTAGTTCTATTAGGGAGGTTCCTCCTGTTGGATCCAATAGGGGAAGTTCCTCCTGTTGGGTCGAATCAGGGCAGTTTCTATTGCTGGGTCCAAGATGAGAAGTTCCTCCTGATGGGTCCAATTGGGGCAGTTACTATTGTTGGGTCCAAGATGAGAAGTTCCTCCTGATGGGTCCAATTGGGGCAGTTACTATTGTTGGGTCCAATATGGGAAGTTCCTCCTGTTGGGTCAAATAGGGGCAGTTGCTATTGTTGGGCCCAATAAGAGCAGTTTCTCCAGATGGGTCAAGAAGGGGAAGTTCCTCCCACAGGGTTACATGGAGGCAGTTCCTCATGTTAGTTCTATTAGGGAAGTTCCGCCTGTTGGGTCCAATATGGGAAGTTCCTCCTGTTGGGTCCAATAGGGGAAGTTCCTCTTATTGGGTCCAATAGGGGAAGTTCTTCCTGTTGGGTCGAATACAGGAAGTTCTTCCTGCTGGATCTATTAAGAGCAGATCCTCCAGATGGGTCAAGTTGGGGCACTTCCTCCTGTTGGGTCAAAGAGGGGAAGTTCCTCCCATGGAGTTTCATGGAGGCAGTTCCTTTTGTTAGTTCTAATAAAGGCAGTTCCTTATGTCCAATGGGGGCAGATCCTACTGTTGGGTCTAATAGGGGCGGTTCTTCCTGTTGGGTAATTTGTGGGCATTTTCTCCCCTTGGTGTCCAATGAGGGGACAACAGGGACTTCATTTTGGGTCCAAATGTGAGACTTCCTCCTTTTATGTCCAATGAAATCAGTTCTCTGTGTTGGGGTCAATTGGGAAAGTCTCTTTAGTTGAGATCTTTTGAGTTTGGTTGATACAAATACAAGAGACACAAAGTTGGATAAGAAATCAGTGAATTTAGTAATTGGATTAAAATGTAAACTGAACTTTGACATGAAAAGCTGAGACGTAAACAAACAAAATAGGACGACAACAAAGAACAAAATAATAAACAAAAGAGAGTGGCTGTGATGTCATGACCAAAATAAATACATAATAAATACATAATAAATACATAAACCAAAACAAGTTTAAAAATACATCTGAGTGAAAAATCATCAAAACTGAACTTCTACATCATTGTATCCAAGGATAACTGTCATCAGTCCGTCATTTCAAGTGGTATTACTTAGTGTTCTTAAACCCTTCCGCTCTCTTTGGGGTCCAGATGACTCCAACCACATATTGATATGTGATTTCTTCCATGACAAAGGTGGACAGGATTTTATGTCTGTCATGGACATTAGTGAAACTCAAAAATCAAAGATAAAAAAAAGTTCAGCGCACTGTCTTGGGGGGTCCAGATGACCCCACTCTTAATGTAAACAAACTAAGGAGAGCGGAAGGGTTACGAAAAAAAGGGTTTTCAAACCAATGCTTATCAATATATATATATATATATAAATCTTTACCTTTGTACATCGTACTTTAAAAGGCAACACACCTCAGGACTATTATAGAAACTTATGTCACTCTTTCCAACATACCTTACAGAAGTGAAACCAGACATTGGTTTTTCTACATGCTGTTTGGCTCCTTCTGTGGTTTCAGGACTTCCTGTCGTTGTTCGCTCCAGTCTGGAGACAGGTCTCAAACCAGAATATGAAGCATGAGCTTTTTTACCTTCTGCAACATCCCGCTGTGTTTTTGATATTAAAGGTATCAATCATTTGGTGACAGGCCGTGGCACTTTTAGAGAGGTTAATGTACCATTTTCAAATAACCACAGGCGCCCTCTATCCCTGTAGAAGCACTGCGGTGAGTTTTAGTGCGCATAAGAGCTTTCTGCGAGAAGGTGGAGTGACAGTTGTTTAACAGAACATAAAACGGTACAAAGTTGACTTAAGCCCCACTAAGAAATGACTTTCCTCCTTTGAGTATTGTTGAGGATGTGCGTGGGATGCCTTTTAAGAGCTAAAAGCCGTCACACAGGCGTAGACTGCAGATCTGACATATTTATTACAGACCTTGTAGACGGGAATGACTGTAAAAATGTCAGTTTTCAGCACCTTTTGTGCCACGTCAAATCTGCCGAGATGGCAGGAGAAGATCAAACTGAACAAACTGATTGTCCATGACCAAGTGGAAGTCATTCTTTAGGGAGAACTTACTCCACTAAAACGGCCCAGTTAGTCAAAATAGAAGTTTAATTACCAGCTTATGTTGTTTAAAACCTGTTTTGTTGCCAAAAGGTGTTAGGGCTAATGCTATGTTACTCCAGGCATAGGATGCACATTCAAGAAACGCAAGTTCTTAAGCTACATGATACTAGCACATGTACTCACATTTGGAAGAGGTTTGGTGTGAAATGGCGAAGCGGTGCAGATCTAGTGAATCTTACTCTATAGCTTTTTTTTCACAGCTCTATTCTTAAATATGAAAGACTTGATGTTAGAATTCCGGCTGGAAACAAACCCATCCATCCATCTTCTTCCACTCATCCAGGACCGGGTTGCAGAGACAGCAGTCTAAGCATAGATCCCCAGACTTCCCTCTTCCTGGCCACTTCCTCCAGTTCCGCTGGGGGGACCCCGAGGCGTTCCCAGGCCTGTCCTGGGTCGTCCCCGGGGTCTTCTCCCAGTGGGACATGCTTGGAATACCTCTCCAGGAAGAGTAGGGTACTACTATTGTACAGTAGGGTAAGGGATAGATGGATGACTGTATGACAGCATCACCCGTACATCATAAATGTGTCAAACTTCCGTTATGCTTAAGATAATTGACGGTATTACACATTGAGAACACACACGACAATGGTGCGGTCCATTATCATGATGTCCCTTGAGGTGGCCCTATAACCCTCAAGAGAACTACAAGACACAGTCACCTTAAGACGTGGCCATACCTCTCTTCAGCCTGGACATCCAAAAATACAGTCAATTAGGGTCAATCCCCATACGGATGAATGTGACCAAAGCCTCAAATGGAAGTCAAATGTTTGTAAAATCAGAAGCTAAACCCAAACTAAACATGTTTGTCCTTCTCTTTTTGTCCCTCCACTATCTTACAAATTCTGTCTTTTGTGTAAATGTTGGGCATGGCCCCACATGAAAACGTAACAACAATGCCCCAGTTTGATTACTGCAGGAGACCTTTATTATAGCTTATGCCTTCCTTTTTGTTTCCCTAAATGTCAACTGTGCAATTAGGGCCAAAAGAACAAAAACACAGAAGAAGGAGGGTGGGAAGGAGGAGAGGAGCTTCTTCCTGGGAACTGAGTTACAGAGACGATGTAACTTTGGGAATATTCTTCACTTGTGTTGCAGTTTTTGTCAATATTTTGTTAATTTTAATATGGATCAAGACTTTTGTAGCAAATAACAATCCTGCTCACCTGAAGGGTTCTTTTACTCACGTCTTTTCATTGTTATTTTTTTTTTATTACTGCTCATGCAAAAACTTTAGTGGTCATCAAAACATGTTTACTCTACAGAGGCTTCAGAATAGAGTCATTCACAAGACATGACAAGATCTTCTTCATTGATAACACAATAAGGGAAATTCAGTTGTCTACGGGGATCAAACTTTACGTTTTAAAGCATGGAAATCTAAAAGTGAAAAAGTGAATTTATATTTTTTAACATAGATCATGCAGGCGCTTTAAAAATTCCTGTCAGTACACCACAACATGAAACTGAAATGTTGATGTTTACGCTAATGATCACCAAAACAACTGATACAGAAGAAAATCTGATGGTTTCATGCAACAAATGAAGATTTCATTTAAGGAGCTAAACCAGCCAAAACCAACCCACCCATCCATCCATCCTTCATCCCATCCATCCATTTTCCAAAGCCTCTTAATCTCTTTCAGGGCGACAGAGTTGTTGGAGCCTATCTTAGCTGCTGTTGGGCGATGATAAGCAAACACCATTTACCATTTACAGGTCATCAGTCTATCACAAAATCACACCAAGGGACTAAGTTGGTCACCATTGAACTTTTGAAGCACATTTTTAGAGTTTGAA
This sequence comes from Oryzias melastigma, assembly GCF_002922805.2. Classification (NCBI taxonomy): domain Eukaryota; kingdom Metazoa; phylum Chordata; class Actinopteri; order Beloniformes; family Adrianichthyidae; genus Oryzias; species Oryzias melastigma. The sequence goes on from NC_050529.1 coordinate 7,355,219, forward strand.
AGGAAACCAAAGAGAACCCACACAAGCACAAAGAACATGCGAACTTCACACTGATAGGACCCAAATGGGATTTGAACCACAGCCTTCTGTCTGTTAGGCTGGAGTGCTGACCACTACACCACCGTACAGCCCTACTGGCCAAGACAATTGTCTCCACTACCATGAATTTAGCACAGAAACTGATTCTGGTAAAGTGGGAGTTCTGACGGTTGAACATTTTGGTTATTCAGTACAGGCAGTTCAGAACCAGAGGGACCGGTTATGGATGTCAGACCCAAACCAGTTTCTACTGCATCTCTCTGATAGGTTAAAACCCTCGTCCGTTGATATTAAACCATCAGATAAAGAAGATGTAGAGACTCCTCTTCCTGTCCCACGGATTAATGGAGATTCACTGATCCAATCAGGCTCTGATAGACCTCAATCTATACCATTCCAGCGTTTAGCCACGGCCATCGGAGGTTTAGCATCACAGATGGCTCTCAAGCTGTTGCAGTCAGGTAGAGTTGGGCACGACTGGACACTGAAATTCAACAAAACTACATCAGTGTGACTCTGGAGGATTTTCTGCCCCCCCAGCCAACAGCAGATTCCCCAGAATCACAGCAGAGAAAACCCGGCCAGTGATTGTCTTCGGTAAATAGCTGCAACCAACCGTTGGTGTTTACATCTGCTGCAGCCAAAGAGAGTAAACAGAGTGAGAAAGAGGTACAGCAGCAGCTAAACAACCAGACCAGCCAGAAAACAAGCCTGACCCCCCCCAAAAAAACCAAACTCTTTTACTGCCCACAGCAGAAAGGGATAGCCCCCCACCACCTCTCCTCCCCCATCCTTGCATTCAGGCAGCTGCACCCTTTGACTTCTTACGCCTGAGGAATGTGTGTGCGGCCTGATGGTTAGGAGGAGGAGGTGGTGGAGGAGGGGGGAGGTGGTGAGTTTTGGGAAAGGAGGATGGAGGGGTGGGGGGTGCTTTTTCTCCTAACTACAAAAGCTGTCAGAGCAACAATGAGCGCGGAGAATGGTGTGTGTCCAGAGAGGCACTGAGCCGTGTTAGTGTGTTCGCGGGCGCTAGAGACGGAGGTGAAAGTGGTCGGAGGGCCCGACGGCGTGGAGACGGAATCCCGATGAGAGCGAGAAAGACGGGAACGACACGCAGCGGTTTTCGCTAAAAACTCCACTTCCGTTGCTAGCGGAAACCGAGCGCATGACCCAGCACGTGTGTGGCCAGAATACCAACATGTTTCTTTACACTCGTCGGCGCGGTTGCGTGCCCCGCATCCAAAGTGGCGCTCGCCGCTTCGCCCGGCGCCGCCACAGCCAAAGGTGTTGGTCGCTCTTTGTCTCAGGGCGGCGTGTGAGCGGCCAATCGGGGCGCAGGCAGTTTGTTCCAGGCTTTAAATGTGTGGGGGGGTGAGGGGGGGCAGTGAGCTTGAAAGCCCCCCCCACTCTACAAGTATTGATTTTCTAACTGGTGTGTGAGGTGAGGTAAGTGGTCGGTAATGGCCGCGGCAGAGCGTTATGAAGTGCGCCGGGTTAAGAAGTTCGGACGCCGGAGAGACTTTCTATCTCCAGGATGGGGTGGGGGGGCAGCGATGATGGGGTGAGATGGGTCAGAAACACTGCAGTGCCTCTAAATGCAGAAGAAAAATCGCAACAATAACACCACGCAGTCTTTAAAGCTGGAACAAAAACTCCACTTCTTTAAAAGTGGTTGGTTAAAGTCATTACTGCTCGCTGGAGTCCAACAAAAAACCATCAGTTTGGATTTACGAGGAAAGCTTAGCTGCTCAGAACCAAAGGACACGACTGACTGGAGCTGTTACGGCTCAAACGAACACGTTTGGAAGTGGTTTTCCTTCTCGTTCCGTCTTTTGATGGTCCTGAAGCCGAGTGAAGGTCTGATGCAGAAACGAAACGGTGTGAAAACACATTTTCTCTAAGAGGCACTTATCCTCGCTGCACTTTTGTTTTTCATCTTCCTGTCAACTGCAGCCAAAAGCTAGAACTAGATCCATCACACATGCGTGAAAATTTTTAAAAATTCTGGAAATGTTGAAAAAACACAATTTCACAATTACACTGTTTCCAATAAAAAACACAAACCAACTCACATAATAAGTCATTTAAAAACACGGCGACAGATGTGAACTATACTTTGATTTACAGCAGATATATTCAAATTTCTACCACAGCACTAGCGCTCATTATCATCTATCATCTTTCGATGCTTTTTTTTTTTCAAAATTGATGCGATTCCATTTGGCAAATTTATTATCTCAAATCCAATTTGCACAATTTTACAGTCAATGGAAACGCAGATTCTCTCACCGTCCAGGGCCAGATATGGACATCTGTGAGGGGGGAGCAATGCCCCTACTAAATGTTGTGACCACTGCTCCAAAGTCCTAAATTTATTTTTGAAAAATTGAAATAAAAAAAATGCAAAAACAACTAAATAGAATGAAAGACAAAAAACCGTAAGGGTGGATGGGCAAAAAATAGACTTAAAAGAAAGGAGAAGTCATGTTGGGGCATCTGGTATCTGCCCCGCTGAGGAGGGGTACTGTGAGGAAATCAGTTTCAGGGCTACTCCTCACATTTACATAAAGTCTATGTGAAATTTCAAAAGGTTCTTCACCGCATTCTCATATAGCCCCCATGACCACCATCCAGGTCTAGACTCTGGTGTATATTCTCCCAGTGGTTCCAGAGCTTCCACCGTTTGGACTTTTACTGTCCAAACAGATTAATCCGTCCGTGTCGTGTTGTTCAAACACAGATCGCTCGTGTTCTACTGAAGATCTTTCTCCTCTCTGAGCTTCACACTCATCCATTTAGATGGATGGATTCGCCTACAACAGAAGGGAATGTGGGGTTAAGTGCCTTGCCCGAGGACGCGATGACATCATCTCCAGGCAGTTAGTCAGACCGCCGCTGAGAAGCCAACAAGATCAGGCCCGACGCAAACTGACAGATGTCGGCGCACGCCCGACCGGCCTCTCGGGCTGGAGACTCTTGACGCTCGTTTTCTGTCTCTGTGTCCAAAAGATGACTTTGACTGACGTGTGGTTGCTACGGCAACCGGACTGCACAATCAGAAGGGACTTCAGAAGATGCTTGGCTCAGACGGTGAAGGCATTTGGTTGTAAATAATTGTGGATTGAATCGTGAAACGGGCTCCTTGTGAATTGTTAATGCGACAAAACTTCGCATGAGCTTCTGTTTGGAGACTTATCCGACTTTAAAACCAAAATGTGCAGCAATAAAAAAAGATTACTGTCATTTTTTAAAGAGTTCTACTTTTTTGAAGAGTTCAGACAAACTAAAATAGTTTACGATACATTTTTTATGTCCGTCTAAATGAAGGGATGTTCTACAAACCCTCGCACAGAGTGTCACGCGTCGGTATTTATGCGGCGACATGCACAAGTGCACCTTCGCCCTCTCCATAGGGTTCCTCAGCGTGCGGACGCACATGGAAGCAAATCTGTGTGACGGCGCCAAAAGAGGTAATGGAACATTATGCAATGAATTATGCAGGAACATGGACGCATCTGCACTTAAGGACAAACCGTTGTGGCGCACGCTCGCCAGCAACCGCATGTGTCTGTGCAGGAAACACTCCCATAGATGCAGATGGAGGATCTGCTGATGGGTGTAAACGCTTGTTGATGAAGGAGGAAGAAAATCTTCACCTCTGAGCTCGCAGGTTTAATGGTTACGCCGAATCTTCGGGTTAGTCAGCGTCTCCATTTTCCATCTGCGGCCTCTCATCTCCCATCGTGTCTCCTCTGGAGATCAGAAGACTCCGGGACTTCTCATCTCTCATCGCTCTGTTTTCAGCGTTCAACAAGTTCAGTGGAGTTTCATCATCCACATTAACCGCGGCAGAGGGAGCTTTCAGGCTGTGTGCTGTGAAAGCCGGCGTGTTTGCACCGACAGCGTGTCAGACGTGTGTCACGGCTGTCTGACAGAGCAGATTAGCTTGTTTTTAAATCAGCCCTGCTTCCTCTGTGATGCCTGTTTACGGACTGCGTTTTCATCTGAGCGTTTAGCAGACGTAGGCTTTGCATCCTCTCCTGCAGCCTTGCATCCTCTCCTAAATGCATCCACAGGCTTGAAGCCTAATTGTACACCCTCTTGCAGCCTAGCATACCTCTTTGTAGCCTTGTATACCCAATTGCAGCCTTGCATTGCCATCCAGAGCCTTGCATACCCCCTTGCAGCCTTGGATACCCCCTTGCAGCCTTCCATACCCAGCTGCAGCCTTCCATACCCCCTTGCAGCCTTGGATACCCCCTTGCAGCCTTGCATACTCACCTGCAGCCTTGCATACCCCCTTGCAGCCTTCCATACCCCCTTGCAGCCTTCCATACCCCCTTTCAGCCTTACTTACCCACCTGCAGCCTTCCATACCCACCTGAATGCACCCATGAGTCTGAAGGCTGAATACATTTCAGGAAAGGACTGAGGAACGTTGACTTTTCTGAAAACTGTTAACCTCGGCTGCTGTGTTGCTGCAGTTTCAACCTTTTTTCTGCATTTGCGAACAAAAAGATTCTTAAACGATTCATGGAGAAGATGTCAGAAGACGCACGTTTCAATTTACAGTTTTAGAAAAGTTTGAAGCTGAAATGATCCTCCAAACCGGCGTGTGCATTCTGTAGTCTTTAGAGTTAAATAGCATTGGGGTTGTTTTTAAAAAACGAAGACTGATTCTGTTTAGCTCCGCCCCTTTTCCTCTTTACCTGAAGTCAGTAGGAGTGCCGCAGATGTAGAACAGATTAAATTTACTTGGAGGCATAAGAAACTGAGTTTTGTTTTTAGATCAGTTTGGATTGGTGATTAACACACCAGCTCAGTGGCCTAATGGTAGAGTGTCTGCTCTTATGCTGGTAGGCTGTGGGTTCAAACCCTCAGCCGAGTCTTACCAAAACCATTAAAACACTTTTCTTCAAACTCAGATTGGAGGAAAGAAACTAAATGTAATTCGTCCTGGAATTACACAATTTATAGGATTTTTAACTTGATGTGTTTAATAACTTTTATTTGTATTAAATAAAAAGTTTTTTGTGTTTTTGAGCATCAAGAAACCATTAAATTAGCAGAATGAATGCTGGTCCTGCAGCTGTTGAAGCTCATTTTAATTTTGCCTTCAGGTTGGGGTTTTGTTCCTTGACTTGTTGCTGTTTTATTTCAGTTTTTATGATTTGTTGGTCTCTAAACATGGATCCGGTTTAGAAGACTTGTGTGTTTTTATGCTTCTGTTTTTTCTGACTCTCGTCTCCTTCTGAGGTGAAGCTTCCTGCGTTGTCATGGAAACAGCCCCAGGATTATGACAGATGAAGGCCTGGTGTGAACAATCAGCCAAGTCTAGGAAGCAGGAAGTAGTTTCTGCTCACGACAGAATTAGTTTACTTTTGATTTATGTAACTTTGTTTGACTTGTAGAAGGTTATTTCATTCAATTTTTCTCATTTGCCCCCAAATTTGGACCCATGCTCAATGCTTTATTATTAAACTGAGTGGATTATTTGAGAAATGATTCTTGTTTTTTTTATTTTTTTAAATGGTGAGATGAAAAACGGAGCAAAAAATGACAAATAATAAGAGATAGTTCTTAAGAAAATGGCTTCCTGATGTTTGCGAAGACATCACTGACATCCTGGATAAGGTCAGGGTTCTTCCATTTCAATATAAGGTTTAAACTTTAATTCATTCATTTTTTCAAGAGTTTCAATTGCTAGATCAACCATAGAAAATTATTTCCTTCCGGCTCCAACCAAATGAAGTCAATTATATCAGGTTTTTTTTTCTTTCACGTTGCAGACGCCACCATGTTGGAACCAGTCAGTAAACAGTGATTGGTTTGAGTCGGTCTGAGTTCCTACGGCAACCACTCTTTCCAATCAGGAGTGAGCTTGTTGGAAGGCCACACCCTACCACTCAAAAACCAGGAAATCTTTTGATTGTTTTGAACGTTGGCTGTGGGGGAAAATAGGCACCGCCTACTTTTACTGAGGCACCTAATTGGTTAGTTTATAACTTTAATAATTTGCAATAACAAAAAGAAAAAAAGGATGATCAAAAAGTATTAAAGCAAGAATGGTTATTCTGACGACGACTGTCTGCAGGATTTTGTCTTCTTGGAACTACTTCCTGTTTGGAACTCAAAGGGGGAGGGGTAGTTCTCTACAGCCAATGGATCCAACAGGTGGCCTCTATTTGTAACATTTAGCTCCGCCCCTTTTTTCCATTAAAAACAAGTGCGCTCCAGCAGACTTTAGTGTCTCCTTTAGTACCTAATAAAGACTCTCCATGCAGATGCAGCAACGGCATGCCCCCCCCCCCCACTCTCAACACCCCCGCCCAGAATTATACACAACAGCTGCCGCCGTCCTTTTGCAAGAAAAATGATGCGTGTCCGGAGACAAATGATCTCCGTCTTTTACAGCTTCTACCCCCCCCACACCCCTCCAACAAACACCTTCTGTCCCCGACAACAAAGGACAGAACAGCAGGGAGAAGCTGGACACTGTTCGCTCCCTTCTTCATGTTTTCAGGATTAAATACATAAATCAAAGCTGTTTTGTTCTCTCTAAATAGTATTCACACTTGTCATAACCTCCAGACATACGGATTCACTTTAGATGCCAAAAGATCCGAAGACGAGGAAGAGAAACAAGAGAAACGGCGAAGACACTTCTCGGGAGAGACAATCCAAACAAAGAGTCTCAAAGAACAGAACAAGAACTCATCCAGGAGGTCATGAGAGGCTGAGGAGCATGTAAAAGAACCGCAGGCCTCACTTGACTTGGTAAAGGTCAGAGGTCACACTTCAACAACTAGAGACTGGACGAGAAATGGATCCATTAGAGAACTTAGGCAAAGTTTAACAAAAAACATTCGGATTACCTTCAGGACAAAATATTCTAAAACAAACGTCAACTTTACAGTCAACAGTCAAGCACGGTGGGGGTGGTGGGTGGTCTGGGTATACTCGCTGATAGGACTTTAACAGCAGAGCTTTAGCTGCAGTCTTCATGTTCACTGAATTATGCAATTAACAAATTACGCAATTAACGTCTTAATGTGTTTTATGTGAATTAACACAATTAGCGTAAATCTGCTAATTCTTACTAAAAGAAAAGTAGATTTGGGCTTTCACTTTACTTACATAAAGTGTCATATATCATGACGTGGTACTTTAATGGTTTGACCAATCATAAAATTTAACTGTAATACCGTGTTTCAACCTGTAGGGGGCAACACACAGACGATTTTAGATGTACACACCCCCACACACATATATATATACATAAATATACTGTACACACATGTATGTATACATATATACTGTACACACATGTATATATATATATATACATATATATACTGTACACACGTATATATACATATATATACTGTACACACATGTATATATACATATACATACTGTACACACGTATATATACATATATATACTGTACACACGTATATATACATATATACTGTACACACATGTATATATACATATATATACTGTACACACGTATGTATACATATATACTGTACACACATGTATATATACATATATATACTGTACACACGTATATATACATATATACTGTACATACATGTATATATACATATATATACTGTACACACGTATATATGCATATATACTGTACACACATGTATACATACATAAATATACTATACACACGTATATATACATATACATACTGTACACACGTATATATATACATATATACTGTACACACATGTATGTTATGCATAGATGCTCATGTTTGGATCTTGAGTCAGGAAAGGTGTTGGTCAGACGCTTCCTGTTTTGGCCAATCAATGGGTTACATCATGTTGCGACAGAAGCTCCACCCAAACCTGTCCATTCCATTTATCTAAGGACCTACACCCAACGGGGGACCAGATATGGTACCAGTCGGTCCTTCTTAATGGGTCCATTTTGTAATGGAACAGTCAAAGATCCAGTCCGGTCTGGACCGCTCAGTGGAAACGAGGGTACCCTAACGCACCCATAAATGTACCCCATACCGGTTCTGTGCCCAGGACCACATCCCAAGGGTTGGGAACCCGGGATTTAATGTGGGTCCCGAACCATAAGTCCATATAGTTCAAGTTGGGAGTGAGAATGTCCAGATCCGGGGTGCCCGAATTTGGCGTGTTGTCTTGGACAAGCGCTCTTTGAATTACCCTAATTCCTGAACGGTTTGCTCTATTTGAAAAATTCCAACAGTGAGACATTGCGCTTTCTTTGCGCTGTAATTTTACCCAGAAAACTTTGGGGAGAGATGCAGAGAGCGGAGCAAGCAAAAAGAGTTTTTATAACAAGAAAAATGTCTGAAAGACGAACATCGTGGGCAATATAACCTTCATGGAGGTTCAGAGAAGACTCTGGGACCGAAAGAGCAACAGAAGGAGTCACTTTTGCCGAGAAAAGGTAACGTTTGTGGAGCTTCATTTTTGTGTTTTTTCCTGAGGAAATCAAGCAGTTGCTAACTAGTTTTTACTCCTAAACATAAACTGTGAGAGAGAAACATCATTCAAGTGTAAGTTAGCTTATGTTTTTACTCATAAATTATGAGTTATCTTATAAAATAAACATACATTTACGTTTGCTCAGGAAACAAATATCCCAATAAATGAAAACTATTTTTCTTTAAGTTTCCTGTGATAGGCTGTGAGCTGATGATGCTGGAGGACCAAACAATAGGATGCTGGAGACTGGTGAGGTTGTCAGGGACCAAAGCTGCTCACCACACCAACAAAGATGATGGAGATTCTCATCCACTGAGGTTCAACCCAGGTGTCCAAACACCTCTAAATGGAGGAAAACCATCAGCAGGTGAAATCTTTTCCCTCAGACTCCAGCTTGGACAAGAAAAACAAAGAGGTCCATAAATCTATTTGTCTACAAGTAGAAGTGTCAGAAGGTAGTGAAGTGTATTTGTGATGTCACAACTACAATTAGCATTTTTTGTCTAGTCCTGATTCACAATTTGAATGAAGACATCCTCAGAAATGTAATTTTAGGCTTTTTTTATAATAGTCCTCCATCATCAGAAAAATGTGACAAGAAAAAAAAATATGAGTCTCTAAACAAACTAACTTTAAAACATTTTTAACCTTTCGGTCAAAATTGACCCGTGAAAACGGGTTAATTTTGACCCAAACACAATATAGAGTTAAGCATTTTCCTTCATTCAATGAAACAGACTTTTTCTTTCATTAGTTGAGCTTCTAACTCACTAAGTGTGTTTGAGTCGCACAATAATCAAAGATTACCACAAATTACAACATTTTGTTTTTAGTCCTAGAGAACAAAAACAAAGAAAAACGTATTTTTTTGGGTCTGTTGTGTAATTTGGTGTGTCAGCGCCCAAAGCTGTGGGACTGAAGGCTAAGCGGTTTGTGTTGTTTTAATCAAACACACGCAGGTGCCTAAAGAGTTTGTTAAGGGTCGTGTTCTTCGTGGGTCCTCTGCGGCGCCGCGATAGAGGGAATTTCATTATGCAAATCTCCGCGTCTCCGCTGATGAGCAAGGCCTCGGGCTTTTACCCGACACGCACGCACATTTGTGGGAAAGTGGGTGACTGTGTCGCACAACCGGAGTTGTAGCGGTGGAGTGTGTTTGATGCAAACGGAGGTGAAAAAGCGTTTCCTGTCACTTTACCTACAACATGGTTGTCTTAACACAACAATTAAGACACTTACTTTAGCAAACACACGAAGTGTGCGTGTGTGTTGTGTGTGCTTGTGTGTTTGTGCAGGTCAAACCACACACTTCACAAACACACACAAAGGCAGATCCAGACCCCATACGGGCGTGACCCACTGACCCCACTGTCACACACCGCCCATCTGCCACATAAGATAGTTTTGGGGGGGGATTGTCAGTGGGGGGGCGTCAGCAACTCGCCACGAAACACAACCAGAGAGAAGAATGCGTCTTCACGCTGAATTTCGGAGCCAACTTTTCCACACAGATGTGCCGTCGGAGAACTTTAGCCACGCCCCCTTTTTTTAAAATAGACACACCCACCTCCAACAATGACTACACTTACTCCTATAGAGTCTGCTGATGTAAAGAAGGCCTCCTTTTGTGAGGCTCACTACTATCTCTCATGGGAGTGGAGGAGGATTGTGGGAGGGGCTAATAGGAGTAAAAATGTTGATTTATTTATTTTTCATCAGTTTTGATGTAGAAAAAAAGAAGAAAAATCAACAATATTAGATTTTTTATGGGATTTAAATAAACCAAAACCTCTGACTTTAACTTCAAGTACTATCAAGTTATTGACCTCTGACCTTTATGAAGAGTGTCATGTTGAGTCAAAACCTTTGCCTCTGACTTTATTCTCCTCAAACCCTTCAAACTGATTGGTTGGATAAACAAAACACTCGAAGATGTTGGATTTTTTTCTGACTTTTTTATTTATTTGTTGCCATGGTGACAATATTTTTGGTTTGTGACATCATTTGGTTTGGAACAACCCTAACAAACTATCAACAGTTCATCAAAATAAAATCAAAAACATAAATCTTTGAAATGTTTTCTCAAGCCTAAGCACTTGTACGGGTCAATCCCCCATATGGGTGTCGTGGGTTTTTGGGTTCCGTAGAGGGTCGTAGAGTGTTGTACAGGCAACTTATGGGACGCCATGAAAATGGAATGTACCTTTTTTGTGTTTTTGGTGAGTATATTGTTTAATTTTGGTTAAATTGCTGTATGGGTGATGCTGTTATACGGTGTCCCTACGCCACAATCTAGTCATTAGTGTGTCTGAATCCATCAAAGTTTAGTTGATTAATAATCGATCCATTAAAGTAGAGATCAATCTATAGCATAAAGCTAAAGTCCACTAGCTTGAAGCTAACGTATAATGGGAGTTCCCATAGAACGGCTAATGCTAACGCTCGGTTTACCTAAACATACATCGCTGACTAAATCAACATATTTATTTGCTCACAGGAATTAATTTTACAGACTTTACAAGTTTTTGCTCACAACAATGTTCATATAAGATATTAAAATTTGAGTGTTCAGGAAAACAAAAAAGCTCCTTATTTACCCTCTGTTTCAAATTTGATACACATATTTTTAATAGTATGTAACTGTATTATAGAGAATTTATTTATTTATTTAGTTTACTTTTCCCGCCAATTGTTATTGAGATTTAAAGGAAGCCGCCATTTTGAAATGAGCAGAAAAAGTCCTTCTACTGCCCCTAGTGGAAAGATGATGAACTACATAGGAGAAAACAGAAGTTCTATCTATATTTTTGTTTTTTTTAAGAAAAGTTTGGATCACGCTAATGAGATTGAGGATTATAAATGTATGTATCAAATATGATACAAAGGGTTATAGAGAGTTAAAATGCAGCCGCACATCTCCATGACAACCATGGACCCGGAAAATCCAAAAACCTGCATCATCGGGTCAACGAACTGTGACTGAGACTGTTGTCCGTAAAGCTCAATTATAATGGAACTAAAATGTTAGCAATAATTACACTAAACTTTGAACATTTATCTTTTTTGAAAAATTAAAATTATGAACTTTAGAGTTTACGGAGGAAAGGATAAGAAAAAGGAAGGAACATAGTGGGGTTAGCTCCATGAGGGGCGTGTGAAGGATGTCTGGAGGGTACAGAAGGAGGTGGTGTCAGACGGGGGGGGGCTCTGCCAGCTCACATCCCACCAGCTCACCAGGATTTAGACACCCCCCATCCAAACAAACACACACACACACTGCCCTTAAGTGAACAACCCTGCCAACTGTACCATGCCCATCCTCTCCCACGCCCCCATAAACCCCCGAAGGCCCAATATGGAGTCAGTCAACAGCGACAGCTCCGATGCCAAGCCTGCCCCCCCGCTGGATCTGATCTGGATGATTTGAACTGGTGGAGGATATTTCCCAGCAGCAAAGTCTATCAGGATATAATGCTGGGAAGTATTCGCTGTGCGGATCGTTTCTGATGAGACAGCAGAAGAACCTTTAGTGCGCACAGGCCTCATGCCGACTCTCGATTCCCTTTCACGGATGAAATGATGCTTAAACAGACGTTTCCAAACCTTTTTCTGCACGTCGTCTCTTGTATTTTCTTCAGTTTCTTTCAAAATTTCTTTGCCAAAAATCCCATAAATCCGCAATAAACCTCGTCTCAGCCTGAAAATAACCCGTACGCGGCTTAATGCCCTAATCATGTTTATGCTAATTCCATTTGTATGTAGCATGTGTACAAAATGGATGATGCTATCATCTGTGAGACAGACCGGCCTCATATTTATGCAGGTTCCTCTGTTGGAAACAGTGTTTGATAAAGGTTATATATGCAGTCCGCAGATGCATGAAATGTTGTTTTTTTGTTTTGCTGTTTTTCAGACAAGCTAGGCCTGTAAATCTGATTATGAGAGAAAATTATTTTACCCTGGGGTGATTTTCATATTTACAGAGTCTGCTCAGGAAAAACAACAAAAAAAAAAAAAAACACACAAAACAAGGAAATGTAAAATAATCCTAGAAGAGGGGGAATGAAGGCTAACTCTGTTTCTCATCATTTTGAACAACTGGGGAAAAAATGACATTAAAGTTGTTAAATTATTGCATAAAAGTTTCATGTTGTCCATAAACTTTCATTGGTGTTTTCAGATGATTACTATGAAGTTTAACTTTATGTTCATTTTGTAAGTGGACCGCAAAGATATGCTAGCACCTGCTAGCTAGCTACGATAACGTAGAAGCAAACAAAATTTAACATATTAAGTTATAGAATAGCTCCAGAACCTGCTGAACACCTTTTGGGTTCATTTGTTTGTTCCAGATGATTGTCATGAAGCAAAATCTATTTTGGTTTAAGCTCATCTTGAACATTAGATTAGTAAAACAGTATGCTAGCATGTAGCACTTGCTATGATTAGCAAATAAGATTTCGCCTATTAAGTGTTAAAGCAGATCAAAAACTAAATTATTGATATTTTTACTTTTAATTTATTCACCTGTAACCAGTTCAATATTTTTATTTCCATAGAAGTTGTGACTTAGCAACAGACGTCATAAAAACAAAACAGCTTAACAATAAAAAAAAGATGATCTTTAAACTATAGCTATAGAAAAAGTAAAAGAGTAAAAGAATTAAAATAGGAAAATAGAAAAGTGACAAATTAAAAGTGTAAACACTATTTTTCCTTTTTAAATATAATGCAAAAATTACTACAGAAAGAGGACTAAAACTAATATTAAATACTAAAAGTCACTCGAACTAAGATCCTAACTTCTCAACCTTTGCTAAAGATAAATTAATGTCATGAATAACTTTGTAGATAAGATAAAATAGTGAATATTTTAGAAGGTGCAGGTTATATCCTACCTGCTTGTGAACTGTATCGAAGGATTTTTTAATCTTTATCCTTTAGTCCAGAAGCTTGGGTTGGGTTGACTGTCTAAACAGTGGATCAAGTTACACAGGTTAAAGGATTAGCTAATAATTCCAAGTTGTTGCCCTTGTTACACATCAGACAAGGAGGAAAACAAAGTCAAAAAGTGACTTTTTTTTTTGCTAAATTAGCTTATTTTCAGCATAAAGAAAGACACTTAAAATACTCACAAATCTCTTTTCACCAAATCGGAGGTTTTTTGTTTATCACATCAGGTTGAATTTTAAGACTTTGATGATAAATTTCACCTCAAGTTCAAAGTCATAATACAAAAGCGTTAAAATGAATATTTTACCGTCAAAAATGATCATCAAACTACTTTAAGAAAAAAAACAAGAATTTTTGGTTTCTACAATGTCAATGCAAAAGAATAATAAAAAAAAAACTTCTTTTTTTGATCTGACAGCAACACTTTAAAATAAGAACAAACTAATTAACATTGTTGACAAGTTCAGAACCTCAAGTCTCAAATCTCCACTTGAGACATAATTCTAAAAGAAAAAATAAATCCTGTTAACGTTTGAAAAGTTAGACAAAATCAAATAACATAAATACTGGAGTTTCGGTGTTTTTAGGGCGTTTGATTGGTCAGTTTTTGACTTAAATAACTTGAACTACAATAAAACATATGAGAAGAAATGAGGATATAATCAAGAATATTAAAAAACAAAAAAATGTGGCAGAGCTAGAATGGTCATTCTGACAGATATTATACAACACGTGCTCACTCCTAAGTCGTCACATATTGACGACTTGGTAAACTTGACGTTTTGGGTGTACCCAACTCGTTGAATTTTGGCGAGCTGGCTGTTTCAATTAAATCATGGCTCCCCAAACTCCGGGTCTGCTACTGGGATGGGGACCACGCCAGAACCTTAACCCGGTACTGGACGCGCAACGGTACCGGGTTAGGGTTTGCGTCTCGGTGCTGGCCGCGTCCCGTCAGCATCCGGACAAAACGGCCACACCCCTGATTTAATTGGGGCCTGAATCGATTCTCCAGGTCGTCATCTTCTGACGTGGTGCCGGCTGTTAGTGACTTCGGTAAAGCTAGAGTGTAATCACACATACTTCCGGTCCAATAGATGGAAATCCCGAAACGTAGGTTCTCAACCGTATAAATGATGTTAGTTTAATTTCTGCCTCATAAACTAGCAAAAGTGTCGGCTGTTTTAAGTGACAGCAAAAGAACACTTTGACTGAGGAAAGAGAACAATAATTGCCAGATACCCCAACCCGGAACCGTTGGGTTTCTGGTTTTGGGACTACTCGTCACATATAAAATGTCCGGTGCCGGTTTAGGGTCCTACTGAATGTCCGGTACCATGTCAGAGTACCGTTGCACAACGGTACCCCCAACTTAACTATAGAGTGCCCTGGATTTTAAAGGTAATTCAGACACGATGTTCACGACTTTTCTTTTGTTTTTCTAAACACCGGATATAAGGTCACCAATTTCACAAAGTAAAAATTGAATAAATATGAACATCTCAGGATATTTATTAATGACTCCACTGTGTTCGGCTGATGAAAATGTGGATGATTTATTCAAATATTACATTTAAACAGTTTTTTTTGTTCAAAATTGTTTGACTGCAATGCATTGTGGTCTATATTTGCTAATCCAGTGAGCATTGATACATGCTAGTTTTTCGCAAGGACTTCTGGGAAATTTCAAGTGCACTCGATTTTGGAATTAGTAGATTTGGATAGCACTAGAAAATGACCAATGCACTATATAGTGATTAGGGGGTGGGGAATTCGGACACATCAAAAGTCATTAAATGATGGAAAAGCTGAAAGTTGAAGAAAGAGAGAATAAGAATATACTTTCCATCAAACTCATTTTGACAGGTGACCTTTGACCTTACACCAATAATCAAGCTAGTTTTACAATAATTGTAAACATTTTATATAAAATGTTTAAAAAATGTATATAAAGCCATCTGTCACCTGTTAACTTAGTCTGATCGATGGTGTAGGGTCAAAGGTCACCTGTCAAAATGAGTTTGATGGAAAGGATATTCCTGTTCTCTCTTCTGTAGGCTAACATTGCATCATTTTTCATTCCTAATATCAGTTTACCCCCCTGGGGGTCAACAGCCGAGCCTCTGACTTTGTTCCGACTTGTGCTGTCGGGATCTATCCTTTGCCCTCCTGATGTCTGCACGCCGTTTGGCAGAGCAAACAAACCCTCAAACCGCCGTTAGTCGGCAGCGAACATCCGAGCGGAGATCTTACAATTTGCAAAACAAACTCCATCCCTTTCGACTGTAAATCAGTTCCTATTATAAACACATGTTGGAGATGAATCATCCCTCAGTTCAGCTCTCGGAGAGGACATTTCAGACATGTTTCCCCTCCTGTTTTCCATTTGGCTTTTTAATTGTCTCAGCGCTGTCAACAGACTATCAGGGTAATTAGCCATGACTGCACAACAACACAATCAGACAGACAGGAGTGAACTGCAGCCTCTGAACATGATATTTGGAGAGGGACGGGCTTGGAGCGACTTTATGCGGGCGCACGTTCAACGCCCCGGCACGCGGACATGCACGCCTCCCCCTCCTATCCATGAGCCGCCATTATTGTACCTTGAGTACATATGCCACACATTATATTTCCTCCACCAACCATAACCTTCCACCCACCTCCTGCTTAATCCCTCTGCCTCTTACAACTCTCTCTGGCTCCTCTTCCACACACATGGTTACAAAACCAAAACCTCATTTCCTCTGCGCCTCCAGCTATAGGAGCATTGTTAATTGCAAGAAGGTGGAGAATAAGCATGAGGGTGCCTTTGTGTGTGTGACAGTCTGCGGGAACACCAGATTTATAGGTGTGTGTAATGAGTGCATTTCTATATGCATGTGTGCGATCATTTCTTTTAAGTGTGTAGGCTGCCTCTCCAGTGCCAGTCTGGGCAAAGCTCCAGGGTTTCCTGCACCACCTGGGCATCTTGTGCCTGTCACTGGGTCCCAGCTGGAGCTGTGTTTGTGTGTGTCAGCTGAGGAGCCAGCCAGCAGCAAACACTATTGTCTTATCCGCTTTGAGTCAAGGGGGCCCCCGTACACAAACAGTGTACATGTGGCTCCCTCCCCACACACTGAGTGGATTTCCTCTGTTTTTTTGGAAACAAAAAGAGAAGACAAAAGGAGCAAAAAGACGACGAGGAACAAATTTGATTAAACGGCCGTCATTGAGTTGCCGATGAAGCTCGGTTGCTGAGACCACACATACACCATTAGGTGCTCAGACCATGGTGGATAGAAAAGTACCTTGACTCAAAGGTCATCCGCTTCCACTGAGCAGAACTAACATTAGATTAGCTCTATGGGACTTTGTGGGAGAAAGGAGGGAAAAGAATCGAAAGGGCATGCTGAGAAGACAAAGTAGGAGATTATTTTGACTTTGGAGTTATTGTTGTATTTGCTCTGCTGAAGGAAGACTAAATCTACAGACATATTTTTAAGGGAGCAAAAAATTCTGGGATTAAATGCTGTAAAACTGTGTAACTGGTAACACAACTCTTTGAAAAAAATGAGCCTTTATGTTGTATAATTGCACAAAATTTTTTTTTATTTTTTTTTTTATTTTAAGTACATTTTAGCATTGCTCAGGTTTTCCATTAAATAGCCATTTTTGTTATGTTAGCAGGCAAATCATTACTGCACCCCTGATGTAACATTAAAGGCATTACTCATATCTGTGACACTATTACTATGTTCCTGAAATTCAGCATCTTAAGTGTTGAAATAACATTCAGCAGTAGCATGATAATGTTGGCACAGGTCAGCATTAGCACTAGATTGGGCAGCATTACGGTTGGCATTAGCTTCGGGCAAAATTTAGCATTAGCTTTGGGAAATGTAAGCATTGGCCTAAATGACTATAAGCATTTAGAAGTATAAGCAGTACTGTTGGCTAACTTACATGCTGCAACAGAAATGTGCATACTTCTTTCTACCTCTAGTCACCCAATTTTTAACCTTCTCGATAAAATGTATTGTTTACTTTTTGCTATTGTAATTTTACTTTATACTTTAACATATTAAAAATGTTAGAAAATTGATGAACATGTGACTGACTAATCTTACAAATTCAAAAAATACCTGGTGGAAATGGTGGAAAAGCTGAAAGATTGGCTTTAAATAAATCAAAGACAAACCGATGGGTCACATGACCACAGATCTTATCAATCTCCCATTTATAGACTTTAAATGAACCTTGTTGCAAACTATTTAAATTAGCTGGACTCAAATCTATGGATTTTTGCGACCATGTTCTAACTCACCATGGTTATCAACATTTGCTGTTCAGTTTTGTTTCATGTTTTCCTCATGAAAACCATTGATTTCTACACATAAAGCTTAAATTGCAGCGCTACCAATTTGACGTGTTTACCTTGCAAGTAAAGGACGATGGATGTCCTCAATTAGTGCATTGGTTGCATGGACCACTTACTACTGTAAATCCACAAACACCCTCAGGAAATAAACTCCTTCCAATCGATGGCTGCAAAGAGATGAAAGGGGTGGTCATGTGACCCGTTGATTAGAATTGAGCTGATATGAAGTTAGTTTTTCAACTCAGTGGTCGTCACCTGATCAGATCGGAAATCATTAACCATAACAGTAACTATATTTTTCAATGCTGACTCAGTAAAAGACAAAGTAAGTCTCTCATACTAAAAACACAATAGGGTTTTTTGTTGTTTATATTTATTGTAGTAAACAGACCTTTGCTTCATGAATGTTTGACTTTATTCTCATAAATTCCCAACTTTTTTCTTAGAATATTCTGACATTTTGATCATTACTTTAAAACTTTACTCTTGCAAAAATACAACTTTTTTCGTAATTTTATAACTTTATCCTAGTAGATTTATTTCTTTTGGCTTATTTTTTAAAAACTTTATTCTTGTAAAATTAGGAATTTTCTCCTAATTTTACAACTTAATTCTAGTAGATTTTTGACTTTTGATTTGTTTTTTTTTCTACAACTCTATGGTAAAATTACAATTTTTTCCAAAATTTTACAACTTTATTATAGTAGATGACTTTTTTTGTATCTTTATTGGACTAAGTCTTGTAAAAATACAACTTTTCTCTCATGGTCTTATAACTTTATTTTTGTAAAATTACACTAACTAAATTTTTTACAACATTTATTTACAAAAATTAGGAGTTTTTGCTTATTATTCTATAGTTTGTTCGCGTAAAATTACAACTTTTCTCTGTAATTTTAAAATGTTTTCCTTAAAACAATGACTTTTCTCTCATTATTTCACAATTTCACTTTCTATCATTTTTTACACCTTCATTCTTGTAAAATTATGGCTTTGCTCTGTAATTTTAAAACTTTTCCCCATAAAAATGATGACTTTTCTCTCATTATTGCACAACTTTATTCTAGCAAAATTGACTTTTCTGTCATTTTTTACAACTTCATTCTCGGAAAATTGAGACTTTTCTCTTAGTATTTTACAAATTTATTCTCTTAGAATTGACTTTTCTCTTATTATTTCACAACTTCTTTCCCAAAAAATTTACTTTTCTCTCATTTTTTGACAACTTTATTCTCGTAAAATTGACTTTTCTCTCATTATTTCATGCTATTTGTGTAAAATTATGACTTTTCTCTGTAATTTAAAAACTTTTTTGCCTTAAAATTATGAGTTTTGTCCCTTTATTGCGCAACTAAATTCTCTTAAAATTTACATTTTCCTCATCATTTCACAACCTTATTCTCAAAAATGGACTTTTCTCTCATTATTTACAAATTTATGCTCGTAAAATTGATTTATCTCTTATTTCACATCGTTCTAGTTATTAAATTATGAGTTTTTGCTTGTTATTCTATAGTTTTTCTCGTAAAATTACAACTTTTCTCTGTTACTTTAAAACTTTTTCTCTTAAATCAATTACTTTTCTCTCATTATTTCAAAATTTTATTCTCATAAAATTGTCCTTTCTCTCAATATTTTACAACTTTTATAACTTTTCTCGTATTATTTTACAACCTTATTCTCATGAAGTTACTACTTTTCTCACATAATTTACAACTTTATATCCTTAATGTCGCAACTTGTTACAACTTTTTCCTTTAAAAATTACCATTTCTTTCAAATTTTATAAATTTATTCTTGTAAAATTACAACTCTTTTCTCAACATTTTAAAGTTTTATTCTCGTAAACTGTGAAGTTACTCTCAATTTTTTAAAACTTTATTATTATAAAGGTATTTTTAAGGCTATTAAATTGAAAATTTAGTAATATATTTTTTATTTATATATGTGAATGTTTTATATAAGATTTTAAGTCTATTTTATGGTGGCTGTAATATATTGTAGCTGAATCAGAATTTACCTAAAAAAAGCTGTAAAATTGTGGTTTTTACTTGTTTTTTTCAATATAACCATTCTTTATTTCTGCAGACTTTATTATTTAATGTAAAACTGAATGCTGCTATATTATTACTACTTAACTGCGTTGCCCATATGTACCGTCTCGGTAATAAAACCCATCATCATGTGCCTTTAAGTGCCAAGCCATATGGCGACTGCACACTACACTCAAAACATTTCAGACTCTGGAAGACTCATTAATTTTTCTATCTTTATCCCTCCAGTCATTATAGAGCAATTACCAGGATTTAGTTCTATAGATTATTGTTCTGGTGGTTTTCTCAACATAATCCCCCAAAAATCTATATCTCTGTATGATGTGTCCGATGAGCTGGAGCGTTGCTCCACCTTTTCTAAAAGTTTGGTCATCTCTAGCTTTGAGAATCAATGACTTAGGTTCAGAAAACAAGCAAGAAAATAGATTTTTGAACTAAACATAACTAATTGATGGACTTGTTTGTTTCTGATTGGAGTATCCTCATTGTCTGTATTGGGTTTTGAAGCTAATCGTTGAAATAAACTAGTTCTGTTGGTGGGCATGGATATTAGTGCCAAAATGAATAACAGAGAGAAACGCGATGTCCTTCAGGCTCTGATGGAGAAATCGCCCTCAAAATGACAGACTTCCTGTAAGTGAATAGAAGAAAGCGGGCCGAAGCTTTGGCCATGAAAACCATTCTCAGAGCATTCACTTAGGGGTCAGCCTATCGCCGTGTACAGAATCACTTCAGGGTTGAAACAATACACCCAGCCCTGATACAATAATGCTCCTGGCCTCCGGCAGCACACACAAACACACTCTGTTGTGTTCCTTGCCTTCGGTTGCCCCAAGGTTGAAACTGCAAACCTAATCACCAGATACTCAGCGGAGGAAACACAGCTGCACCGAGCAAGTCGGATCTCCACGTACGTTTGTGCGTCTGCAGGTGGTGGTGTCATGGGGTTTGTTTGTGTGTATGCAGATGATCGCGTTTATATATATTTGTTTTATGAAGCTTTGTGTGGATCAGCATCAAAGCGTTGGAGTGAGGGTTAAAATAGTACATGTGTTTTCCTTTGGGTAAACTTGTACTGTTTGTTTTTATTCATCTGTAGTTAAAACAGTCTTTGTGTGGATGACTCAAAGGCTGGATCAGATTACTTCCCTACATTTACAGATATAAGAAAAAAACAGCTTTCTCCGAGTCCCCTCACTACTACTACTACTACCAAAAACTATATCTAGTGGCTCTTTGACACCTCCATTGTGGCTCTGATAGTTAAAGAAATATACAAATGATTTTCTATTTTAAATTAAAATAGTGATAAAACATTTTGATGGATGTTTAAGAGCCTTTTATCACCAAAAATCAATTGGAGATCAGAGTTAGGCCAGAATCCAGACCTAAGAAACATCGGATTATAAGGCAAATTTCCTATTGTTAAAAAAAAAATTAAAGTATGGGTCACTTATTTACTGATATGTCAGAGGTTGTGTGCAGTTAAATCTTATTCCTGTGTCGGGGGTTTGTTTTTACAGTTGACTTTTATGGCCTAAAACTGGTTGCGGAACAGTGACATATTTAGTCTAAAAATATCGGCGCTGACTTTGAATTAACTGACTAATCAGAGTTGGAGCGTCTGGATTGGGAGACGGAACAATGGATATGAAAATGAAGGAGTGGGAAGAAAAGCCAATGATAAGTCATCTCCCCGAAGGGAATGGGGGAGGGAGGTTGAGGAGCACAAAGCGAAGGACATTTACATCTGCTGCACTTTATTCAGCGGGAAAAATAATACATGCCTAAATGTAACCGCACACGACCTCCCTTACATAGTTGATTTGATGCTATGTTAGCACTAGCATGTTAAATTTACAGTTAGCATGCTAATAGCCTTCGTTTCCTATTTACGCTGTCAATATTAGCATGCTAACATTGTATTTGATGTCCATTTAGTTCTCGGTGGAAATTAACATCAGCAGATCATTTATATTTATTCTAAAAGTAATACTAGCATGCTTCCTTTAGATAGTTTAGGTTTATTTTTATGCTAGTAGGAGCATGCTAACATTCTTATTTACTGTGAATAAATTCATATTTTGAGGTTTAATAAATACTTGTATTCTACGTTATTATCATAATACTGGCATTTATTTAAAGGAGTATTTGGTTTTCTTCTCATCATAATGTTTGAATAATTTTTGGAGCCAAAGTTGATTTTGTTTTGCTTTAATTGTAACTTAAGAATTAGCATGCTACCATTTTATATGACGTAAATTTTGATTTCTTTCATTTCAACATTAAAATGAATTGTGTTGTTCCAATAAATAAAAATATTTTTTAAAACTCCTAAATATTCATTAGTATTATATTTTTTCAGGAGAACTGTGTTTATTTTTATTGTAACGTATACTTTAGCATGCTAGCTCTTTGAGTACTTTAAGGTATTAGCATCCTATTTGTAACTCTTTGATTGATTTTATTAAATTAGTTTAAAAATGTGTTTTTATAATTACAAAAATTTTAATATGATTAAAAATTATAGTTGATATAAAAAGTAATGTAAAATATGTTTAAAAAGGAGCAGATGTAAGCTTGGCTTATTGATGCCTGTCCTTTGAAAGAAAAAAACAGCAACAACTTTACTGTTTAATACATAATATTTACATCATTGTTATTTATAGGTTCAATTAAATTTTTTAAAATGTTAACTGTCATCAATATACGCTAATAATAATATTAGCAACAATAACTGTTGAGTCAAAACGCACGTAATTGCACGTAAATGGAAAATAAATAAATAAATAAATAAAAATAAAAAAATAAATAAAAATTTAAAAGGTAAATAAATAAATACAATAAAAATAAATAAGTACGATTGGAATAGAAAGAATACTTTAGAAATGTTGTTCATGTTTCTGATTTTAAAAGGGGAATTTAACAGGCGGGAACCAAAAGTTGCGTCACCACGTCAGCGCGGCTGCAGGCACGTGGTGATTTGGACGTGGCGCGGGAGAAAAGGTTCTGATCGGACGCGCCAACAGGTAGACGAGCGTTGGGGCCGTTCCTTGAACCTCGCGGAGCATCTTTAAAGGCATCTAAAAAAGTGGAGAGGCAGCCGGTAAGATGCGGAAATACGCGAATATGTGGGGTGCTCTATTGATCGGCTGTGTGCTGTGTGCGTCCTGCTATTCCTTCTATTTGATGCCTTCCCCTTCAAGTGGGGTAAAAGGACTTGACAATAACATTTATTTAGCATTACCTTCAGCTAGCGTCTTATCCAAAGCTAATTCAGTTACATAGCATTATTGTTAGCTAGCCTTATTTTCTTGTTAGCATGCTGTAATTCACATTAAAGCAAGTAAATGTTGCATTAACCTTTGACTTTAAAATGTATAACTTACCTATAACTAACTTAATGTAGTCTGTATAGTTTTTCTCCATTTTGTTTTGGTTGTACTTTAGCTAGCTGTAACAATTCAGGAATTCTATCTTTCTGGTGCAATCCTTACACTTGCCAATGCACTACTTTTGTACCTAAAAAAGAAAATTAAACCTGTGATCTCCTTCAAAGTCTCCAACATATGTTAAAAAAAATTTAAAAAGCTAGAAGGAAAGTCAGGAATGCTGCAATGCTAGTGGATTTGATTGGGATTTACAATTCTGGAAAGGTGCACACCAACCTAGCGTGACCTAGCTGCACTTTAAATTCAAAGCCACTACCTTTACTTTTTTAGTCGAGAGCAAATTAAATTTTCCTCATTGCTGACTAGACAGGTTTGCAGGAGCAAAAAGGTCAGTGGAGATTAATAGGAAAAAATTGGTAAAGATAATGGGAAATATGGAAATAGTGAATGTAAAACAGAAAAGCTCGACTTAGTTTTTTAATTATATAAAAACAACATGATTATTGCAAATAATGACATTTGCAAAGCGAGTCTTAACACCTCTGTTTTACACAGTATAGGATCTAAGGTAAAGCCAACTTGTCAAGGTATATTTGACACATTGTTAGAGGCTGTGGGCTGCATACAGTAGATCTGCATGTTTATTATTCTTGTCCCACGCACTGTATGCTCTGTTGCTCCCTCTTTTCATCTCTGAGCTGGCTTGCTTGAAGGACCGTCGTTGACTGTCAGATGCTGTTTGAGTTCGTCAGACTGCAGACTCTGCAGAGGGATCAATTAACATGTGCGTTGTTGTTGTGTGCTGCGGCAGCCGCGTTATGTAATTTCTTACTCTGTCTTTTGAACTGCTGTTTACACACATTTGAATATTGTCTGGTAATTGCTACTCAAGTTGTACAAGGAGCCACAGAGGGCAGATTTGGAACTTTAGGAGGTTTTAGAAGAAAAGTGACTTTTGAACGGTGCCAAGTCGCTCATTGCATGACGCTATAGTGATTGGAAGGTACATTTTAACCCTTTAATGCTATGTTCACACCGGGCGTGTAATAAGAATGTTCAAGAACATGCTAAAAGTGCGTTCTTAAACATGCATTTAGCCTATGGTGTTCAGTTTGGACTGTTACTATCCAATACTTGGTTATTTGTTTATTTGGAACCCCATCAGCTTCCACAAAGTGGTCGCTAGTACTAGTTACCACATGCGCTAGTATTGCTAGCCAGTCACAAACCAAAATTATCATTTAGTCCTACATAACTATTTTTATGGAATTTGGCGAATACCAAATTTGAGTTCCTGATTGGTCAATCCATGCACGTTCAGTGGTTGTGTGTTTTGTACGTAGAGGCCATAAGCGGTCATAGAAACTTTCATAGCGATGCGTGAATGCAATAG
>NC_050529.1:7379921-7381830 GCF_002922805.2 Oryzias melastigma
AAGGAGCCACAGAGGGCAGATTTGGAACTTTAGGAGGTTTTAGAAGAAAAGTGACTTTTGAACGGTGCCAAGTCGCTCATTGCATGACACTATAGTGATTGGAAGGTACATTTTAACCCTTTGATGCTACGTTCACATGTAATAAGAATGTTCAAGAACATGCTAAAAGTGCGTTCTTAAACATGCATTTAACCCATTGTGTTCAGTCTAGACTGTTACTATCCCATACTTGGTTATTTGTTTGTTTGGAACCCCATCAGCTTCCACAAAGTGGTCACTAGTACTAGCTACCACATGCGCTAGTATTGCTAGCCTACGGTTAGAAGAGGCTTGGTCGCTCCAGGATTCTTCTTTCACGGCTTAAGTCTAATAAATGAAAGGCTTTGTGTCATATAATTCCGACCGGGCACAAACCAAAATGATCAATTAGTCCTCCATAACTATTTTTATGGAATTTGGCGAAAAACAAATTCAAGTTCCTGATTGGTCAACAAATGCATGTTCAGTGGATGTGTGTTTTGTACGTAGAGGCCATAAATGTATGTGCATTGTGGAAAAAAAATAAAAAAATAAAAAATAACACTGGAAATGCTGCTTGCTTTAGACAATCAACTCCAATTAGGTGATTCTGATGCAGAAAAAGTGACTTTTCATATTGGCTTTAATATAAACGATATGCAACTATAGAGCTGGGCGATAAAATGATAACAATATATTTTGTGATAGTACTTTTTTTCAAAAGAGGAATGAGTATAGCAATAGACTTTTATTTTGAAGGGTTCGAAATTTTCCCCTTTGGTGAGTAAATGATTGCATCTAATTCCTTATGTCTATTATCTTTCATATACTTTTTTGTTTTTACCTTTCCTCTTCTGTCCTCTATGCTCAAGGTAGACAAACACATGCTAGACGCCATATCCCCACGATCACTTCCATTAATTTTCTCCGTGTAGCGTTTAGTTTCGACTAATGAAGCAGTGGAAAATCTGGTGATTTTTAATGTCTTCCAGTCTGAACTGAAAAAAAATCCTTATGGCAGCAAACCAAAAATTTAATAAAAAGTCTTGATTTGGTGACGGCAATGTAGCATTAGCATGATGCTAACGCTAACGAGCTGCTTTGTGTGTAGTCTGCATGTAACCATGGACCAGTTTACATTCGGACATTAGTTTCACTGCTTTTAAGACGTGGCGAATAAATACAATAAAATTAATTCGTAGGACATTCATTAATAAAATATGTTTCTATATATAATAATAAAATTGAATTCTCTGTGTATTACATGCAAAACATCGCTTTTTTCTCCATAACAGAATCACCCTAACTGCTAAGGGACTTCATTCCTGTACTGAGTCAAACATCAGCACAAAGCTTCTTTTCCGCAATAGAGAATCCGTTGGAATTATGTTAATTCCATAAACAGGTGAAGAGCTATGGTAGTTTAGAGTATCGGCACTGGAAAGAGTTAGAGATTCTTGCAATGCCTCACATTTCAAATGTCCTGTTTGGGTGTGTTTGCACATAAAATTGCTCCATATGCTCGACAGCATGTCTCTGAATTCATGATTTGTTGTTTAGACAACATATACTGTGTGTATGCTGCAGTGATCACTTTATCGACTGGCACAGAAGCACACACTAACATTTACATCACCAGATTACAGGAAAGAATTCACATTTTATTGTTTAACCGAATAAGAAGCATTTTTTTCTTTTAAAATCTGTAATTTACAAACCAGTAAACGTGATTATCGGTTCCACCCTATTTAAATACCTCATTTTGCCAACAAAGAGGGAATAATCAGTGAAAGTGTAAATGTCAATCAAGATAGTGCCTGAATGTGTTTTGGGATTTTAGGAATTGTGTTTTATGTCTTTCCCAGAAGTCTTTAGGTCACTGCCAGCTTCC
>NC_050529.1:7382614-7433035 GCF_002922805.2 Oryzias melastigma
TTTTTTTAGTTTTGTTCAGGAAGACATTGCCGTTTTGTATGACTTACAATGTTAATTAAAGTCCAGTGGAATTTAGAAACAAAGGATTAGTATGTTTGTGTCTGTGTGTGTGGTGGGGTGTGGGGGGGTGAGGGGGCTCGAAAATATTCTAATCTTCAAAAAGGGGGGTCCTGCAGAAAAAAGTTTGGGAACCACTGAATTAGGTGATTCTGATGCAGAAAAAAGTGACTTTTCATATTGGCTTTAATATGAACGATATGCAACTATAGAGCCGGGCGATTAAATGATAATATATTTTGCGATAGAACTTTTTTTTAAAAGAGGAATGAGTATCACAATAGACTTTTATTTTGAAGGGTTCAAAATTTTCCCCTCTTTGGTGAGTAAAAGTTAGAGATCGACGCCACATGGTGAGTAAATGGTAGCATCTAATTCCTTATGTCTATTATCTCCCATATTGTTTTTTTTTTCACCTTTCCTCTTCTATCTTCTACACACAAGGTAGACAAACGCATGCTAGACGCCAAATCCCCACGATCACTTCCACTAATTTTCCCCGTGTAGCAATTAGTTTTGATTTTTAACATCTTCCAGTCTGAACTAGAATAAAAATCCTTATAGCAGCAACCAAAAGTTTAGTAAAAAGTCTTGATTTGGTGACGGCAATGTAGCATTAGCATGATGCTAACGCTAACGAGCTGCTCTGTGTGTAGTCTGCATGTGACCATGGACCAGTTTACATTCGGACAATAGTTTCACTGATGAGCTTTTAAGACGTGGCAAATTAATAAAATAAAATAAATTCGTAGGACATTCATTAATAAAATGCATGTTTTTATATATAATAATAAAATTGAATTCTCTGTGCATTACATGCAAAACATCGCTTTTTTCTCCATAACAGAATCACCCTAACTGCTAAGGGACTTCATTACTGTAATGAGTCAAACATCCGCACAAAGATTCTTTTCTGCAATAGAGAATCCGTTGGAATTATGTTAATTGCATAAGCAGTTGAAGAGCTATGGTAGTTTAGAGTGTCAGCCCTGGAAAGAGTTAGAGATTCTTGCAATGCTTCACATTTCAAATGTCCTGTTTGGGTGTGTTTGCACATAAAATTGCTCCATATGCTCGACAGCATGTCTCTGAATTCATATTTTGTTGTTTAGACAACATATACTGTGTGTATGCTGCAGTGATCACTTTATCGTCTGGCACAGAAGCACACACTAACATTTACATCACCAGATGACCGGAAAGAATTCACATTTTATTGTTTAACCGAATAAGAAGCATTTTTTTTCTTTTAAAACCTGTAATTTATAAACCAGTGAACGTGATTCTCGGTTCCACCCTATTTAACTACCTCCTTTTGCCAACAAAGAAGGAATAATCACTGAAAGTGTAAATGTAGGAATCAAGATAGTGCCTGAATGTGTTTTGGGATTTTAGGAATTGTGTTTTATGTCTTTCCCAGAAGTCTTTAGGTCACTGCCAGCTTCCCTGATTTAAGTAATAGGTTGCGTCAGAATTCCCTAATTACTCACTACTTAGTGCACTGCAGTGTTCTGTTGTTCATTTCGGGGGGTACGTTCTAGAAATTGATCAACGAAAGGTGCTTTAAGGGTGTAAAAATACCCCACTGTACTTTTATGTACTTTTCTTAAAGAGACAAATATTTTCCCACTTTTCTCTATTGCTTAACTCTTGAAAATAAATAAATAAAGCTTATAAAATTCAACTAAATAAAATCTGCGAAACACGGAGACAAAGAAAGATGAACCAAGATATAGCGAGGGACCAAAGTACATTGGGTATTAACCATTATTTTTGGGGTGTACAAATATACATCACCGAAATCAAGAGCCATGAAAAATTAAAAAACGGTGCATTGATTCTGGCTAGATTGGCAAATATAGACCACAATGCATTGCATTTGAATGATTTGTCATTGGAAAATAAAGATATGTATTTTGTAAACATCGTCTAAGTTTCCATCATTAGGAGACAATTGAATCCTAAATAGTTTTTTTGAAATAATATTCATTATGTTTTTACTTTGGAAAATGGGTGATGTCAGATTTGACCTTTAAAAAAAAATGTTGTGTGAATGTGTCCGAATTCCTTTAAAGTCCAAGGCACTGGATTGTTCTGTTACTACATAATTAATGTTGAGGAATCTTTAAGAATCTACTAAACTCGACTGTCATTTTTTGCATAAAGACGGTGTTTTTGTACACCATCCATCCATTCTCCATTACCATTTGGTGTCGAGGGGTTTCTGCAGAGTACCCATGTCAAGGATGGTGGTGAAGGACCCAAACGCAGGAAGTAAGACTTTTACTAAAGACATTTACTACGTAAACTCAAACATGGCACAACCGTGGGAGAACACACCAGTGACTTAGCAGAGCAGATTCAGTGAAAATCAGACACTAAAATTCACTAAGGTTCATTACCTAAATGAAGACAGCTGTGGATGATTTCACCTGAATATGGTGGGACTGACAGGGAAAATCCTGGCAGTACCCCTCCTCAAAAGGGCAGATCCCAGATGCCCAAAACACCTGAGAGGAAGAAGGAAAAAAAACCCTGCCAAACAATTGCACACAGTCAAATTCATGCCTAATTTAGAGACACCAACTAACCTATGAAGCGTGGTTTTAGACTATCAACGGATAGATGAGAACAATCAAACTCCACAAAGGAAGAACCCAACTGGTATTGTAACCTTCTTGCGTTGAGGTGAGACCATTATGCAGCCCTTTGAACACCATCTTTTATTTAAAGATGTACCTCTAAAAGCCATAACCCCTCTGCCCTAAGTAGGTTAAGTAGTGCTTCCTGAATGCATGGTTGGACGTATCCTTGAATGTGTGTAACGGCGTCATAAATCCATCCACGCTCTCCATAAGCACTATCGGTGTCAGAGCCGGCGAAGGTGCTTTAATTCTGCGGTTGACACAATAATCACAGTCAAAAGGGAAAGGAATATCTGTCGGCGGCACCATCAATCACCGACCGCGGCCTTGACTCCACAAAAGACGTCTTCAGATGCATCCGCTCAGTGATGAGCTCGTCTCTGCTCGGCGTGGAGGCCGCGGGAAGCTGTTCAGTGGAGAGCGACGGCGAGTTGCCCATTTCGCCAGCTGTTAAATGTAAGAACCGCGTATAAAAAGAAGAACCCATCTCCTTTAGTTCTGCTACGTTAAACGGCTGCCTGTCTTCCTGTTCTCTGACAAGCCTCTGCGGTGAAGGGCAAACTGGGCTCTGTCAAAGAAGCATCAACTCGTCCGGGAGTATGATTGAATATTTACGCTCATTTAACGTTACTGTCCGAGGGACGACAGCAGACACAAACCGGCGTATCTGCGCAGGCAGACTCGTCTACCCATTTAATTAAGCACCCTATGAATTATTCAGCTGGAGCCTCTGGGCTGAAGATAATTATAACGATCAGGATAATAATGTTTATTTTGCTTTTTATTGTATTAAGACATCAATATCTCCGCAGTGCAGTGTGTGGACGGTTTGCAGCAGCACTCCCAGTGCCTGAAGCACGCCGCCCGGAATATCTGAGTGCGTCTTTGTGCGAAAACTTCTTCTAATTACCCGTCTTCACGCGGATGTGTTTTTTATTTGGGAGATCTCATTTCCTAGATGAAACTATGGATTGATTTCCGTAATCCTTAAGGGTCGTCGGTGCAGTTCAAGTTTGCAATTACACACCTGTGACTTTGGAAATTACAAGCGCTCTAACTGTCAGATTAAAAAAAACCCAGAACCAGTAACCCCTCAGTTTAGCAGATCAATAATATCTAATGTGATTACAGTTCAGATCTGGAGGCACAGCAGCTGGGCTCGGTCCTATGTGGCTTCTATCAGGTTCTGATTAGTCAATGATTGTCTATTCTTTGGCAGCCATATGGAATCAGCAGTCTATTCGCTGCCACTGTATAGTCATTGATTATCCCCGGCGACAGATGGAGGAATAGTGATTGTGCTGCATTGTTGGTCTGCGCTCTAATATACTGCAACACACTGGGTAGTCTTTTCTAAATGGATGCAATTTGCTTTTTCTCTCCGGAGATCATTGTAAATCCTTTCCTTTTTTATTCCGTAGCTTTGACTCTAAAGTGAGTCATGAGCTAAATTTGTTCCTGTGACGTGAAAATAGTCTTTTATGCAGCTGACGATCTGGGTTTATTTTCTTTTGGCACAGTTGTACCTTGATTTTAAAAGAAAAAGTCCGACTGCCTTGAGTTTCTTGAGACACTTTTCAATGTTTACAGATTAAGTTTACATCAATGGTTCCGTCATGTAAACTATGGAAGCTTAAGTGTATCTCTGCTATTTGAGTTACCCTAACTAACAGTGTTATCATCAGCAAAAGTACAGCCAATCCAGTGTTTTGAAAAAACAAAAAATCTATAAATGGATGCATGAAATACACTGAACCTTTGGTGGAGAACTAACGGGTAAAAGACGAAGGCTGAAATTGAAAGTAGCGTGTCAGATGAAGTGGACAGTCCCTGGCATCCTTCCGAAGCTGCTGAATCTACAGTTTGGAAGAAAAATAGATATATATGTTATTATAAAACGGCTACTAAAAATTTCCAGTGTGAACACCATTGGCTAAAAACACGATATAAAAAGATCCACATTTAGCGTGTTCATGACCTCGGCAGAATAAAGCTGTATTCACACCAAACACAATTTTGTCTCTCGCGGGTCTTTTGTCTTTCTGCACTTAATTTGTAGCCACATCATGGAAAACATGGATGATATTGAGCGAGTAGCTTGGATTTATATGTCTTGGAGAGCACCGGCAAGCACGTCGGCTTCAGTTTCTCCTGGTACTTCACTCTTGCAGTCCGTTTCAAAGCACGTTTTACATGTTACTTCCATCTGTTTGCGCCCCAATTTGAAGAATTTCTGTCCCGCATTAACCCAAAAGGAAAAACAAATGTAAAACTGGAAAATATTTTTATTATTGTCTTAATGAAAATAAGAAAAACATCATAAGCCCGTGGAGCTGGAGCGACTGCACCCACTCTCCGGTTCCACTGTCCAGTGACTGGCAGAGCTAGCAAGCTTCCCCCTGGTCGGAGGGTTTTGCTAGCTTGCTATGCTGTCCACTGAGCAGCTGACTAGCCTTGTGGACCCGATCACTGGAGCTCCATGGACTCTGCGACACACTGGCGACCCATCCAGGCTGAATCCCACCATTACCTAACAGTAGTCAGGACTACTGGATTTGAGTGTCAGTGGGTTAAGGAAATAGATGGAAGCTCAGGATGAAAATCCTTTCATCAAGCAGCCATATTGGATTAGATTTCTACCTGGTGATCAAGTAACTTAAAATGCCACAAGCCCAAAGCTAAGTCCTTACCTCACCAATTGTCAGAATTTTGAAGTCTTGATGCGCCGCGCTTGCCCCCAAAATTGCGCCGTGACACTCAAATTGTTCTGCAATGTCCAAATCACACCACAGGACTACTCTGTGAAGTGCCTTGATTCCACCAGCTTAAAGAAGGATACAGAATTCTTGCCCTAGGGGGGATATTCTTGTACCTCTTCTCTTGCAGGGAATGGTCCAATCTCATTGGTTCTTTTGTCTTTCTGTCAAAATGGTTCACCAACCTAAAAATGCTTTTTAAGGTCCTGGAACAGTTGAGATAAAGACAACAACTCAAGGCCCAAATCACTTCCTGGTCTCTGTCACTCAGCAGTTCAATGTGTCCTACATCCCTCAATGTGCCAATGGTGCCAATCCAAAGGGAATTTTTTTCCCTTCTTCTTTCTGAGTCTGAAATGTTATTGGGACATCTGAGCCAGAACCAGCTACTTTCTCATAGAGATGTGTAAGTCAGTGAAAAAAATATTCAAACTGTAACAGGTTTGCCAAATGTTTATCAAGCTAAATTTGATACATTTCGTAAAATTTGGACTAAATCATCTTACGTCCATCTCATGTTCCTAGATTACTTTTCCCCTTTTGACTACTTCTAGGAAGAATTTGTTATCCAAATTGTTTTACCATTCTTCTACCATTACAGTGACATTGAAATCAGAAACTAGGAACCCCTTCCAACACATTTGACTTCCAAGATATTTTGGACGCTCCTCACAAACTTGGTAAACACACAAAAAGGAAAATAAATGCCCAAAAGTTCTCCATTTGAGGCCAAAAATCATTAAAGTTCCACCATTTATCCATCTTGCTGTCATCACCAAAGCACAGAGGGAGTCTGTCCAGCCTCTTGGAGAGGCATTGCCCCGCTGTGGCCTCTCCCTCTGGGCTCCAGCGGCAGACAGAAGTCCATCTGTGGAGCTGGACCTGCTGGGGATAAGCCTCCAGTCTCTAGGGCTGATGGATGGCCAGGGCAGACGGAGAGAGTTTGTGAGACATGCGGCGGACACACAAACACATGCAACGGTGAAGTGAACAATGGACCAAATATGTGTGTGTCTAAGAAACTTGAGAAAGTCATGTCCCTTCAGCATCCGCCTCATCTGATTAGCTGCCTTGAGGGGCTCTCGGGATCAATACCTGACTCTGGTAGCCTACCCTTGAGTCACACACACACATGCACTGCACTTCATTTTGGCCAAGCCGTCAATCATCACTTAGGGGACAGCTCCAGTCTGGACCAACCGATGGAGGTCGCTTCCACTCATTTGTGTGTGTGTGTTTATGTGGATGACATATTATTCGCCGGCTCCCTCCATCTGTCTTTTACTTACGAGTTGCAATTAGTTCCTGTTCCTTGTTATCCCATCAATAACGTCAATAAGCACAGGTGGGCTGCTGTCAATAATCTTTAATTCCGATTTTTTTGCCCTTTAAAACTCATTTAAAGTCTTAAGATGACCTGGAAAAAAAAAACAAAAAAAAACTTGAGGATCCGAACTCCTCCAGCCCAGATGATGTCACCGCAGCAGGCCTTACTACCCAATATTAGGTTAACTGCTGAGCTCAAGGGCACTTTGACTTTAATGTGAAGGGAAGTATTTTATCATCCAAATTTTCCCATGTGGTCCCGTAATTGGAGCGGTTGGAACAAAAGAACCATTAGGCAGCCACCTGCAGCTTTATGAAGTGAAGACATGGAGTAATGAAAGTACAGTCTTTTAAGACATGCTGAAGAAACACTGAGAGGAACTTTACCATCTTAAACTTAATTCAATTTAGGTAAACAATGTTAGAGACATGTCAACTTTGAAAAAGCATTACAGGGATGCTTTCTTAAGCTGTTTTTTGTTTTTCTTAGACCAATAGAAGCAAGACTTTATCTCTAGGAACAATGTGGAAAGTTGTCAGTATGAGTGAAAAGACAAATAAGTCTAAATATATTTGAAATCTTTCTGTCACTAAAGATATTTTTAAATTTATATGAAGGTAGTTTTACTTAAAAAAGAAAGTAAAAGTTTTCAAATTATATTTAGGCCTGATTGATGAATCCAGACGAAGCTGTGTGACAGACCAGACGTTTAGCTAAACTGATCTACTTTGTCTGGAGCAAAGTGACCTCAGCCCACGCGTGTCGTGGCAAGGTCGCCCCTCTTGGTCATTTCTTGTGTGCTCTGCTTGTCCAAGCTAAACGGAAACGGCCTGTTCGACAAACAGCCTGTCCACCCACGGGCGATTTTCGCCGACAGCCTTGTACTCTCCACGACAGCTAAATTAACCACACCCACTCAACTTCTCCAAGGCTTGAACCCTCCCCATGAGGGATGTCCAGCCACAAAACCGCCGCCCACGCTGCTGTCACTCACCGGAAGCTCCGCCCATCCACTTATTCCTTTATTACACTTGGGCATCGAGCGCCCACGCATGGCAGTTAACCTGCTAATGAGGCGGCATGCATTGCGCCGAGGGTCTCCACCCTTGCCAAAAAAAGATAAAAAAGGTCAACCCGCCCGTGTCTCGTTGTGTTTCCTCTGCCTACACTGACAGCCTGATGAACTCTTTAAATAACTGACTAACTGAGTTAGGCCTGGCGGTATAGAGGGGGTAGTTAGGATGGCGTGGGCGTGGGAGAATTCAGGGGTAAAGACAACGAAGCAAAAAAACAAAAAGCTGGGTCATACCAAAAACACTGCAGAGGTCTCAGGAATCAATTTTGAGACATGATACTAAACATTATAAATACTATATATAGTATATATATACATATATACTATATATATTACATAGTATATAAATGTAGTATATATATACATATATATATAATCTATATATATATATATGTGTGTGTGGCGGAGATGGACCACCGCACCTCCTTCACGCAAGGGTCTTGATTTTTGTCAGCGATTTTTGATATACCGGAGAAATGACGTGACCAAAAAAAAAAATCTGTGAATATGTGAAACCTTAAATAAAGTAACGCAAATAAGCGGGGGAACATATGTGTGTGTGTGTGTGTGTGTGTGTGCATATATATATATAATGTGCTTATGTGTTTTTTACAGTTTGATACAGTATTGTCATTGTGTCGAAGTTCTCAAATCTTTTGAACAACAGAAAATTAACTTTTTCGTGATATTGCATGATTACAAAAACACAAGTAGAAGAGTGTCTAAAAAAAATCACGAGTCAAGTAATTGATTGGGATTGTCGACATGCTGCCTAGAATAATGTCAAATCATCAGTCAGAAAGCGTTCTGCAAATGTCATTTGGAGAAAAAAAAATTAACAAGGTCTCTGAAAGATTTAATGCGGCAAAACAAGCTCTTCATCAAATGTTTCAGAGCTTCAGAGCAGCAGCTAACCCCGTCCCCCGTGGAGAAAAATGATGACCCTGAAACGAATCATGATTGAGCTGCACTGCTGTGATAATAACTAAAACAGCAGATTAAACAACATACTGTATGGGAATGTAACTGATTGCAGTTTGGTGGAAAGTCACAGCTTTTAAAAATAGTTGAGAACTTTTCTGCAGCCATTTACCGCAGGTTTAAAAAGAAAACAGACATTTGCTTTATAAAGTTGTGTTTTATATAATGCACTGTAGTGTGAATAATGAAGAAACACTTTGTAGTGTAACTGCAAGAAGCTGGTGTGAAAATCACATGCAATTCCTTGTAAAATAACTAGAATTTATTAGATGTAAAGTTGGCATATGGTAAATCTTACTGTTGGTGACAAACTGATTGTACTTTATTACAAAATACTTCAAGATTTTTAAGATTTCTTGTTCATTGAACAGTAAAATCTCGAATCTTGAGGTTTGAATGTGCATGAAACGTTATAGCTCGAAATAGTTGTAGAAATAAAGCCTCAAGATATTCTTGGTTTCCTTCTATTGAGTCCAAAAATAAAGGTTTTTTACTTCCTGATTCACAGACGCCGAAAACTGAACCCTTCTTTAATTTGTTTTAGCGTTTTATTGAGATAACAAGATTTAATATCTGTCCACTTGTCCTGACTGTAGGGGAAATTGAAAAAGTGGGACAATAACATAAAAACTGGATACTTGTAAGAATAAAAAGGACACAGTTTATTAAATATACAAAAACCTGTGTCCTGGAAAGAAATAACATAATAATGTGCTGGTTCAAACAAAAAGACAAACCAAACACAATTGGAACCTTGGCCAAACATAAATAAGTCAGGGAGACTGCTGTACCAGCCATGCCAACCGTCTGAGTCAGCAGTTCCCTTCTAAGGGCTGCCTAACCAAGACCACCTAAAGAAAATAAATAAACAAAGTCCACAAATCAACACTACCAAGGTCCAACCCTCAAACTAAAATAACTAAACCCAGCAGTGTAAGACTGCTGAGGACAAAAAGGGGGAAACAAAAAACACCACTTAACCTCAAACCCATCTGCTGCTACCACTTCTTAATTAGGATTGGCTAATGTAATATTTCAACCTATGGAGTATGTTTTTGGACTGTTGCAGGAAACCGGATAGTCTGCAAAAAATAACTGGCTTGTGAAAGTTTTCTACCAAGCTACAAACCATAAATGCTTTAATCTGTTCCTATTGTTGGACAGTGGGTCTCTTGATTTGACCTCCTTTTACTGCTGAGAGCTTCAATGGACTACTCATGTTTTAGTTTGAGATTGATAACCTCATGATTTTTTTTTTACTTTACCTAAAGCTCCTGAAAACTTACTAAATCTCTGAGCCAAAAGGTTGACCCTGAGAATTGTAGGT
Organism: Oryzias melastigma; assembly: GCF_002922805.2. Lineage (NCBI taxonomy): Eukaryota > Metazoa > Chordata > Actinopteri > Beloniformes > Adrianichthyidae > Oryzias > Oryzias melastigma. The sequence continues at coordinate 7,392,783 of NC_050529.1, forward strand.
CGTGGGTTCAGTACCACAATTTGGTCAAAGGCTCTAAAAAAGGGACAGAGGGCCATTTGTTTCTGTTTGTTTCCCAGTGGACCCTGCTTTGCCATGTCCTAACTGGACACTCCTAATCCAGATCATTGTCCATGAGTAGAGAAATGGATTTTTGGAAATCATGCAGACACACCAGCCCTTGCGGTCTGGACTTGGCCACCCCTCGGTCAGACTGGGGGGGTTGAATCACCAACTGGTTCCAGAGCGTGGTGGGAACAACTATTGGATGAAATGCCAAAAAAAATGTACATTTACTCAATTGTGACAACCAATATGAATTTATCTTTAAAAAAAAGACTTTTCATTGATGCTTTCAGTTGGACAACATGTCCTCCTTACTTCCTTCATTAGGGAGAGATGAGGACTTGAGTTGTCTCAAAGTATCAAAGACAACAACTTCAGAATTGACTCCACCTCAAAGACTTTCAACAAAATGACTTGTTTTAAATTCGTTGGTGTCACTGTCAGGTCTAAAAGATCTACTTTTACATTTGTTTTAGGTCATGCATGTCCAAAATCCAGTTCTTGAGCCAAATACGTTGGTTGGAAAGAAGAAATATAAAACACCATCTGCCCATTTATTGTTAACGGTTGTTTTAAAGTACTATAATGACATTTTTGGAAACAAAACGTCCCACTCTAAATTATCTTTTGATCTATTTTAAGCCGATTTTAAGCGACGAGAAATAAACGGGTTTGTGAACAGCTTAGTGTATTTTAACAAATATGATCTTTTTGAAATTGATTTTTTTCTGCCCTGACTCACAAATATTTGAATAAGAAAATACTCAAAACACTATTTTTTTGGAGTCCTTAAAGACTTGGGAGTTGTGACAAACTCCAGACTTTTGAGCATCTCTGCCATTTGACTCCATATTTTGTGTGACCGAGTTCAAAGCTGTCGAGTCAGACTCAAAGAAGACCTTACGCTCCAAATTCCAAAGAATCTAGCTGGTTAGACCCACCATGTGGCAAAACTTCTTCTCGCGGTTTTATATTTCCAGTTGTGTCCCATCAGAGTCTAGTGAGAAACAAGAGTCAAATTTCAAAGAGAGAAAAGTTTAGGAGTCGGACTGCCTCCCTAAGGGCTTCCCTCCGGACAGGACAGTTGTCTTTAACATGTGTGCAGAGAAAAAAAAGCAGATTTTATTGACAAAAAGACAGACTGGTCTTGGGTATGAAGCTCCTATTCCTCAGTTGACATTCCAATTTGAAGCCCTTGTAACGCTTTGATCTATTTTTTATCTTAAGACTTGCAAATTCAAAAAGAGGAAACCCATATTTCGCTGGTCTTTATTCTTACAAGTGCTGGTAAACCCACATCCTCCTCCTCAGCTTTGTGATAGTGAACACATTGTGAAGAGAATCTCAGAGATCTGTGAAGACGGAGTTACCATTCCTTCCACCTCCTGTTCTCACTGCGCTCAGCCCCAGAAGGAACAATTAAAGACCTACACCAATGAAAAAGGTGTTTTTTGGGTTTTTAATGTGTTCTTGTGGTATTTTTCTTTTCTTTTTTATTTTATTTTTATTTAGGATGGAAAACAGAGAAAAAAAAGGAAATATTTTTTGTGATAAGCAGAAATCCAACCATATTTGTTTAGATTTGGACCAAAATACATTAGTAAATCTTGTATTGTTCAGGCAGTACAAAAATATTCTTGTGAGAAAAACTAAAAAGGAAGAAAAAGAGTAAAGACAGAAATAAAGTAAAAGTGTGTATTCATACATACTAAATCCAATTCCTGATTGGTCAACTTTTTTAGTTGTTGGCGTGCTCAGTCGCTGCATGTTTGTTTACGTAGAACCCCAAACTGATTAAAAAACTTGCATAGTGCCACGTGAACAAGAGAACTTTAAAGCCCAAAAATCAGATTTACGTCTTGTTTGGGAAGTTTTTGAATACATTTTAGGGCTCTACGTATAAAACTCGCAACGATTGAGCACGGGCCAAAAGTTAAACTTGTGATTTTTTATTGAAATTAGTTGCTCATTTTCAAGCCTAGTGTGAACGTAGCTTTAGGTTGGGGTTGTGAGTGGATGTAAGTTAGCAGGAGAGCATGTAAACAGAGAGCTCTCAGTTTTGGGTAATGGGAAGAGGGGAGCTGATTGTTTTCTATGCTTACAGTCCTGCCCCAAACCCATATTCAATATATAATAAATACTAATAATTTCTCCTTCATGATCAATTTTCTACTGGTTGGTACTTCCGTGATTTGAAAAAGGACGAAACTCATACGTCACCACTAATTCCTGATTGGTCAAAGTTTAACTGATTTAAATTTTAGCCTGTGCTGAATCGTTGCACGTTCTTTACGTAGAGCGCCAAAATTGACTCAAAAACTTGCATAGTGACGCATGAATGTGAGAATCTGGAAGCCCGAAACACGAGTTTATGTTCCCTTATGCAAGTTTTGGAGTCATTTCGGCTGTATTTGACAGGGAGGATCAATTAAGAACAAATACAATGATTACCTGGCAAGAAGGACCAGCAAATGAGAAACCAGAAAAAAAAGCTAAAATAAAAAGACTAATGATTAAAAAAAAAGATAATCGGAGTGGGACTTTAGGACCCTGCGGAGCTTCATTGTTTCTAATGGTCGGCGGTTTCAGCGACGGATGTCCCTCATCTCCATTGGCCTCCTGCGAGCGCCAGTCGGTGGGTGACGACGGCGGACGCCAAACGCTTGACTGCACAACTGCTTCCCTCTCACTGAATAAATTAATAGTTCATAAATAAGCAAATAAATTAAGGAATGGATGGGAGGAGAGAATGGGAGGAGAGGAACGGGGGCAGGAAAGAACTTTCTCATCAGAAAAATTTAATTTCTCACTCCGACACACACGGCGGCGAGGGGGAGGGCGACGGGAGCGGGGTAATGGATGTGTTTTAAAAACCGGTGTGTGTGTGTGAACAGGACTCTGCTTTTCTATCACACTCTCCTGAGCACAGACATGTTTGTGAGTCGTTTTTTTTTCCTTCTGAGATCCACATCTGTGCCTGTTATTGAACGCAGACGACGCTGGATGGCTGACAGAGAGGTTACACGCTGGAGCTGATGGAGTTTTAATGCAGTTTACTGATGTGTTGATTACAATCAGTCAGAGCGGCCGGAGACACATGTTAGCACTTCTGTATGTCACCATACAGGGAGGACGAAGAAATGTTTCTTTAAAGACCCACTCCCATGAAAATCATGTTGTTTTTGCGTTTTTAACATGTATATGTGGAATTTTTCTTATGAAAGAGAAGAAATTGAACTTTTGTTAACTGATCCAGTGTTTCACTTTTTACAGTGTAACTGAGCTACCGACAACCTCTCAGGTGTTAAAGGGTTAACTCTAATCCAGACTAGGGCTGCCACGATTAGTCGACTAATCGACGACTAATCGACTATTAAAATAGTCGATGACTAATTTAATAGTCGATTAGTCGTTATTTTATATTATATGGAGTCAGAATTTAGTAAAATTGAAAGTTATTATGATATTCTGCTAGCTTCTTGGACTATTTTGGCATTTATTAAGTTTTTTAGGCTATTTTGGAGTTTTAATTTTAGCTACATGCTTGCTGTTTTTGCTAACAGGCTTTTTTAAGATGTTTTAGGCTGTTTCGCAATTTAGCTAATATTTAAGCAACATGTTTGCTGTTTTGGCTAATTCAAGCTTTTTTCGGTTTTTAGGCTATTTTTGTGTTTAGCTACATGCTAGCTTTTTTATCTAACTTTGGCTTGTTTTAGTTTTTAGGATATTTTGGAATTTAGCTAATATTTAAGCTACATGTTAGCTGTTTTGTCTAATTCGGGCTTTTTTGTTTTTTAGGCTATTTTGTGTTCAGCTACATGCTAGCTGTTTTGGCTAACTTAAGCTTTTTTGTTGTTTTTTATTCAGGCCATTTTGGAGTTTAGCTAGTATTTCAGATACATGCTAGCTGTTTTGGCTAACCTAGGTTCTTTTTAGGCTAATTTGGCCTTTAACTAATATTTCAGCAGGCTATCAGCATCTTCAGCCATCGTCACCAGCATCTTTTGCAACCAAATTCAGCTTACATTCTATCTACAATAATGCTAATGTGAATATATCTAGTTTTTAGTTAGTTTAAAGATAATTATGCTTAAGATGTGTGTTTTACATCCACTTGTGTATGACGCGATTAGTCGACTAATCGTAAAAAATAATCGGTGATTAGTCGACTTTTAAAATAATCGTTTGTGGCAGCTCTAATCCAGACCTCCACAACTCCTCCAGTTTTATGTCGGTTGTTTTTCTTCACCTCCATTGCATCTTCATTGGTGCTCTTCACAGCCCACTGTGACATTGGGATGATGATAACAGGGTTCACCTTGGGTGTTATGGCTTCATTATAATTAGCATAATCATAACTGCTTTGTTAATATTAATGTCACATTAATCAGGCTAAATAAAAGTGTGTCTCAGGTCTTCACACCCGTCCAGACGTGTCTGCCTTCCAGCATCTCAGTGAAGGCAACGGAGGAACCAGATAAAGGAACGACAACCGACTGTTCAGTAAAAAATGATCAATTTCTAAGTTTGCAGCGAAGTTCACAGAGTTGAGCTTTTAGGCTACAAAAGTAGCATCAGCGTTCATGAGTTCCAACTCAATAGTTATATTAAGAGACAAAATCCTCCCTTTAGAGTAAATAACGGGGCTCCGATCCAGACGCTCCATTTGTCTTGATCACTTCTATTATTGATTAATTTTCCAAAATGATGTATGGTTTTACTTCAGAGTCCCGCGGTAAATCCCAACATTAGTCTCCGCTGTCATCGTTTTAAAGTTCAGACAAAGATGGCGTCATTTCCTGTCATTTATCACGGGCTAACTGACTGCCACCACCAACGCTGGAGCCGCAATCAAACCATAAATCACATCTTTCACGTCGCTCCGTCGGCTGGTGCAGTTTTCTTGGTCGAAGATGTCGTATTGATGACAATTCGAGGGCGGTGTCTACAATAATGCTAATTTCAACTGTAATTGGGCCGCATGGTTGTGTTGAGGTCATCGGCCTTACCTCACAGCGAGAGAGGTCAATACTGGGACCTTTCTGTATGGAATGTGTATGTTGCCATTTGGGGGCTTGTGCGGGCTCTACGGTTTCCTTCCACAGTCCACAACTGGACTGAGTGAGTGTGACGTAACTCATAAAACATTTAATTTTTTCAGACTTCAACCAAATTAATGAAAGCAGGCACACAGATTGTTTTGATACACTCAACGAATAAAATCAGTGACATTGTTGTGAAGAAATAACCACAAAACGTCTTCATGTTACATATGCATTGCTGTTGGTTGACAAAAAAAACTCCAAATTCAAGCATTTTATTTTACAGATTTCCGCTAAAAGAAGACAGAAAACAATGCAGTCACACGGGAAGGGTGGTGGTCTACAGACACCAGCCGACTCTGCAATGAATATTTGCTTACTTCTTTTCTGGTCTTAAAAGTGATACATATTTAGGGGTTGGTGCTGCTTGAGTTTATACCTGGTGCCGGAGTCAATCTGTTACTTTAGTTTTTAACAGTGATAGAATAATAATGTGAGGAAGCAGCATCTGTGTCTGTTTATCTCTGTCAGCCTCTGTTATCCTCACCTGGACCACGTGGATGATCAATTATCATTCTGATGTGAATCCTGTTTGTATTTTGTCACCGTATTAGAATACATCGTAACCCTTGGGCCATCCTAGGTATGTTGATGTTGGGAGTGGGGTCATCTGGACCCCACAAGATTTTAGATCTTGTGTCCAATAACAGATATGAAGTCCTGCCCATCTTTGTCATGGGAAGTCTGAGTAAATGCATGTAAATCTGAATTTTGGGCAGAATCATAAGACACCAAGTCTTTCATATATTAAAATAGAGCTGTGAAAATAAAAGAAAATTCACAGAATTTGCACCGCTTTGATGTTTCGCACTGTAGAAAAACAACACATTCTTACTTTTAATTTGTCATATATAGACATATAATTCTGGCCCCTTCTGGGTCATTTTTGACGTTTTGAGTGTCCCCAGCTTGTCTTTTTTTTTTTTACATGCTGCCTACTCCCATGAAATCCCCAACCTTCGGACCATAAACTGGTACTGGCCCGAGGGTCGCTTAGTACCAGGCCACGGACACTAATCAGGGGTACCCAACCCTCGATTACCCTGATACCCTAACCCAGTACTGGTTCTGCGTCCCATGATTTAATGGGAACAGTCAGCGCATCAAAAAAATGAGTTGGGGAGACTCAAAACATCAAAAAGTGATGTGGAGGGGACCCAGACCATACGTCCACATATGACGAGTTGGGAGTGAGAATGTCTGGGTTATCCATAAAACAAAGACGTACTTGGGTCTCTTTGTCTCTAAGTAGATGCATCAAAACGGAGCGCAGCAGGTGGCTTTTGACCCACCCGGTGTATTTGTGATATCACAACTAAAATCAGCAGTTTTAGCCACTTGTTTGCATCTACAATTTAGTTTGTGGCGGATGGATAGTTGCAATGAGGGATCAACTTTAACAGATAAACGGTGATTAACATTTTGTTTTTCATGTAAGTCACTTTTTGTAACCATACGTCCGTATTTGACCAGTTGGGAGTAAAGATGTGTAGCAAAAACGTGCTTTGTAGATTCATTGATGATTCTAAGTTACCCCTTGGTGTGACTGTGTGTGAGTGGTTGTGTTGCTTTGTGATAGACTAGCAACTGGACTTGGAATACCACGCCTTCGCCTAACATTACCTGGGATAGGCTCCAGCAACCCTGTATCTCCAAAGGGATCGAGCGGGTTTAGGACATGGAACACCAGGACTGTTTCTTTCTCCAAAAGATGAGTCATTGTTTGTCTCCCGTTATTAAATAAGCTTTACCCAAAGACACAGTGAAGCCAAACTCTGGTCATGGAGACCTTTTCCAAATGTCCCTCCTATACTTGCGGTTGATTCCCTGGTTCAAGTTTTGTTTAGTCACTCTGGAACTGGATGGTGGATCTTTAAAACCAAGGTCTCGTTTTGAACTAATAACCTTCCAAAATTCAAGACTTTTGGAGTATTATACTTTTATATCAGACAAACAGGTTCTTTTTGCTGTAAATATCTAATAACAGGGAACTAAAAGATTTTTCTATCCAATTTGTTTATTTTTCTTTGAAAAATTGTAGCCCGATCTGTATTGTCATCCATCACGACCACTGAACCCTCATTGAAAGATTTATAACTTTGCTTGGAATAGAAAACGACTCGTAAGCAAGTCTCTACCGTTCACCCACGGGAGGCTGGAACCCAGACGAAGTCATACATCCGCCTGGCATATTTACCAACTCTTTTTTTTCCCCCTACTACTCGAACATGCTTCGTGACATTATGTAGCACATGTCGGGCGCGCGTCTCCTCCACCCGTCTGTAAGCGTTGGGTCGCATGTGTTTGTGAACATGAGAGCGAGAATGGACTGCAAGAATTATTCATGGCAGCGAGGGAGGGGGGGAATATGGTGGCCACGGTGGCCGGGAGCTCTGCCAGCGCAGAGGGCCGGCATTAATAATTAAAGCCACTTTTACAGGGAGGATCTCTGCAGCTTCTGTTGTCGGAGGCTTTCTTCAAGGGCGGAGAAAAAACTGCAAAAGGAAAAAAAAGACTTGAGGAAAAGGTCATCACTAGGCACAGCTAGGAAACATCCATAAAGTTGTTTTTATGGCGTCGCTATTTGGTTAACGGGGTAATTTAAACCCCTAATTTGGTCTGTGTAGCACATTCAGGTTGTTGAGTCTGGCCTTTTCTTTTCCACTGAGCATACAGTCAGTTTTGTTGGGAAGGGGCAAAGAAAACTCCAAGAAGCAACTCAGGAATTCAGCCGGTCCCAAGAACTTAAATCCGGACGCGGGGTGCCAGAATAAATAATTGAATCGGTAGTCGTCTTAGCGGACCTCATCTCTCAGCGGTTCTTTGGGAAGAATCCAGAGAGTCTAGTAATCTACTTTTCATGGTATATGTAATCCTCCGGAAAGGCTTCCAAACGGCCTGCTGTGCAAAAAGGAGCGGATGAAAACAAACAACATCGCCGTTCACCAGGCGTGGCCCGCTTCCAACCCAAAGGAGTCATCCTTAAGCCCGAATGGCTGTCCAAGTATCTCCACTGGGCCAATCCCTGCTTTATTGGAAACGCTGATGACTAGCAAGGGAAATCAAGCTTTAATTGCGCATTACACACTCCCGAACCACACACACCATCATCGCGGCACATAATGGGTGCTGGCATATCGTTTTCTGAAATCAAAAACGAGGACATATTCTCCTAAATTCATAACCGGCTCCTTTTTTTTATTGTTGTGCTGCTCCTCTCAATTGATCAATCAGATATGAGATGTTATGGGGCTGACTGAGTTAAAACACTGTGACAATTCATTCTTCTTGTAGCTTAAATCCTGTATTTGTTGTCTGTAGAATCTGGTTTGGTCCAATCCGCCACGAAAATGCTTTTCAGTGAAGTTGAACTCTCAGCTGCTTTTAACCATGTCAGCTATTTGCAGCCGCTGGAATCTACAGAGACGACCATTCACATTCAAATGCTCATTGATTATAGCAAAAATTCATCCGACTTTAATGACGCTTGTTTACTCGACGGAAAAGTCATTAAGAAAAAAAGTGCCAGAGGCCATCGGGAATACTAGTGACTTTGAATTGTTTCTGCAGTTGGAGTTGAAAGATTCCGGGCGAGGAATCCGGCTTTCAGCTAAGATTGGAAAACGAGGCCATTAGTGTCACTCACAGCAGGTGATCTGCAGCTGTTCGTCATCAGCTCTCTGCAAAGGCCAAGTGAGCATCCAGAGCTTTTCGCAGAGGCAGAGCAGAAGGCTACTCGGAGTCTGTAACCCATCAGAGACGTCGTTATCGGCGTCGGCGATCCGTCTGAATGCTTCTCGGCTACAAATCCCAGTTACTGATAAAGAAGTGGTAGTTCTAGTGCAGTTCAAAAAATAATCCATCCAATATATCCTCAGATTCATGTTTAACAGTGGGATCGAACAGAATTAAAGTCCATTCATCCATTTTCAGAACCCGCTGAGTTCCTATCGGGGTCACAGGGAGCCTATCCACTGACTGTATAGACGCAGGTCGACGGGCAGGGTAGCCTAACCCGGTACTAGTTTCTCGTCCGGTACCACATTCCCAGGGTTGGGGACTTTTAATTTGATGGGAACAGCCATCAAACCTAAATGAAGTGGTACAAAGCGGGCCCAAATCGTACGTTCATATATGACGAGCTGGGAGTGAGAATGCGTTGGTTGATGCGTTGCGATGGAGGCCAAAGCAGAACATGCAAACTCCACAAAATAAGGTGATTCAAACCAGGGCTTTCTTTCTGTGTGGTGAAAGCGTTAACCACTACACCATAGTACAGCTCAGCACTAATGGTATGTAAATCTATTGACCTGTTTTTCATGTTCATAGACGTTGGATTGGTTACCACACAAAGTTGACCTTCGACTTTGCATGTTTGTACCACTTCATTTAGGTTTGTTCCACAGACCAACTGTAGGCTTTGCAACTCAAATTTTGTTCAATAACAGACTCCGTCTATTGCCATTAGGAGGCTTACTGTGTTTGGAACTTTCTGCACAACCTGCCGCCTTTCATTCCTTAAAGACCCACTCCAACGAAAACTGTGTTTTTGGTGTTTTTAACATGTTCTTAAATTTGTATAATGATGGACAAGATTTGTATATGAGTTTTTCTTTATTCAAATCATGGTGAATCAGGGCCAAAAGAAAAATTGACGCATGGCAAATTTGAAGACCTTCACATTCTTACTAATTACTGTTCCGCAGTTCCATGAAGCAAAGGTAGAGCGGTCAGACTCTGATCAGAAAATCGCAGGTTTGGTTTCCGGTATGCTGTCCATGAGTCAAAGTGTCCTTAAGGAAGACACAGAACCCCACATTGTTCTTGGTGGTTATAGGATTTCGCCATTATTCACCTCCAATTTCTAGTACTTCCTGACATCAAGCGTCTGAACCCCTTCTGGACTACAATTCCCTCCATGCCTTCTTAAAGGCATTCAGGTTCATCAACCTAGGATCATCACAGCCTTTTGGTTCGCTAATCTACTAAATCAACGTCTAATAAACCATGTCTCCTCTAGATGTTGCTCTGTCCATTCAGTTGACAGCACTAAGTTTTGAGACCAGCCACTATTGAATAGAACTACGGCATACTGTGGGGTATATGCAATTTACTATTCTTTCTGACCAAAAGTTGTCCCACCATTATCCGATCTTCACTTATTCTGTGAAAAGTTGCCATTCCAAGATTCTGACCGCTGCCCGTCAACTTCCTGGCCATTGGCTGCCCCCGACTTTGAGATACACCTCCCCCACCAACTACTTCTTGACAACAAACATCTGCAATTGCCTTCTTGAAGGCATTCTGGTTCATCAAGGCAAATCAGTCCACAGAGGATCATCACAGCCTTTTTTTTTTTTTTTTTTTACTAATCTACTAAATCAAAGACTAATAGACCATGTCTCCTGTAGTTGTCGTTTTGTCCATTCGGTTGACAGCACTAAGTCAATGTACGTCAATGCTATTGATGTCCACTGCCATCTGTTTTCACCATCAAGGATGTACAATAAAGTTCCCCCATATGAATCTAGGAGGTATTTAAGGATGTTTTAGGGAAATAGAGGCGATTCTCCTGCTACTGATCGACTGTGGGTGAACCGACGCAGACACAAACCAACAGGTAGACGTTGGCTCCCATCATCTTCTGTATCCTGTTCTTTTTCTGACACATTTCACACAAATGCACAGCCTTCAGCAGCCACACAATCCCCCCCCCAGCGCACACATTTGCAGTATTTCTTCTGTTCGGTGTGTTCTGTCCAGCTGTCAGGCGGGCTGTCAATGCACTCGGTCGCCAGGCAAACAGCCCCGCCCCTCCCCAACAATAAAATATGCCTTTAAAATGTCACTCGCTCCCGAAAGAGCAAAAGCAGAGGCAACAAATCGATTCACATTAGTTGTTCAATTGACTTTGGCCTGAACTTCGCTCCCGCTCTGCCTTTGTCTCACCTCATGCTCTGTATTTTTTCCCCTTCCCACCCCCTCCGCCTCACGTCCTTGTCACCATTTCTTTCGGTTGCTTGTTCTGTTTACAGGTCCACGGATCTATCCACCTCCTCGCCTCTCTCATCCCCCCCTTATTTTCTCCTTCCAACTAATCTAAGGGAATGAATGAGGCAGCAGCCTCGGCACAAACTCGTATTCAGACTCCTCGCCGACCACCATCGAGGCGGCACTCATTTCAATTTTCACCTCGTTGTAGACTTATCACGTTGACATCATTAAGGCTCCCTCTCAGCGGCGCACTCATTCGTTATCCTCTCCATTTTACACCTTTTCCATCTCCTTCTCCTTCTGTTTGCGGCGCTCCCCTCCCTCTCCCACACTGCTTATCTGTCCCGCTCATTGTCAGTGGATTTAAAAGGCTCTATTTGAGAGTGTCTGGGCTTTTGGTTTTTCATCCTGGTGACAGAAACCTGTTGGAGTCTCCTTATTCACCGCCAAAGAGCGGAACATTTTGTAGACCACAAAACGTGACACGTGAGCCATTCTGTTTGTTCTTTTCAGCTGTGATAATATTTCTTTGGAGGGGAAAATTATATTCAGACACCTCTGCAGAGGCTTTTGGAAATGAATGGAATGGTGATGAAGTTCCAGCCTGGTGTCTGACAATCCGTCACCAGAAGAGACGCCGGTTCAAGTGTACGATTTCCCCACACTTTTTCACGGCGGGACTACTCTGCGTCAGCCCAAGGAGAAAACGTCACCTTGAAGGCATCATTTCCTCCTGAAAAATGATGATAATGATCTTCTAAAAATGAAAGCTTCAGGGGAATTATTGTCATTTCACTCATATTTAGCTGGGAAAAAAAGTTTACTTTTTGGCAGATTTTGGTGAATTTCCTTCATCATCTGCACCGGCTTGTATATTTGCCATTAAAATGATTCATGTTTGGTCATTAGAGCGCTGAACCACAGGGATGTGTAACCATTTGGATTTATCCAGTGCCGAACTGGTACTAACAAAACAATTCCAGTGCCTAAACGTTTTTCTTGCACAATTTTTTAAACTGCATTTTTTGTGTCTGCTCCTGATTCCATAACGATTTCAATAAAGAAATACTCCATCCATCCATCTTCTTCCACTCATCCAGGACCGGGTCATGCAAGCAGTAGTATAAGCGAAGTTGCCCAAACTTACCTCTCCCAGGTCACTTCCTCCAGCTCCTCTTGGGGGACCCAGAGGGATTCCTAGGAGGCGTTCGTTTACTTTGAACTCTCTCCGCGTGACCGAGATTCTCACCCTATCTCTAAGGGAGTACCCACCCAGAAAGAGAGGACTACCCTTCTCTGGTCAAGAACCATGGCCTCAGACTTAGAGGTGCTGACCCCTTATCCCAGCCTCTTCACACTTGGCTACAAACCTCCCCAATACATACTAGCTTGATGAAGCCAACAGGACAACATCATCTGCAAAGATGACGAAATCGTGTGGTCATCAAACAAGGCCCCATCTCGCCCCTGGCTGTGCCTAGAAATTCTGTCCATAAATGAACAGAATGAACAGTACCAGGGATAAAGGGCAGCCCAACATGTATCGGGAATAGGTCTGACTTACTGCCAGCTATGCAAACCAAGCTCCTGCTCTGGTCATGCAGAGACCAGACAGTCCTTAGTAAAGCTCCCCAGACCCGTACTCCCAGAGGACCCTTCACAGGTCACCCATGGGGGACGCTGCCTTCTCCAAATCCATAAAACACATGTGGACTGGATGGGCGAACTTCCACAAACCTTCCAGCATCCTAAAAAGAGTGGTCCATCGTTCCTCAACCAGGACGGAAACTGCACTGTTATTCTTGGATCTGAAGTTCAATCTGACAAACTCTCCTCTCCAGTACCCTGGCATTTACTTTCCCAGGGAGGCTGAGGAGAGTGATTCCCCGATAGTTGGAACACATTCTCAAGTTCTATGGAGAAGTATTCTCGGAAATACTCAGAAATGTGATTTTTAAGGTTATTGTCCATCATCCCAAAAAAGCCACAAGAAAATGCTAAAAACACACAAAAAACACAGTTTTCTTTTGTGTATCTTCAAAAACCCAACTCTGCAGTATGTCTATCCCCAACCCTCGGGACGCAGTACCAGACGCCTTAACAGATGCGTAACCAGTACTGGGTTTGGGTACTGGTCTGCAACCTCAGGGTTGGGGACCCTTGATTAGCGAATGCATTTTTTCCTCTGTCTGTGGGCTGATACCAACCGGCCCTCAGACCCGTACCAGTTCATGGCCTGGAGGTTGGGGACCTCTCGTTTAATGGGAACGGCCAGCATTTCAAAAAACAACTAGTTGGGGACACCCAAAACGTTAGAACAGTGAAGCAGAGGGGGCCCGAACCATAAGTCCATGTAAGATGAGTTGGGAGTGAGAATGCATTAAAACCTTTTCTCTCGTTAGCTTACAGCTCTTCAAAACCTCAAGCTAACATTAGCAGTGCAACAAAACGGCAAGCAATATCTGAGCTATCCTATCTTATAATTTGGAGCCAGCTCAGATACAAGTAGATGCATCAGGATGGAGACTTTGGTCAGTTGTGTCACAAATTTTTCTCAGTTTTAATATTAAATTCTTTTAAATATATATGTCCTCCATTACGAGAAAATGGCTACAAGAAAATGTCTTTTTTTTACTGGAGTGGGTCTTTATTATAAAAAGGTTTTACAAACCTTTGAGGTCTAAACAGCAAAATAGAGAAATAAAAGCTGCTAAATGAGAGGCGTTATGTAAACAAAGTGGGGCATCATTTTCTGTCTCTCTCTGCTTTCATCCCCGCTTGGTAACAATCCCACAAACGTTTGAAATGGCGCTGCCGGCGACGTTTGCCTTCCATTGATCTGTCACAAACGTTTGTTCTGCGTTTCCGTCCGTTTGCTCTCCCTCTTATCTCCAATATCCTGAACTATTCTGCTTCTCGGCTCGTCCTACGCCACCGCTCGCTCCGGCCGGAGCTCCTCCGGGCCCTCCCACAGCCACAGCTCCGCCACCTCTGCAGCTTATCTGGAGGAGCCGTGTTTTCACAGACGCAGTTTGACACGCATGACCCCCGCGGTCGGTTCGGTGAGCCTCGGCGGGTCGGAGGTCAAGTGAAGTGATACTGCCAATGAGGGAGTGGTGGAGGAGGGAGGTTAAGACCCCACTGAAAGCGAGACCAGCCTGCACATCCAGCGTCATCGCCTGTGCTTTAACCTGAGGCTAAACCAATATCACCTCCGCTAATGAAGACCAGCGCACACATCTGCATCCTGACCCGGGAATCTGCCATCTTGGATCGATTTGAGGGCAAATAAAGCGACCGTAGCATTTCTGCGCCTGCCACACCACAGGTTTTACAAGCTGGGCGTCTGATGGGTGTAAAAACTGTCCAACTCCTGACTGAAAACGCAGGTCAAGAATGGAGTGAGGTTCCGCGGCTTTGGCTCAGTGGACGACAAAGTTTTGTGTCTTTTTCCATCCATTTTGGCTTCTTTCTGCCAAAAACCCGCTTTCCTGATAGTTTTATTGGTGCAAAAATCTAAATCAGAATGTCCTAATTGTGCCTTTTTTTCTGTTTTTGTGCAGTAAAAGTCCAAAATGAGGCAGCCACATGGGAGCGTTTATCTCGCGACAGACCACTTCTGTCTAATTAGCGTGAAGCGCGGCCAAGAAGTACGGCCGAGCGTAATTAAAGCGTTGAATCGAAAGTCGCACTGCACATATGGCGCCCGCGTTCGGCGAGGTACGGCTGCAACCCCCGCTGCGTTTCGGGTTTCGGCTGTCAAGGCTGTCAGCATCACCTCCCAAAACTTCTGGATCTCCCTTTTTTTTTTTTTTTTTTNNNNCAATGATTTAGCGGCCAGTTCAGGTGAAGCAGCTTCAGGAGCACGAATATAATCTGAACAGGAAATTGCTTTAGAACGCCGCGCTTTACGGACGCACCGAGACAGATTAGACGCCTGGAAAGTGTAACAGGAAAAAAACTATTTTAGTTTAGTTTTTACAGCAGGGAGGGTTAATTATAGGGGCAGAAAGTCATTATGCTAACATGTACTTTACAACACTTGAATCCCATTTGTTTAGTTTCACCCTTGGGACAAATAAACGACCCAGTGGGACATACCAAAAGTCAAATAAATGTTATTTTTCCCCTCAACTTGTCCTTAATTGTCCTGGCTGAACTTTCGTTACACAATTTGCACTAAAAATGTGTAATTTTGACAAAATTCTTGTTGATGAATCGGTTTGTTGTCTTATTTCCGTTCTGACAACATTTATCTACCTTTTTTTGTTGTTGTGTATGAGTTGTTTGGGAAAACAATGAGCGTAGAAAGTGATAAATGAAAGCCATATGTCTGTGCGAGAGCAGACTGAGCCCTGTGTGTGTTGACAGTACATTTTGTCCCAGTGGGGCTTCCGTCTAAGCCGTGACATTTTCAGACAATATTGCGGTGTTGAGCCACAGTTCAGATTTCATAAGTCGAACTCGAGGTGTGTGTGTGTTAGCAAAACGGTCACTTCTGTCTTCATGTCGGTCATTCAGTATTTGTGTGGAAACACGTCTTACATCCTGGACTGTGTGTGGGCTGTGAGAAAACACGTTTGACACTCAAACGTTTTTAGAAACCGTTTACTGTTTTTATGAGCATTCTGTCTCAAAAAAACATGTTTTTTCTTCTCTGCAATCCCCAGAAGAAAAAGTTCTTTTCGGTAAGGATTTGACTTAAATGCACTGAAGTGGATTTATCAGTGCATTTAAAGATGCATGTAGACCACCCTACGCCCCCTACATTCTGTCCTTTGACTGCCTTATCAACAAAATGTTTTTTTACTCATCTAACACAACTTTAGAAAAAATATCTACTTAGCTCTTATGACCCACAACAGGACCATATTCTTTTGGCAGACGGAAAAATTTCTGCACCTTTGAGCGAAAATTTGAATACAATGCTAGCACTGTTAGCCACATTAGCATCACTAGCATGGCTAGCACTATAAGGATTTTAAGGAATGTGTTTTTCTGATGAAGATTACAATGCTAGTACTTGTAGCCACATTAGCATTGCTAGCAGTATTGGGACCCTAAGACATGTTTTTTTCTGTTACAAATGATGAAGATTGCAATGCTAACACTTTTAGCCACGACAGTACTGTTAGTATTATTAGCATCCTAAGCAATGTGTTTTTCTGAGAGTTGATGATGCTGATTGCTAGCACTTTTAGCTACATTAGCATAGGTAAGATTAGAACATTAATAGAAGTTTTAGGGAAAGAAAGATGTTATAACATGGTGTGAAGTTAGCCAATGAGGGAGCATAGAAAGGATGTGGATCGTAATAGCTTTAAAGTAAATTGACAGATAAAAACGTTTAACTTCTAATTTATTTATTTTTTTATGGCTAGAATTACCACGTCATCTGCTCTGAAATTGGAAAGTTGATTTTGCACAAAACATGTTAAACAAATTCCTTGCAACTGAGCAGTGAATGCTAATAAATCTTGTATTTTTACTAAGTTTGTTTACTTTTTGACACTCCAGGGAGAAAATACCAAAGATTAAAGTGGAGTGAACCGCCTGAAAAAACTGTGCAGTTCTGGCAATATATTGCAATATTTCATTTGGCAATACTTATATTGACATAAAATGCTGACAAGACCATTTTTAGTTAATTATTTATGAAAGTCCTTCAAGATCGTACTTTACTCCACCTAACCTCCAACCGCTAGTTAGAAACGTTAACCAGAACCTAGTGGCAGTCAGTGGTATTGCACTCTTTGTGACAGATGTGTGATTAAATATTTACTTTCTGAAATGTTTTGATACATATATAAAAATAATAATAATTTGTCATTATAGTTGTGAATAAGCATACAAACATCTCCGGGATGTGACAGCGTTTGTGTGTTTTTCTCCCTTCAATCCTCGATCTTCACCTCTGGGAGCCACAGTCCTCGCCTCCCACTCCCCTCCAGGCCTCTCAGTCTCTCCCCATCATGCCACTTTCATCACAGCTTTCCCCCTGTTCCCGTGTGTGTGTCACATTTGTTGTGTATCTGCACAGCATGTGTCTGATGCGCGAGTGTGTTCCCTTATATTGTGGATGTCAGATTTCCACGCCTGTCTTCATAGCTCGGCTTTGTGCGCGCGGGGTTTGTGTTTCTGTTATTAATCTGGACGGCGTTTCTGAGCATCATAAATCGCTGGCATCTGTTTTTTATTCCGGGGATGAACTCCGCGTGTCTGTCTCTGCACGCGTGATGAATACGGACGTGTCTGTTACCGCTGGGATTTACGTCTCTTTACCTCGGTGCGGTGTGTTTCAGATTGTTTTTCCACTCACCTTTGCAGCGTCGTGTCACAAATCTGCAGCACAAGTCTGTCATGTCTAAATCTGCTGCTTGACTTTTAAGTCGGCGTGTCGAGGGTTTTCTGCATACACCCCCCTGCCTTCATCTACAGGGCATGGGGGTTGCATGTTTGCAGTGGGGGGATCCAGCTAGTGTGGCTAATAGCTCCCCTTCCATGGATCTGTCCTAGAAAGATCACTTTTTCAAAACACAAACAGAAATAGTTTTTGACGTGTGCGTGACTTAGAATACCGAGGCCCAACCAGACATGTCTGTATAGCTACGGATACTTTGCAGGGGGTTACCCAGTTTAACCCTTTAACACTTGGTTCGCATAACAGGCAGTAAGTCAAACTTGTTCCTGGTGCATGTTGGACTTCGCCTCTGTTCATGGTCTTAATCAAAATAATTTCTAGGCTTGGTGACCATAAAATTTTATCTTGCTCTTTGCAGATGGTGTTGTCCTGTTAGCTTCATGGAGCCAAGACCTCCAACATGCATTGGAGTAGTTTGCCGTCAAGTGTGGCTGGGATGAAGGTCAGCACCGCTAAGTCTGAGGCCATGGTTCTTGACCGAAGAACGGTAGTTAGCCCTAACAGGTGGTGGAGTCAAAATATCTTGGGGTCTTGTTCAGGAGTGAGGGAAGATCAGAGCAAGAGAGTGACAGGCTCCACTGTAGCATGCTACTGAGCTCCATTGTAGCATGCCAGCGAGTTCCATGGACGCAAGCTAGTGAGCTCCACTATAGCATGATAGTGAGCTCTGCTGTACCAAGCTCTTCTGTATTGAGTTAGCGAGCTCTTCTATAGAAATAGCAAGCTTTAATGTATTGTGCTAGCGAGCTCCGCTGTCCACCAGGCGACTGGATAGCATAGCGAGCTATACCTGCTGAGTGTCCACTAAGGTCAATGTGGGCAAACACATCTAAGACCGCCACAGAGACTGCAGACAAACCCTAAATTTCTCCTCACTTTTAAACCATGTGGGGCCCACTTGGCTTTGCTGACTGGGTTAGCATTAACTTTATTACAAATGAATGTATTCATGTGATATTAATAAAGTTCAATTCAATTCAAGATTACGTAAACCATAATAAAGGTAGTTTTCAGTGTTCATGTCGCCGGTGACAGCTTAGGTGTTAAAGGGTTAAAGAACGTCAAGAATTATATTAACAAAAAAAGTAAAGAAAAGGGACAAAAGCACGTAAATTTAAGCAACATCTTAGAGCTGAGAGTCTGTAAGAGCTTCCCCTCATATGTAGGTTGAGCTAATTCAATTAGCAGATTTACCCAGTTAATTAGGGCCATTAGAACGCGGCGGCGGGGTGTTACTTCGCCAACGCTCACGTTTAAGATTTGATTCAGGAGAAGCTTTTCAACATTCCCCAACAAGAGGCTCAGAAATGCCGGAGTCAAGGCGGCGAGCGGAGATGTGGTCTGCATTAGCATTTGTGAGTGCATTCTTGCTCGGAGCTGAACAAAACATTTCCACACCGAGCTGGGTGTGCAACAGTGCAGTTTGGCGTCCCGGCTGTCTTTTTCTTCATAAAAAATCCCACTCCACTCTTCCAACCGCCGAATCAGGAGCAGCTGGCGGCATTTTCTCTCCTTTTTTCCTTTCACTTCTCTCCTTTTCAGGCCACTCCAGTCGCCTCTTCAGCAGCCTGGATCTCTATTTTTAGTTCCCAGCACTCGTTTGTGCTTTTCTGTGTTTGTATCTTCTAAGTCTGGCTGTCTTGTGCCCCGTCCTTGACTCCTCTCTTTCTAATTTTTTGGTTGCCAGGTTTGAAAAAACTCCGTCCAAGGCCAGACACTTTTCACCAACCCCAAAACGCATGAATCATTTTTATTCATGATCCGACAGGCTGCTGAAAGATGCCGCTGGAGGCCCAAGGGTCCAACTGTGCGTTTGAGTTGTGAGCGATGATCGATGGTGACAAACAGGGTTGTGTTTTTATCTCACACCACTGAACTTTCCGTGTGAATCTCTCCAGTTCGCATAAAAAATAACACGTGAGGTCATTCTGTGCACCGTTCTACGGCCATTGTGGCTGAAAGAATGATGGAGAACCAACAAAGGGAACCTTCGACCACCCTCTTGTGTTTTGGCACCCAGGCTTGGAAGCTCATCAGCACCCTCTGCTGGCAGGAAGCGCCCCAGCAGGACACTTGTTGCCTCCCTTCCACTCCATTGGTTTAATTGTCGTCTTATTTCTATATTTCACAATCGATTTGTGTGTTGGTTTGGACGCAGCTGTAATCAACAGTGACTGGCTGTCATGGTGTGATGGATGAAAAAAGCCGGGATGCAAACACAAGACTAAAGTGTGTGTTCGTGTGCGACGTGGTGATCAAGTTTTCACTAAAAAAAAAGGAATCATCAGAAAAAGCCCATGTCGATATGTGCCCGCCCTCGTGTACCCTTATTTGTCACTTCCTGTGTGTGTTTCTGGGTGTGTGCCAGCTCGGTAAGTGGATGCAGCGTTTGCCCCCATTTCTTCCCCCAGCGTCGGATCTGACAGCGAAGAGGAGGGGAGGGAGAGGCGACTCCGGCAGCAGATCCAGGCCTGGAAAGAAGGTCAGAGATTTACTCGTCAGGATCAAGAAAGATGGAGGCTGTTTTTTGTTTTTCAGAAGGATTCGACAAATGAATTTCGCAAACACACACCTGGGGTAGAGGCCAATTTATGTGATCTAGTTTCAAGTAGTAGAGCAAATGTGTGTCTCTGCTCAGGGTGGGAACAAGTATCTGAATTCTCGGATAATTCGCGAACTGATCCCTAAAACTTGCATACAAATATTTGTGACGTCCAGGATTACTCATTCACGATCTTCATAAATCTAGTAGAGTAAACAATATAGTATTTCTCTAAAGTGCAGAATAGTGCTGGGCAGATCGATACAAAATATTGATCTCAAATTGGTATTGTATCGGATCAATACCGCCCTGCAGATATCGATATTTCCACTCTTGTTTGAAACTTTAAAAATTCTCTATATTTCTAAACATTTTGATTCTCTTTAATATCATAGTTACTTGTTTATTTTGGTTTGTTAACTGTTTTTGAAGTTTTTATGTTAATAAATTGTTTTCAATTTATTTGAAATATTGTCCTAATTCTATTTTTATTTTTATCAAATAATTAAAAAAAAGAGAAACTTACAAAAACATTCACATGATTAAAAACAATAGAGATTTTGAGGTTCATGTCAGATCCACCACATTTACAAAAAACATTGATATTGGCGGGATGGACTGGTATCAGATCGATACTCGAATGGTCAGTATCGCCCAGTCCTATAGTGCAGAACAATGTTGGATTTTAAGTACATAAACTAAACAAACCGAATGGGTTATTATCATCAGAAGTAAATACAATTTTATAAGTAAAGAGTCTGCTCTAATTTTCAAAGTAAAGCCACCAAACATTAGAGCAAAAACTGACAAATTCTGAAAACCGAAAATGCTTTAAACATAGTCGACAATTTTAATATGACAGCACAAAATCTGTCATTTTTATCGATGTTCAATGTAAGACCACTTACTTTGATTACGGCATCTGATTGGTCACTTTATACCGTAAACAAAGAAAACAAATTGGGATTATCAAGAATGTGTTAAAAATAAAAGTATTAGATCAAGAATGATTACTCCAATAAGTACAATGACTGACTATTAGCTGTTTATTTCTCTATAGAAATCTATGGGATTTTGGCTTCTTGAAAGCGGCGGGCACTTCAGCGGTCAACAATCCCAACAAACAAGCGTATTAAAAGACAATCAGAAGTGGGATACACTCTTACAGGAATACATATAACACCATTAACTGTAATGACATCGTAATGACGTATTTGTTACTTACTACACAATATTGTTATTTATTTGTTAACACTTTCAGAAAACTCAGAAATATGAAAAAACAACAAACACCAAAACCATTCCAGGGATCTGTAAATAAAAACACTAAACTCCTGTTTTGCTTTTTTAAACAATAAATATCAAATTAATGAGGTAGAAATCATTTGAAATGCTCCAGTAAATTCTAGTATGAATATTTATGACATCCACGATCACTGATTCACAATCTTTATAAATATAGAAGAGTGTAGTAAAAAAGAGAAAAAGTAACATGATTGTTGTGCTCTAAAATACAGAATAATGATGGATTTTAAGATAATAGACTGAAAAAAAGCTGAATGTCCATCGCCACAGTACCGGAAGTAAACAAATATTCAAAATATAGTATCAATGAATCTTCCTATTTTCAAAGTAAAACTGTCGAGGGATTGTTTTTTCTGTAGTTCAAAAAATGTAGAAGTTCCACTAACTGACACAATTTCTGAAACAACACATTAGCTTTATTACTTTTTTGGATCTCTTCAACAGTTTATGTAATTAACATACTAATTCTAAAGCGGAAAAAACAGACTTGTGCTGATGTACAGCGGTGAAGTGATTACGTAATCATCAAGTATCAGCCGGGTCATGACGGAACAGTATAAGAACGTGTGCTTTTAAATAATAATATTGATCATCACTTCACTCAGTCACCTGAGATGTGAGGATTGATAAAACACATAAGGTCTCTTAATTTAGTGTCATGTAGGAAGTAGTTAAAATTGAGTTTGAAAAGAAAAAAAAAACCTCAATACATGAACAAAATGTAACCAACAAATCAATTATTGATGGTCAATAAGAAAGTAATCAGACTACTTTGCAGCTCTATGCAAAGGCTTCTAGTGAAACACATGAACATGTATTACAGAACAGAACTCAAAACTCATGACTGAGACTGAGGGCTCCCTCAAACTTTCTCCTCCACTCCCCACCCCGCCTCGTGGTCATAACTTCTCTGAAATGTGCATCTGAATGGATGATGTTGTTTGATCATTTCTATGACCGTTCAAAAGATTAGATTTGTTTGTAAAAGTCGCATCTTTTTGCAAACGGGTACAATGTGTGGGAATCACCTGTTTCCCGTCTGTTCTTCAGTCCCCGCTCCTATCCCGTCCATTTGATGAGAAAGGTTCCAGATGAGTTACATGCCCCCAGACTGCTTTTGGTGCTCCATTTAATTGAGAGAATCCGGTTGATTTTCAAAATAAAAGATTTCTGATTCAAGCGGGAAAAAAAAGGTATAATTTCTTGGTTCTTCCATGGCTAACAGCTAATTTGCAGACCAGGTTCCTGAGAATAAATAAATGCAACAAACAACAGAGACACAAACACCAACACACAAAATAATCCAGAACAATCACTAAAAAACACTAGCCAAACAAGTGATCTAATGTCTACAGTTTTGATTGGAATTAAGCGTTTTTTACTTTACAAGTAAATTGTCTTAGATCTGGGAGGGATTTTAATTTGGCAGGTATGGTGTTCCAGATCTGTGGAGCTTTTACTTTGAAGGATAGGCTCCATTAACCCTGTGACCCCACCCCCCCAATGAGAATAAAGCAGGTTTAGAAAATTCAGAATGATATAGTTGGTGAAATATGAACCCAAACACAGTTGGTTCTGAAAATCTTGCTGTAAATACGTTTGGACCATGTTGAATGGGATTAAATGTGTAAGTGAGCTTGTATCCAGCTTCAAATAGTTCATTCTTCAAATGCTAACTACTTCTTTTCGTTATATTTAAAAGGAAAACATGAAATGAAAGTTATCTACTGTTTTTTAGATCTTTTAATTGATCAAATGACTGAAAACTCAGAGAAGTTGTAGGTGTAATAACCCGCCATCACAGGTTATGACCAACGATGCTCAGCTTCATAAAAACCTGACGAATAAAAAGCACATTTTCTTACCTAATAAAGAAGAATGAAGAAGCGTTAACCTCCGCTGGCCTCGTGTTAGCGCGTCATACGCAGAGAGCGTGACCCTCAACAAACCAGAACGCCAGCATTGAAAAAAGATTGCAGACGAGAGCAAAGAAAGAGGCTCCAAAAGCTGAGAAAAAGAAGCCAGACAAAGGAGCTTCAATTTCAGACATTACAATTCAATCAACATTATTCTTCCCCAGGCAGCAATAACTGCAAGAACGCATTAAAAACACATAAAAACATCACGAAAATTATATTACTCCCTCAAAAAGGTCAGGATTAATTCAAGAAACCGAGCACCTGCATTTCGATTTCATATTGGCAACGGGGAAAAAAAGAATGCTGAAAGAGGGCTGATGGGAAAGACAAAAACGTGTGTGGCAACTGTGAAGAGGTGGTACTTAAAGGCAACTGGGAGAGAGGATGAGGGTGATAAAGAAGAGAAAAAAACAGATAAAAAAGAGAAATATGCTTCAGCTGAAGCATGTACGAGTGAGAAACGACATAAAAGGATATAAAAGACCTTAATGCATGTGGCATAAAGAGAAATTCGCTTCAGGTACAGTGTGAGCTCCCCGTTTTTCCTCGTTTGTCATTTACTCTGAAGCCTTAAATGTCATAAAAAGCATGCGCACGTGTGCTTGGAGTGTGTTTTGCAGAGTGCATGCTTTAGCGTGTGCATTAAGCGATGTTTGCCATGAGCACTCTGCTGTCCGTGACAGTGAAGTGGTGTAATGTGTTATTGCTGATTTCTCTGTTGAGCAACACTCGTAAATCCACATTACTGACCACGCTGAACGAGAAGTTTGGGATCATTTTCCTGCGTTTTGACTCAAGCGGCTCGGCTATTTTCTCCCGTTCAACGACAGCAAATAAACGTGCTTGGAATTTACGGGAAAAGGCCGTCCTCTCCCAACAACTGTACACCGTTTCTCAGGATCTTTTTACTCTCGCCGGGGTATTTTTGCAGTGTCACAGGGTGGTAAAAGCCCAGCCGCCTCATACTTACAAAAACATACACAGACACGGCGCAATAAACCAATTTTATGACGCTTCGATTTATGTGGTACTTCCATGCGTAGCCGCACGTAGCCGGGGTCATGTTTGTCTTACTCTTCATCCCGCTCTGCTACCTTCGTAGTTTGTGGGGCGAGAGAGACATAAAAATGAGCCGTGAAGTGGATCTCTGTGGCGTCTCCGCGGATGAACGATGGCCGCTATGAGCTGCTCATGCTGACTCCTGTAATACATTTATAGAAATACTGTTCGGACATGAGTGGAACTTGGAACGGTTGGTAGAACACAGTTGTTTCACAAGCTGGAGGAATTCGTAGAATTGTGATTTCACCACCTGGTGGGATTTGTATATCATTGTGATTCACAAGCTACAGAAGGAGTTCCCAATACGTCAATTGGGATTGACTGGTTGATCGTGAAGTATGTGGTGGTAGATCACAGGCAATCAAAGACAAATACATGTATATGTATATTTGATTGACATGTGGAGCCAACCAATCGACCATCTTCTTCCACATGTTCACATGGATATGTGTGTTCCCATGAAACTTAGCAGGTTTGGGATTTTCTTCTTCAGTGTTCAGCCAAACCGTGGATGTAGCTGCTATTGTGGCCTTTTTTTTTTAAAAATTTTTTTCTCGATTGGCAAAATGAAAAATAAAAAAACCTAAGCAGACAGAACAGACATGTAATGTTTCTGTGAGGAGCCGTACAAATGTTAAAATAAGTTTGTAACCCTACATATCCATCTATATTTGTCAATTTAACTTATCAATATTGTCTAATAAACTTTTTAAATTAGCTTTACATAAGAAGTTAGTGTATACATTTTGATAAACATTAAAATGTATCATATATATCTACACATTTCTATATATACATGTATTTATATGTATGTATGTACTTATGTATCTTGTTATTTCAAAAGTAGTTCATACACTGAAAAAGTGTGTAATTGTGATTTCACAAGCTGCTGTAAAAATTCATAGAACATAGTTATCTCACAAGATGAGGGAATTTGTAGATCATACTGAGTTTACAAACTGGATGTGTTTGTACATCATTGTGATTTTAAAGGCAAGACGAATTCATAGAACATAGTGATAGTAAAACCTGGAGGTATTTGCATATCAGAGTTGTAGGATGGAACAATTGGTCGAACACAGCTATTTCATTTCACAAGCTGGAAGATTTTGTAGAACATAGTCATGAGTCAAGCTGAGGGGATTCATGGACCACAGTGATTTCACAAGATTATGTCCCTAATTGTGTCCCACAGGCAACAAGATGGATTGGTAGGTATGTTCACGAGTAAGTTCTGATTTCTTAAATGTTGTGCTAAATCCTAAATCTTCTTTTCTGTAATCTAGATTTCTGCCAGATGAACAGTGAAGATGCAGCTGGATGACGAGAATAAAATGTTGCTTTTAGGCAGTAGCAATGTGAAAACATCGTTTTTCTATGAATCAGAATCCCTTGTTCTCCAAATGTGTAAATGCAAAGGGACTTTTTATCAAGCCGTTATTTTTGGAGTCTAGAGTTGAGTCTCAGTAGCCAATTTTATGGGTTTATCTAATTTCTATCCAATTCAATTTTATTTATATAGCCCAATATCACACACCAAAAAATGTCTGCAATGGGCTGCAGATTATTTTCTCTAAAGTCTCATGTTGGTTACAGATATGACGTTTCACAAACCACTTTACTTTAGTTAAGTAAGTAAATGACCTGGTTACCTAAATGCAGGAAGAAAAGGTGACAATAGTTTTGGCATGGGTAAACAGTATTATGGTTAAAACAAAAACAAAACAACCAGTTGCTGTTACAGATGCTTTGTACTGCTTCATAATAACTTGAAACGATCCTTTGTGAACGTTTTTTAAATGTATCCATCAAATTCTAAGAAAAAGTATTATGACATATTCTTAAAGAGCAACATTCTCTGCACATTTGTTTGTAGGTTTTAGGAATCAGGAGCGTTCCTAAATTCAACAATTATTTTTTGCTAATCTAGAGGTTCTTGTAGACACTTTTATTCTGTATATCATATATTTTAATGTTAGGACATTCAATTGAAAGGTGGATTTTTTTGGATAGTTTAGAAACTAAAAGTATTACCTGCATGCCCTTTGAAGCACATGGGGTCAGACAGCTGGGTGAGAATGTCATACTGCACAAAATCATTGCCAAGATGGCGGTATTGTCTGAAGTTACCTTTAAATTAACAGATATTGACAAACCAGCTGTTGTGAGAGACACGCTACTATGATGTGGAGCATAGAAGACTCAGAGTGTTAGTGCTGAAAAAGCTTTAATTTTTTGCTTTTCTAAGTTCTGCTGACTGAATGACTGCTTTTGAGAAATTGGCATTTTGGGTCATAAAGTGTAATAAATTTGAGTTCTTCAAACATAAACCTTCAAATTCCTCATATATATATGAGGCCACCAAGTTGTTATAAAAGGGTGTTATAAAATATTACATATATTACAATATTACATATATATATATATATATATATATATATATATATATATATATGTAATATTTTATAACAACCTCCTGATGCGAATGATACTTTTCCTCCGCGATCGTCTACTTCAGCATATCAGATTTTTCTCCATGCGGTGCCATAAACGGATGAGGGTGGATAAGCCCGACTCTAGATGGAGTTCCGCTCTGCCCTGCTGTGTATACACAGTGGAGCATAGCGTCTCCTTCGGAAAAATTTTGTACAAGTGTCTTTAGTTGTCCAATTTTCTGTGACGAACCGGAGGAAAAATGAAAATGTGAAACCGCGAAAAAAGTCACGTGAAGATGGGGGGAAAACTGTATGTATATATATATATATATATATATATATATATATATATATATATATATATATATAGTTCGTGACTGAAAAATAATCCGCCAATAAAGAAAAAGGAAGACGCAGGGACAACACTGTATGTATGTACGTATATATGTGTATTGATGTATGTTTATATGTGTGAGTGTATATGTATGTGTATACGTGTGTATATATATGTATATGTGTGTGTTTTCATATTTCACCCTCAATGAGTTCCGCTGTCCCCTGCTGTGTATACACAGTGGACCGTAGCGTCTCCTCAGGAAAAATTTTATACAAGTGTCTTTAGTTGTCCGAGTTTCTGTGACGAACCGGAGGAAAAAGGAAAATCTGCAAAAATGTGAAACCGCGAACAAAGAAACATGAAGATGCGGGGAACACTGTATGCATACATATATATATATATATATATATATATATATATATATATATATACACACACACATACACATACAAATCTATATATGTATGATACGTGACTGAAAAAAAATCCGCCAATAAAGAAAAGCGAAGACGCGGGGACAACACTGTATGTTTGTACGTATATATGTGTGTGGATGTATGTTTATATGTGTGAGTGTATATGTATGTATACGTGTGTGTATATATATATATGTATGTATGTGTGTGTGTGTGTTTTCATGTTTCACCTTCATGTTTGTAAAAACTTTTATTTTAAAAGTGTAGAGCTCCAGTGTTGACAATCTTTGAAATACTTCAACTCTGACGCAATTAGCATAATTCCAGCATAAGAAGCACCCACACTTTACAATAGGGAAGTGGCTACGCGTTTAACATGAATTCACTGATTATGACTTGGAGAAAAACGACTTGGTGCCACTATGCAACACCTGCAGTAAGAGCCAATACTCTGCTTTTCTATACTTCGGAATCCAATGGAAAAACATAACGTGTATAATAAATGGTTGGAGAGTTACGGTAGTTCAAACATTGAATGTTTCTCTCTCTGTTGCTGTCAAATTTATTTTTCACCCTGTCCTGGAGCTGGTAAAAAAAGATGTAATATAAAGGTAAGAAAAACAAACTAAGTTCCCCAATGACTCCAAAACTCTCACAAACCTAGACTGGAAGTAAGCAGGGATTTATTTACACAAAAACGAAAACTGCCAGCTGTGGGAGCGGTCGCATTGGTTTCCAACAGATAATTCAGATTTTAACACTTAGCGTTGGAGGTTCTCGTCCAATCAGCTGCTCTTAACTCCAAAAGTACAACAATATTTACAGCCTCAGCCATAACAGTGTTGTTGAGGTTAAGAGGTTAGGTTAAAGGGTTAAGATGCTCGTGTGAATTTCAAGATTCATTTAGTCTTCGTACACATGTAGCTGGGAAAGTCAAAAAGCTTTAAAATCCATACATCTCAGTTAAAAAAATAAGCACACACAGGATCACTGTGAAGAAAGTTTCACACAAACCTGTATTGAACGCTGTTAAGTTCTGCTGTACACATGCCAAACCCACGGATGTATCGTGAAATGCCCCAATGTACCCAAATGAAATAACAGTTTTTGGCATTTCCTCCTGAGACAAACGTGGTGGTGCTCCTCCTTCTTTCTTCCTCAATGTGATAAAGTAGTTGTGTTGTCAAAAACAGGCAACAAGAATTTTCTCCTTGCGTTCAATTGAACCGATCAACAGAGGTCGCATGTTTGAATTAGCTGTTGCATGCAGTTACTTGCGTGCAGTGATGCAAAAACAGAGGTTGATAAATCCTCTACTTAGGCTGTAGTCTGTAGAATTGATTTATTTGATGATGCAGTACTGCAGACCATCGACTGTATAAAACTGGACCGAGTGAGTGTAATGTCACTCATAGAAAACAACTTACTTCAGTCTCTAATCAAATGAACTCAGCTCAGTTTTTCAAATTATGGACGCCGCCGTGTTAGAACCAGACGTCGTTAGTGACTGGTCCGAGTTGGTATTGTCAGTTATTATATGGCAACCATTCTCACCAATCAGGAGTGAGCTCGTTGGGAGGCCACACCCCTGACAAATAGAATGACTGAATAATAGTTATTTATTTCTTGTTAGAAGTCTTTGGGATTTTTGCCTCTTGGAGCCAGCTGGCACTTCCTGTTTGGAACACCAGGGGGGAGGAGTCACTCAGTCCAGTTCTCATACAATTGTGCTGCAAATGGCCTAAATGGAGAGTAATACTTCAGTTTCCAGTGTGCTCATTCATGTGCTCCAGGACTTAAATAGAAAGCATTTTACGTCCTTTTGGTGTGACTTTGGGTAACAAACACCAATAATATCTAATGCATGATGCTTTCAGGGACCCAAAACTAATTATGGGCCTCTCATGATTTGTCACTGTGAACATTTAAATAAAGACCAAGGAGAAACAATTTTAATCAAACCAACATTTTCATCAATTTAAAATCAATTAACTCCCAAAATATTGACTTCTAGTAAATGGCTATAGTTTATCAAAGTGCTTTATGTACGTCGGGGAGAATGGTTAAAGGACGCTTCCAGTGAAATGTGCTTTAAGTGGTGAAAAAGCCCAGAAAAGTGCTTTATAAATGGACTCCATTTACTCTTTTACGAGTCCATTTACTCTTTTAACAAAGGTTACTCACTGTAACCTTTGCTGAAAATGAATGTGTAAATTTTCCCTCCTAGCATGACATTACAATCAGTCAAGACAAAGCATCACTGTGGGTGTTTGTACACTTTTGAGCAATATTAATAGAATATTCAATTAAGGAAAAAAATTGCACCAAAAAAAAAAAAAAAAAACTCCAATTGAAATGAAATTATTGAAGTATGTTTTTGGACTAAAAAACCCAGAAGAACAAAAAAAGGTGGGTTTTGCAATACCACAGAGTGTGAGGCTGGTGGAGGGCAGCGGTGACCTTTCTTTAATGGTCCTTATTGCAGCAAAGCTGCAGAAGCCTCCTTTGTTCCATCTGTATACAGCTCAGATGGTGTGTGGTGTTTTTCAATATGTTTAGCAGCTTGTGTTGCATTCTACCCTCTCTGTTTCCAGCTTTCTTCAGCAGCTTGTTTGGTCTTGTTGAGGCTTCGGCGCTGCCGCCACAGCAGACAAATGTGAGGAAAATTGTAGGAGGAGGAGATATGTTAGATCTTTTCTAAAACAGAGACCAAAGTTTCCATAAGCAGTTAAGTCTTCTACTTTGGGAAAGTAAAACATTCTGAGTTGCACTTCTAATGCAAGTGAAATAATCTATTGAAGAGATTATAATCTTCTGAATATCTGCCGAAGAATCTGGTGTTGATCAAGTATCATCTTACTATAGATGTTTGCAAGGGCCACTCCTCTTCATGTGTCCTGTTTCTGAGGATGACTGCAAAGGCAGCGTTTTTTTTTTTTTTTTGTATTTCCGGTTTCTGTGGATAGTTGCCGGGGCCGCTCCTCTTCATGTGTCCTGTCACTGAGGATATTCACCGGGTTTGATCATCTTCATGTGTTTTGTCCCTGAGGATAGTCCCTGCTTGTTCCGCTTCATGTGTCCTGTCACTGGGGATAGTCACCGGCGATGATCCCCTTAATATGTCCTATCCCTGATGATAGTTGCCAGGGTTAATGCTCTCATGTGGCCTGTAACTGAGGATAATAACCAGGGTTGATCCTCTTCATGTGTTCTGCCACTGGGGATAGTCGCTAGGGTTGATCCTCTTCATGTGTCCTGTTCCCGAGGATAGTTGCTAGGGTTGATCCTTTTCATGTGTCCTGACCCCTTAGGATAGTCACAGAGGTTGATCCACTTCATGTTTCATCTTACTATAGATGTTTGTAAGGGCTACTCCTCTTCAAGTGTCCTGTTTCTGAGGATAGTTGCCAGAACTGATCCCCTTCTTGTCACCTTGTCCATTGGGAGAGTTGATGGGACTGCTCCTCTTCTTTTTCTGACTATGTTGAGGGGTTTCCAATGACACCCCTCACTCCTGTTTGGCTGCAGGGACCTGAATCATTTTCTAGTTTTGTGTTTAGTCTGGTGCTTCTTAGGTCCCGTCCTCCCTAGTGTTGTAATGTTTTGGGGCTCCCTGAATCTGAATTTGAGGTCTTACAACAGCAGTTCCTAAGAGTAAATGAGAAGACAGTTTGATTTGGTTTACTCAGGAAAAAGAAATATTGGAAAATGACAGTTGAAATAATTTTTTACCATTATGATTTCAAGAAAAAATTAAATGTTATGAAAGAATGGATAGAACGGGATAATGTAACTACATTTAAAGTTGAATGCAATGCAGAAACCTGCTGTGCAGCAGTTTGTGTTGTACATAAATTAGCATTTTTATTGAAGAGCCAAATATTCAGCAGCATCGATTTCACTTAAAAATCTCGAATCCTGCAGTTTATGATTGTAAAAACACATCTTAGAGCTAAAATAAACATGAAAGCGGAGGTTTGCAATGGAAAAATGTATAGATGAATGTAGAGTGAAAGTAAAAAGTTGGGGTACCTGGAGAGTAACAAGAAGCCATGTAAACAAAATCCAATTTCCTTTTCTTCTCTCCACCTTTAAATCAGCCTGTCTTCACACTTCCAGCACGTGTTTGATGATCCTCTCTACAAATGCATCTCATCCATATTGATGTGGGCCTTCTGCACAGAGTCAGGAGTCTGCAGCGAGCATCAAACGCTGATGCTGTAGCCGTCTACCGCAGAGGTATAACATGGGAAATGAAGTCGGGAAACGAAAGGGGCGGCTACATAAGACCTTTTTGTCTGTGTGCGTTCACTTGCCATGAATGGCACAATTACTCCTACTTTCAGACAGAGAGCAGCTGATGGCGACCAAAGGCGGAGAAAAATAGTTTGAGCCGTAAAAAGGCTGAGATGGATCTTCACGCGTCCCCGTTTAGCCTTTAGACAGCGGGAGCTGTCCGGGGGCTTGTCATTTAGAGACGAGCGCAAGAACAGAATCGCATTGCGAGCTTCGCAGAGACCTCGGAGGAAGGTACGGTGGCCCTAAAGTTCAAATCATGTCAACAAATCACTCACCAAAAAAGCATATATTAAAAAAAATAATAATAAAATAAATGAATGTTTCAAAAGTCGAAGATAATTTGCAAAATAAATGTTTTCCCCCTCAGAAATCAAATAAAAATGTTAAAAAATGAAAAAAGAAGAAAGGAATTGTTAAAGATTAGTATTATTGGACATCAGTGGATGATTATGTTTGAGTTTGAAGATGAAGAAAAATAGGAGAATGTTTTACTCGAACTGTGGTAAAGAGTTGAAGAATCGCCAAATTTTTGCCACGCCAAATAACATCCAGGTAAATAGAGTGACATATCATAATGCCTATGTTTCTAGTTTCTTATTTTGTTTCATTTTAATGGTCCGCAAAAGTCAGCAGCAGCATTTCTATATGAAATTGCAGAAATGTGATTTGCGGTAATAAATTTGCCTCATAGAAAATCACAATTTTGAAAAAACTGATATTTATCGACAAAGTTTTTATCTTGGAGGAGATGGTTTTTGAGGCGACTGTAGCACCTGCAGGCCACACAAGATCAATCACAACTTTTATTTTGGAATAGTGTTTTTATTTATAAAATGTTGTGTTGTTTTTTATTTTACTGTTTTAATGGTCACTCTAATCTTTATTGTGTTTTTGCTTTGAGTGATTTGTTGATGTGATTTGTACTTCAGGGCCACCGTAGAAAGGCTTTGAGAGGATCCAAGGTGGAGGTTTCACGTGTTCGTCAGCGGGAGAATCAGTCAGGGTGGGATCTTGCACTCTGAAGTGCGTGTCAGTGTGAACACCTGATGATCTCGAGCACAATCAAATGAAAGAACACAGTTTGCATCCCTCAGCTGGACGCTGATGAGCGGGGGGCGGCAGGGCTCCACTGTGCCAGCAGCCTGTATGTCTGTACAAATCAATGGAGCGTCAGACAAAGCTGGCGACACCGCCTCGCCTTATCATCACCATTGATACAGTATAACCTCGTTTCCACTGAGTGTTAGGGCATGGTACAGTCCGTTATCTTGACAGTTTCCATTATAGAATGGACCCATTAAGCCCCCGCTGGTTGTTGGTCCATAGAAAAATGGAACAAACCAAACAGGGTGGAGCTACTGTTGAAACCCATTATTGGACGACTCAAAAGATTGGCAGTATTCCTCTTTGCCATCTGGAACCTTTTCTCAAAGAATATTAAAAACTGTATGTATATTAAACCAAGCAGATGAAATTTGAGTTGAAATACTCATGTGAACTGTCCAGACCATTCTAAACCGTACTGCACCATACCGTACCGTATTTTACCGTACCATACTGTACTGTACCAAAACTGTGATGTACCCCACTTTACTGTATCATACAGTACTGTCCCATACCATACTGTACACTAAACATACTGTACTATACCAAAACTGTCCCGAACTTTACCGTACTATACCAAAACCGTACTGTACTTTAACTTACTGTACTATACCAAAACTGTGATGTACCCCACTTTACTATATCATACTGTACTGTACCAAAACTGTGATGTATCCCACTTTACTGTATCATACAGTACTGTCCCATACCATACTGTACACTAAACGTACTGTACTATACCAAAACTGTCCCGAACTTTACCATACTGTACTATACCAAAACCGTACTGTACTTTAACTTACTGTACTATACCAAAACTGTACCCCACTTTACCATATCACACTGTTCTGTACCAAAACCATACTGTACCCCATTTTACCGTATCATACTGTACTGTACCAAAACTGTACTGTACCATACTGTATTGTACTCTACTGTACCGTACTGTCCCAAACCATATTGTAGTCTACCATACTGGACTATACCAAAACCGTACTGTACCATACAGTATTGTACTCTACTGTACCTTATTGCCCCAAACCATATTGTACTCTACCATACTGGACTATACCAAAACTGTACCATACTTGACCATACTGTACCGAAACCATACTGTCCCATACCATACTCTACACTAAACATACTGTACTATACCAAAACTGTACCCTACTTTACCGTACTGTACCAAAACCGTACCGTACTTTAACTTACTGTGCTATACCAAAACTATACCCTACTTTACTGTACTGTACCATATCATATTGTACTTTACCATACCGTACCAAAACCCTATCGTACTTTGTGTGTGTATATATTTACATATATATAAAGTAAATGTTGGCTAAAATCGTTGTGTATCAGATCAGATGAAAACATGGCATTTGGAAAAGATATTATTGGTTCTGTAGTAAACACGCTAGCACAGCCACTACAAACATGTGGCTAGGTATAGTCTTACCAATCAGGGACTCGGATTTGGCATATATGGATTGGGTCCCTTTTAATTCATGGAATCGTTTGAAAAAGTAATAATTGTAGTTTGTACTTGGATGGAATTATAGGACACCAAGTCTGTCATATATTTCATATATATAGGGCTGCAAAAAAAAAAGTTTGCAACAAGATTTGCTCCATTTTGATATTTTGCACCATTGGCCTCTGATGAAAATTTAGTTCCCACATGTATGAACATGTCTTCCTCCTCCTCCATTACCATCATGTTTGCTTCAACCAGAGCTCCGCATCACATCATCTGCGAGCCACAAATCAAATTCTGCCGGCATAAACCGGATACTTTTATCCATTTTGGGCCTGCAGAATGTCAAATGCAAAACGAATTTCAGCCCAAATAGTCTAATGGAAATGGAAATGACAAGAAAATACTCATCAATCTTTGAATATATAAAGAAAAAAATGTAATGTTCAAACTCTACTGCACACCAATTTTATCTGCCATCATATTTCTTTGTGATGGTGAGGCAGGAATTAAGTAATGCATTAGAGTAAGCATATTAAAAGGATAAGAGCATCACTACACGCGAGACGGAATTATCCGGTGATGAGGAACGACGAGGGAAGAGCGGAGTGGAGGGAAAAAAAGGGAGGATATTGGAGGGAAAAAAGAGGGTGGATGTGGGGTGCTTTATTAAGAGCAGGAGGAAAGAGGCTGAAGGGATGAAAGCCGACATGAGGACACTAAATGGATGAAGAGAAAAGGGAAAAAACTGAGAGCATATATGAAATTAAAGTTGGTTTCATCCCTCCATTGTTGCCAAGTTTTCCTTAAAGGTCGGACTTATATATGGAGGAGGAGGAAGAGGAGTGGCATCTGCTGTGGTGGTGCTTCAGAATATTTGATCATCGCCACGGCGACCGGTCACCTGGCAACCGGGTACACAAAGGCTCCGCGGTAGCCTTGGCAACAACGCGGATGCACGGGAGGAGGCTGAAGAGGCAGCGCCGGCCGGCGGGGAGAAAGTGTGAGATGGAAGGAATGGAAGGGAGCAGGTGTGAAGCGTGAGTCAGTATCGCACCTCAACAGGTGCGGGGAACGGGCCAAATGTGCGCTAAGACATAATGAGACCGCCAAGGAGCTGCAGAGCAGGAGAAGCAGCCACCACCTGTGACCTCCCTCCCCCAACCAGGAGGGCTGCTGTGCAGGTTCACTAAGGTGCATTTCCACCATTTTTGGTAATATTTCGGTTAAAAAACGTGAGTTGAATAACCACAGATGCTCTTGTCGTGATTGGATTGAGTTTGTAATCTGCAGCTCTTTGTTGTACTTCAGCCATTCCTGGGATTTGAGTTTTGTAAAGTTTGCTCGATAAAGCAAAAAGGTCAACGACAGTTTTCTCTCTTATGCCAAACCGTAGAGCTTAAAATATCACATCTGGACGATAAAATCCTCACATCTGCAGATAATTGGCTCCATGTGAACTTTTTTTGCTGATAAGTCAGGTCGATAAATTTCTGTGATGTGTCAGCTGTACGGCGGAGTTTGAAAGTCTTCTTATGTGGTGCTTTGTGAGAAGAACTGCTTTAAGACCCTGAAGACAAGGATGGTTATGGTGCTTTTAACATGTTCTTGTGGCATTTTTCTGATGATGGAGGACATGTATAAAGAAAATTCAGCTTTAAATATTTATTTATTTATTCAAATCGCTGTGAATCAGCAGCAGACGAGAAAATAATAGTTGTGACATCACAAATGCGCTGGGCGGGGCACAAGCTCCCTGCCCAGCTCTATTCCGATGCATCCACTTAGATCCGTGTAGGTCTTTGTTTTCCTCGTCTGAGCCGGATTAACTGAAAGGCTGAGTAGCTCCAATATTGCTGCACCAGTCATGCTCACAATGAACTCCTGCCGCTCTACAGAAATTATGTCCTAGAAAATGACACAAGTAATAATATTTTGGTAAGAATCATCATAATTAGAAGACCACTGTTAACGCTTTAGATCAAAAGATGATTAGAGTGGGATTTTAAACATACAATAACAGACAAGTGTTTGTCTTTCTTGATTTTTTTTGGAAAAGCTGAAAAAAGTTAAACTATTTGGTCAGTTAAAGGCGCTAGACCATTGACTGTATATGAGAACTGGATCGAGTGAGAGTGACGTTATCCATAGAAAATGACTTACTTCTGGCTCCAACCAAATTAAGTCAGTGTCCTTTGTCATTGCTTTGTAATACGGATGCCGCCATGTTGGAGCCAGTCAGTAACCAATGACTGGTTCGAGACCTTACGAGTTATCGTTTCTATGGCAACCACTCTTGCCAATCAGAAACAAGCTTGTTTGAAGCAGTTTGAGTATTGGATGTGGGGGCCAACAGGCTCCGCCTACTTTTATTGAGGCATCTGATTGGTCAGTTAATTACTTAAATAACTAGAACTACAAAAAATATAAAAAAAAAAAATCAGATTATCGAGAATGTGTTAAAAAAGGTATCAAAGAAACAATGATTATTCTGACAACTAGAATGACTGAGTCATAGCTGTTTCTTTCTCTATAGAAGTTGATGGAATTTTGGCTTCTTGGAGCCAGCAGGTACTTCCTTAGCAGTCGGTGTAAGAAAGTAGCAGATGTGTTTTAGACTCAGAGCGACTTGACATGCATCACAGATGAGTCTGATGTGATGGGGAGAATCTAGTAGTTTTACAATATAAAATTTCCTTTGGAATCAGATTATAAAAGACACGGTACTAGTCCACGGCTCGGGTCGGGGACCACTGCAATCAAACATTTCTGGATTAAATTGGATTATAACATCTGTCAATAATCTACCGCAGTCTGAGGATATTTGCTTTTTGAGTAGCAACTTGCAACAACTTTAGTTGTGAATTGGTGCTGTATAAATAAACTGAATTGAAGCGAATCAGTAAATGTTGACTGAAGAACAAGTCTACAGGTCAAAATGTCCAACCTGAGTCCTCTAGCTCCACTGGATTGTATCTGGATCAACTGTGTACAACCGGAACAGGGAAACCCCTGAAAGAATCAACAAGAGTCCAGGAAAAACTAGAAAACAAAGTGACGGAACTTATTGTTCTAGGATTGACAGTGCTGCTTCAGGTGGATGAGTTTCCAAACGTCTGGAGACGGAGAAGCCGGATCCATGTCCCCATGTGACTCTTTGATGCTACGTACAAACTTAAGATGAAAAGTTTGTAATTATGTTCCAGTTCATTCGTCGCCACGAAAGGTTTTGGTTCGTTTTCGGGCTCTGCACACAATTAACAAAAGTAAACCAGTTAAACGTTGACTAAACATTGAAGAACCAACTGTTGGAAAATTGATATGGAGTCAAATCAGGATCCGCTTAAAGTGAACGAAAAACAGATTGAAAATTTGAAAAACGGATTGTAAATCAAAAGCAGTTTCAAACTTGAAAATAAATATTGAAAACTTGAGAGAATTATTGAAAATAAGAAAAATAAAATTAAACTTGGGGAAAAATATAAAGTAAATTTAAAAAAAAAGTAAATTTGAAACTTGAAAAAAAAAAACTAAAACGGTTACAGATTAAAAAAACTTTATTTGTACTTCCAACATTCCTTTTTTCATTTCTCCATCTTTGCTTTTAAGTTCTTTGTTTTCAGTTTTAATATATAGTTTTGGCTGCTGAGCTGACAATAATTTTACATGGGGGCGGGGCTTTAAGCTCATTTGTTAACGGGACATTTTTCCCATGATCCCCTAAT
Source organism: Oryzias melastigma (assembly GCF_002922805.2). Lineage (NCBI taxonomy): Eukaryota > Metazoa > Chordata > Actinopteri > Beloniformes > Adrianichthyidae > Oryzias > Oryzias melastigma. The sequence continues at coordinate 7,430,984 of NC_050529.1, forward strand.
AGGTAATAGTGAATTCTTTGACACCAAGTCTTTTGAATATCGGAATAAAACTGTGAAAGAAAAGTCCTACAGCAACATGAGTTTCCAACATGAGTTTTTATTGGGTAGTAACTGTCCAATGCTAAAAGTCGGTTCATGTCGGCTCTTGTTTTCAGTTTAATTTTGTGTGTCTAACTTTTCCGATTTTGCACCACTCTTTCATGTGAACAGAACTTTCCAGCCCTGAGGTGGGCACAAAAGTTTAGTTTCTCAACTCTGTATCGTTCACAGAGAAAGAGAGAAATTAGAAAAATAATCAAAGCATATTAATATGGCCTTTGAGGGCGAAGGGCCACAATAATTACCTTCCAAGTGAGTCATGGGTAAAGGTTTGGCGAGCAGAGAAATGAGTAAAGTTCATCTGAAGTGATTAGCGGAGCCACATATCACTGGCAGACTCTGAATTTGTGGGGTTTTAATTCCTCAAAGATGGTGATTAATAGTTAACTCTTCAGATAAGACTTCCCGAGGCCCAACATGGCAGAAATTAACTTATTTAGTCAAACCAAGATTGAGTTTGGCCGGCGTTGCTGCGCTTGTGTGTATGCGCGGACTGTTGCACAGCCTGTAAGCCCATTAGCCCGAGGTTAAGTGATTTACAGCTTCAGCTTTGAGCCCCTCCTGCAATCTCCTCCTCGACGCCCCCGTCTATCGGCCGTCTCTATCTGCCTACCTTATCGGGGAGATTACACACCCGGACACACACACCTGTCACTCTGCTGGTGGAGACGCTCCATACCGGCTCAGGGAGTACGGGGAAAAGCAAACAGGTGAAAAGAAACGAGCTAATGGCTAATTTAGCTTACCTGTACCTGAACACATGGGTTCCTTGTTTGTTAAGGCAATCCTGGACTAGCTAGTCTGCCTTCTGACTACTAAAATGTTGCTCCCACCTCATAGTCAAAACCTCACCAAAATGTGTGGCCCCTCCTTTCTTAAAAAATGATGACATCACAGTTAAAAAACAAATGGGGTCAAAATCTCTTATGAGGTTCATATAAATATATCAAAAGGCAAATGTCTGGGATTTCCAAAAAATTTTTTAAAATACTTGGCGGCCATTTTGTGACAAAATGCAAAATTTGACAATTTTCATATTTTACTACAATATGGGAAAATAAATCTTTTCCATGAGTGATCTACATGAAATTTCACACATGCCGTAAGGTTAAGTCTCATTGACCTTTGACTTTAAAAAGAGGCCGCCATATTGAAAATCCCCTTTACTACCTTCTACATGTTAAAACTCCTCCTAGAGATTTTCATCTATCCTCGAGCATCACCGAGAAGCTACTTGGAAAAAATGTTGGATTCTAATGTAGATTTTAATGGCGTTAATGTGGCGAGCTAACAAAAGTGGTGTCTCCTTTCTTGCAAAATTTTCACTGGAATATTGAAAATATCTGTTAAATGAATCCCTGGCTCAAGCTGAACGAAACGATATGACATGCAATATCAACATATTAGGAATGTGGGCGTGGCTAACAAAAAACCCAGTTGCTAAGGAAATTTGAAAAATTACTTTTACCGATTCTTCTAAAAACTACATAGACGGGTTTGTCTCCCCCAGGTGATCAAAAAATAAAATGGTTGCTATGGAGATAAAATCAACAGAAAAGCCGCCATTTTGAATTCCCTTTTTTTATGAATTTGTCATGTGCAGCTCTGACTAGGGTGGAGGGGGAGGGTGAGGGACCTGTTTGGGGCGGGTCAAAAGGGGGTGGAGAGGGTGGGGTAAAGTAGCGCCGGCGGGCCATACAACTTAAATTTTTCTTGTAGTTTTGTATCAGACAAATCTATAGGGTCGGCCTGTAGAGGTGAGTAAAAGCCTGCTTAACGTAGAAACAGACATAAGGGGAGAATACAGCTCTACAGATCTGCGCCTGATCAAGCTAATAAACTCACAGCTGCTTCCTTTTACGGGAGCAGCGAGACGTCTCCAACCGCCAAGACAAAAGGAGACGCAGGAGAGCGGCTCTGAGGACGCATAAAAGCAAGAGAGCGAAGTGCTTA
>NC_050529.1:7433166-7443338 GCF_002922805.2 Oryzias melastigma
AAGGGAAAAAGGTAAAATAGGTAGCAGTAGAGGGTGAAAAAAAGAGATAGGAGGCTGTTTTTGTTGGTGTGTTTAGCTCTGTTTGGCATAAATGTCCCCGAGTTGATGTGTTTATCATGCGGCATCTGATCATATGGAAGAGTCAGATAGAGTTTGGGCTCCCCGCATGGAGGTGCCACTTACATCTGAATTCAGGGGGTGTAAAGCCTCGACTTCACTGCGATGCAGTAATATACTGCAAACGGAAAAGGCTTCATGGAGCCTCCGAAAAATCCCATTATGGAAATCATTTATTCAGATTTAATTTTGTTTTTACATTAAATTCAATAAATATTCTAAACTGAGAAGATTTTTGAAATCCTCCTGGCTTAAAAAGGAAGAAAAGAAGTTGAATCAGTAAGGGTAACCATCTTACTGATATGGCTGGTTGACAATAAACAAGACAGGAAGGGACAAAAATTAGAATCGGCACATCTGTGCTAAAGAAAACCAAACAAGGCAGGGGAAACATTTCCTCCTAAATCTACTTAATCTACTTATTTTTCCATCACTGACGACGACTTAGATGTTAAAGGGTTAATATAGCACATAACTATGCTGCCTGCTAAATTTTTTAAAGAAAATGTGTTTTCAGGAAGGTATTTAAAAAAGTTTTTAGCTACCAGGAAAAAAAAAAAGCAAAAAGATCCAGAAACACTTTGGTCATTGCTACTGTAAATCAATCAGCTGCTGTTTTAACAGATTGACACAAATGAAATAATACCTTTCCTATTTAAACGGTTTATTTTACACACAAAAACCATGTTTGTCTTTTATCAATAAAATGTGGCTTCAGATTTGTATGGATTGCACTGCATTTTATATGATGCTAATCTTTTCTAGCAGCACTTTTAGCTAACAAAAACAAAGACTTGTTTTTGAAATTGGGTCATACCAAGTTCTGATTCCTGACTTCAAGAGCAAATGAAGCTTATTAAAGAAACATCCAGTTGCACCGGTGTGTTATGCTTTATTGTAGCGTGAACAACAATATCCATCCAAAAAGCGACATTTTCAAAGGATTAGCTTGTTTCAGCCTGTGGTATCTTCATTTGCTGCCTGTTGCAGAACTGGTTCAGCATCTAAACAGTCATTTGTATCATTTTACAAGCAATCTGTGGTCTGTAAATAAAAGACTTGAACAGAGCATAATGTGTAACCTTCACCGCTCGTCTCAAAGGCTTAGACAGAGCACGCGTACCGTTGCTAGCTGTTTATTCTCGGATAACAACCCCTGACAGACGAAGCGCAGGTAAAGCACGGCTTCAGGTAGTGGCTTTATGAGTCTGGGCCTTTGCCATAGAAAACAGGTCTCAGCAGCTCACAGCTGTATGAAAAAGGATTTAGGCTCTTGCGGCGTCAAAGCAAAGATCTCCTCCAGACTGCACCTGCTCAGGTGGAAAGTACTCCCTGCGTTGTCTGTTGTCATTCCGCGCACGGATAAAACACACCCTGGGATGTGTTAAAGACCAGGGGTGCCAAAAAGTTAATATACACTGTATGTATGTATGTGTACACACACATATGTGTGTGTATATATGTATATATATATATATATATATATATACACACACACATACATAAATATACAGTATAAGCATATATATCTATATATTCTGTATATATATGTATGTGTACACGCACACACATATATATATATATATATATATATATATATTCATATATGTATAAATGAGCCGCTTTGAGCCGCCATATTGGATTTATTTTTCTACCCTTTGATCGAGTCACTGAAAACATCACTTATCAAAAGCTAATATATTGACGCCCAAACTGCGCCGCAGGACTTCAGATTGTGTCTGCACTTGACTTAACGCGGAAACTTGACGCCACTGCCGCGCCAGTTAAATGTGAATGCTGGTATTTGTGTGATATTGTGTGAAAACGTAAATGTTGTGATAGACAGTTCAATGACGATCGATGAACTGGGAACTCCTGACGTAGACAAACGGGAGATGAACCAATGAAGGACACCGGAGGACTAGAGATGCCGAAGGAGAAGAAATGTCCACGCCGGATGGGGGGAGAAAAATGAGTCGGACGTGGACTTGGAGAGTGAGACGGAGTGGAGTACAGGAGGAGGCAGATGGAGCTGGTTAAATCCTTGTCCTGAGTATTGTACCAATTGTGGCAGAGAGGCAGAGACAATAGCTGAGCGCTAGCCTGTCGCTCCCATAAACAAGATAAATTGATGAGACTCCCCCGCCCACAAACATCCACAGTTTGTTTTTATTGCCTTTTCAAGAGAAGGGAATGGAAACCGTCTGAGGGAAAACAAGAAATAAACCCTCCGCTAAATATTCGTCTCCTTCTTCAAGGCTTTCTGTGCTCCACCATGGATGAATGGCAGCGTTTGATGGCATTGTCTCATGTCATATTAGGAAACTTTGGCTCTCATGTTTAGGAACCCAAACTAAAAGGGGATGTAATTCAATCAAGAAGTAAATGCTTCACAAAATAATTCAATCATTTTTTAACTGGGGATGGCTAAAGAAGGCTGGAGCTGTACCTCCATTTCTTTTTTTTGTTTTTCCTATTCTGACAATCCCCTCAAGATGTTTTGAATAATGTGATGACAGAAGAGTTTTAGACAGACGAAGCGCACTCTAAAGAACACAAAGCAGGCTTTTTCAAACGGCTTTGTCAGTCTGTAAACAGAGGGAACATTCAGACGCTGTCTCAGCTGAGCAGAAACCAAAGAAACTTTCTCATTTCAACATATTTTAATTCCAGTAAAGAGAAAATATGAAAATGAAGTCAACCAATCTCTTCCCGACATTAACTGACCTTTAAAGATTGGCATTTTTACAAAAGGAGGGGGGGGAAAAACCCATGCTTATTAAAGTTGCTCTCTGTCTCCTGTGGTATTTATTCCCTGCTTGTGTATTTGTTGATGATTTACTGTGAGCTCTAACTCTAGGAGCCAAGAAAGGGAGGGGGGAGCGCGTTAAATGGCTGTCCAAGTACCATCCGTCTACTAGAACAATCAATTCCGCCATTCAGGCTGATTTAGTCCAATCAATGGCAGCCTATGTTCAAATGAGAACGATACAGGGAGAAACGGATAAGTCTAAACGCCTTTACATCAAGAAAGACACCTGAAGTACTTGACTTTGACACAGATTCTTGGACTGTCCCTCAAGCTCTACAGCTTTTGGTTGGAATCCCAGACCAACCGAGACGTCTGAAGGGCTATAGCAGCATGGTAGGCTTAAATAGTTGCTAAGAAAAACAATCACTTTCATAAGGAACACACGATGATAACCATTGATCTGATCCATCTTGGAAGCCAACGAGAAAATACCAAATATATTTTCCTTATTATGTTACCCTCGTTTTCAAGTTTATCTTTGGGCTAAATGTGTCAGAAACTACTCTTTTTTTTTTTCGTTAATGATTTTCTATTTAGAGTCGTATGGTTTCAGTCAGATATGTGGAAATGCTGGAAGAGCTGCCTTGTATCTGTCCAATTTTAAACTAAATTATATACAATTGTACATTTTTGTTTACTTTTATTTCTACCTTTTCTAATTTCCCCTTTTTATATTTCTTTTATCATGTGTACTGTTAGCACTACACCTATTATTGTGTTGAGTCTTTTTCTATGACTCATTAAACTACGAATCCAGAATAAAATTTATCTTTCTAGTGTTCGTCCATTTGTTCATCCATACTGGTACAAATTGGTACTCAATACTTTTTACGACAGCTAATTTTACTTTTTTGAGTCTCTTTCTACTTCTAATGAAAGCTTATTCCATGCGGAACAATTACACAATGACACTGAACGTTATATTGATGTTTGCATGAGGGAGGTAATTGTAAATGCTGGTTGCTAAGGAAAAATGTGTATTTACTTTCACATAGCAACATGAAAATTGTTGGATGTATTTATCAACCCAAGACATGAAAAAAACGTAATGGTTGCTATGGACTTATTTGCTTCTAGGATGCCAGCACTTTGAACCAAACTGTGACTACTAGAATAGATTATTAACGCTACCTTTTATTGTGAGGCCAAGCGAGGGATTGACATGTTGGGCTGCCTGGGGCGATTTTGACTGCAAGGAACATTCAACTTCAATTCGATACTGCAGAGGAAAATTATCCACAGAAACAACAGTCAGATCAGGTCGCGCTTGTCTGATAACTGTGTCAGTCAGTGGGGTTATAGAAATATAACATGTTCCAGCAGATTGCATGCCCACACAGGCGTGAAACCACAAAACTGCTGTCAAAGTCACTGAGCACAAGTCATGTCAGGCAACAACCAAACCGCACAGCTGCAACAATCAGCGTTTTCTCATTAATATATTTGAATGAACGCTTGGTATTTTAGAAACCATTCTTGACATTTGCTTGCATCTGTTTTATGCGTTTCGGTGAATCCCGCTGAGGCTTCGTGTGTGTCCTTGTTGTCCGCCTTTGTGATTTTTTTTTTTGTTCTTTTTCTCTGCAGTTTCATCTGCTGCAGCTTTATTAGTTTCACCTGTGTCCTGCTCTTCCTGCAGTGCTTTGTCTTCCTCTGTCAGCTGTCAGCTTCTCCTGTAGCGTACACGTGTTCTTCACCCGTCTGAACTCCAGCGGTTTTTGTTACCAGGTTTTCTTTTCTTGTCTTCATAAACAAAATTGGCCTCACTGATCTGTCAGAGTACATTATCAATGAAGCACAATGTTTTTACAGCGCTGGCGGGTGATTGACAAAGTGCCTTAAGGGTTAAACGAAATACGTGACAATTAAATATCGCTCCCATCAGTCGTCATCACCTGGGTATTCTAACATTGACCAATCACGGAGAGTGTTGAGATGTGGCGGTTTAACAACCCAATCCAATATCTTAATGCTAAGAGAAGCATTGGGGTCCAATATCTGTACGGTTTGAACAATCCCCCAATATCAGGGTAGACGCTCTCCCACTAGGCCACTGAGCTGGTAAAAAGCATTGATTCTGTATTCTGTTATTGGGTGATTGGTTTTCTTCAAGGGGCGACTTGGGACTTTTTTCTACCTTATGTGTTGAAGTTTGTTGAAGTGTTGAAGTTAAAGTCCTAATAGTTTTTCACTCAACTAGGTGTGTGAAAAAACTTCACAGATTTAACCCATCCGGGGGAGTGGTGAGCTGCAGACCCAACCGGGAACCATCTAGTGGGTTAGCTCCCCAATGCTGAGAGTGCCAAGTAGTTTTTAGTCTTAGGTGTGACTCGACCATGAATTAAAACTCTCGACCTACCAGCCTCAGGGTGGACAATCTACGTAATACTCCATGTAAAAGTAGTTGAGGCCGGAAGAAGGAACTCAGTCACTACATGATGAGCGACTTATTGACTGTTTTACTGCTTATTTTCCAGTGTTTCAAACATTAAATATGTGCACCGAGAGTGAGTTGGCCCAACATTCTTAGCCGTGTAACATTAGCGCAAGAGTTTTGAACGTGGAAGTCAAAATGCACCAAGACTCTTCATGTTTTTTGAGTCCGGTGTGAACATAGCAAAGAAATGACACGGTTCCATATGGGTTAAAAGAATGGCATCAGTTAAAGTTTCATATCTTTTTACAAAAAAATCAAAAAAATCTGAAGACTTTTACATTTTTCTGTGTACTAAGCTCAGTAATTCCTCTGTGAATTTTCTGCTCCTTTTACATTATTTACCAGGATGTAAACTAGAGAAACAGAAGATAAAAAGTCGTACTCAGCTGTGGCTTTTAACATTAGTATGAGTTTGTAACCTTGCAGCAGAAAGCCATTTCTTTCCCTCACAGTTGAGCATTTTCAGAGAAGCTCCTGATCAGAATTCTAAATAAATCGTCTATTTAAGCCACACGTCTTCCGCTAAATGACTGGAGAAGGCCTGAGCCCGGCTCCTATAGAGGACGTAATCAGGCTGCTGATGAATGAGTCTTTGCTTTAATGAAGTGTGTTTTTTATGGGCTGATCAGTGGTTAACGGGCAGAAATCCTGTCACAGTTTGTCTGTTACCAAAGACAGAGCAGGGAGAAAAATGTTCAATTTACCTCTGAATGTGATGTTGTGGCTCGTTTTCCTGGATAAATTCGGGGTTCTGTCATTTTCAGGTCTCATCTGTAGTTTATGCACAAGCGGTTCAAAGGGTTTTGCACAAGGTCATCTTAATAGACTTTCCTGTCTTACTCAGTCACTCTCCCCACCATAAACTACCCGCTGTGCCATAAATCAAACACACACACATCCATCACCAGGAGTAAGACAGCCTGACAAATAACACCCCCCAACTCTAAGCCCCATTCATCAATACGGACGCATGATTTTCGCCTGTGAAAAGTCTTTAAGTAACGCAGCAGAACATGATCACGACAAAAGAACAATGTTGAGGCAGAAAGCTCACTTAGGCTCCCATTTATTCATATTCTAATATATTGGGGAAGTTCCAAAAGAGAGCTGACAATACCAAAGGGGAGGACCTACGATTATTGAGAAATATATGTTTGTATTAGAGATGCAACTTTTTACTTTCACCATGATTTGGTTTAAAGATTGATTTTTGTTTCACAATTTTGTAGGAGTTCATTATGTGATTTGTGTGTTACAAAACAACAAAAAGCTAAATCGTAAAATTAGTTGCATGTTTGATACTTTTAATGAAACATATGCCAACATATGGATGCATCAATTCACTTTCCACATGATTCGGTTCAATGACGTCATACATGTTTTAAACTAAGATTCTTAAACTGTATTCACCATCTTCAAGTGCTGTCCGAATCTAATAATTCCAAATTGACTGCACTCGAAGTTTCCCAGAAGTCTTTGCGAAAAACTAGCGTACATCAACGGTCATTAGATTAGTGTATATAGACCACAATCCATTGCGGTCGAACAATTTCAAACAAAATGCAATATTTGAATAAACCATCCACATTTTCACCATCAGAGCATGTTTCACTTCGTGAAATCGATGACGTCATGGGTTCAACTCCCGCATTGCCCGCCCATGTGTCGAAGTGTCCTTGGGCAAGACACCTAACCCGAAATTGCCTCTGGTGGAAGGTTGGCGCCAGTGTTCAGCAGCAGAGCCACCACCAGTGTGTGAATGTGTGAGTCAATGGGTGAATGGGTCTGGGACTGTGAAACGCTTTGGGCCTTCGAAGGAGGGTAGAAAGCGGTATACAAGTATACGCCATTTACCATTTACCATCCGTTTTTTAGAAAAATGAAAGTAAAGTAGTGAGCATTGTGTTCAAATTGCCTTTAAAATCCAGGGCACTATATAGTTTTTTAGTAGTTAAGGATAAGGGGGCGAATATGCCGAGATATGTATTGTATCATGACACTTGTATGTCAATATTGTATCTCCAAATTCTTGCCAATACAGTTATAAAATGAAATCAGCTGGAATCAACCGCAGCTCAGCTATTGTTTGCTACGGGTCATGTAATCCTAAAATATTAACCCATTTCCTACCTAAAAAAGTGATATAAACCAAAAGTGATTACACATTAGAGGAATATATGTACTAAATCCAGCTCTGGAAGTCAAAAAAAGGAAAAGAAAATCAACAAGGAGCACTTTTTTATGTTTTTTTATTGAGTTCTTAACATTAGGAATTTTGGTGATTGTATTAAGCTAGAAGACACTATTTTAAGTTAGTGTCACGCTTTTTTTTTTTTTTTGCTTTTTTAGTTTGATAATTCATCACACTATATTAAAAAATAAGCTTTTTTTTAATTACTTTAAAAAACTAAGCTTTTTTTTTAAAGTATTTTAAAGCTTCTGTTTTGATATGTCAAAACAAAATTGGGAAAGGTTAGCTTAAATACTTTATATCTTCTTGTGTTTCACCATCTACTTATGACATGTTCATTTAACTTATTGGTATCAAGACAGAAATACACCAAAATTATAAACTAAATGCAACATAACTCTTGCAAACCGGTAAATTGTCGACTTATTTCAAATGTTGTCCCTAAATTGATCATTTCGCAAAATTCAAGATGGCCGCCCGTCGATATTTTTTGTCAGACAATCAACAGATTTTAATTGGGTGTTAATTTGTATGTACAGTACCGCCAAAATAAAAGCCCAAAGAAACAATAACAGATGTAGAAATCAGGAAAAATCAGATTTTTTTTTATCTATAACTTTAACCACTTAAGTTTATTTCAACTCGAATCTTAACCGTAATGTTTTAGATTTGCTATTCAAAGCAAATAATTAGCATCTTTTAGCAGTGCTCAAATAATCAAGACAAAAAGAAAGTATGATTTCTGTCCTGAAAGCCTTTTTTTCCCACCATGCCGTGCGGCGTTTTGAGCCTTCACAGTTAACCCGCTGAGCTGCAGTTCAAAGTTTCTGTGATTACATTTGACCGCCTTCAATTGTTCATCAGAAGTTTGCCGCTGAAGTGTCAGCATGAAGGGCCGGATCCCCAGCCGGAGCCTTGTTTGGGTGATTTCCACGCCTGTTGCTCGCCGCTGCGACCTCCTGTTTGAATCCCATTTGAATACATTCTGGTGGAATTTTCCGGGGGTCAAATAAGGGTTGGATTGCGGCTCTGATGAGGTCCATCAGCCCCTGTTAACAATCTGCATTCAGCCACAATGCTGGCTGATTACTAATCAGAGGATGGAGCCGGCACCGCGGCCTATCGGGACGCCGCTGCCGTGAGCGCGCTGCGCGGCAAACAGCGGCGGCGCGGGATGCACACATGCAGCTTCGGAGGGTGATTGCGGCCTGGATGTGGCGGGCGCATTTGTGTGCACATAAATGCTGCTCCGGTAAGCCTTCAATCAGGCGGCGGAGACGGGGACCGCACCCCGCTCAGAAAACAACCGAAATCAGCTTAAGGACACGCGTGGATCCTCGCCGCCGCCTTTCTCCACCGCCACCTTTCCCTTTTTTTCCTTCGTTTTTCATCACCTGAGCTCTTCAAGGTTGCCGCCACAATGTGGGTCATTCGGCTCGGCCCCATTTCAGCCGCCCCTCCCCCTCCTGCGCGCTACCTGACACTACCAGGTGGGAGAGACTCCATTACCGAGTTGAACTGTGACCCCCCCCTCCACAAAAGGTGTGTGTGTGTGGGGGGGGGGCTCTAAATCCAGGCCAGCCTTTCCCTTCCTGTTAGTGTAGAACCGGCATCGCTAGGGGGCGGGGAACGAGGACTGAGCAAATGACACCTCTGGCCATTATTAAGTCCACTTTATTCTCCAGACTCCATATGCTCGGATTCTTTTTTCTTCGAACGCTCCTTCGCATCTCATTAGTATTCCAAGAATCTGAGCGGTCGGTGACTTTGGGGAGATGGCGAGCTGTAAAGCCCACGCAGTAAAACACCTTCCTTTGGTTAGGAGATGCTCCGCTGACAGGGAAACGCTTTTTTTTAAAGATGAGAGTTCATTTCCTTCCTGTCATCAGGTGTCAGTCCGCTTTGGTTTTGATACAATAAAACCAGAATATTTAAAATTTCTCTGTATCATTTCTACCGTACGATTTAGTTGAACCTCACAAAGGAAGTCCTTTTTTTTCAACTTGTTTTGTAATTAACTCAACTTTGAATCATCACAGACGATTAAAATCAGCTCAGTGATCCAGTGGTGGAGTGTCCATCCGAATGACAGGTAGGTTTTTTGATCAGATCTATGGTCGGGTTGTACCACAGACCCAACGCCTCCCTACTCACACTCAACACCGTGGGAACATTTTTGTTGCCCCAATATTGGTAGGTTGGGGCTGTGAGGGGCTGTACGCCAGCCAAAGAGAATGTAAACAGAGATGATGGGAAGTCAGGGAAGGCTTACTCAGCAAAAGTCCTGCCCACATCTCAGAAGTGAATTTCTAACATGCCGCTCTGCAGAAACTATGTCCTAGAAAATAAAACAAGTTCTTTGCTTTTAGCTAAAAACTGCATCATTGTGATTAAAAAAAGAATACGGATACTGGATACCTCTGACACCCAAATCACATTTGGAGAGGACTTAGCCTTTGTCTTATTCCTGTGTTTTGTGTTTATTTGATTGGTTATTTTACAGTCGTATTTGGGTATTTGTGTTTAGCTGCTCCCATTTTGCTTTGTGTTAAAGACCACACCTCCTCGTGACCTCAGTTAGCATTTAATTAAGGTTTTTTTCTTGGGTGGGTCTA
>NC_050529.1:7443487-7508625 GCF_002922805.2 Oryzias melastigma
AATTACTGTCCAAAATAAAAAAATACATCCATAATATGTTAAAAGAAATTGACTTATATATCCACAGAATTTTTTAATGGGAATTTACTCTTTATATAAGTGATGGATGATTCCTTAAGAAGAAAAAAAAATGTTTTTATATTTTCAATATTATTTCAATAATATTTTCAAGAGAGATAAATGTCTTACATTTATTGATTCATCCCCCATTTGTATTTCAAATGAAGACCCACTCCAATGAAAATCTTGTTTTTTTTTGTTTTTTTTTATGTTCTTGCAGCATTTTTCTTATAATACAGGACTCGTATGAAATAATTTACATTTAAAACTGTGTTTCTGAGAATTTCTGAATTCAAATCACAATAAATCAGAAAACCAGATGCTTGAAAAAGCTCAGACTAAGGATGCAGCTACTGAAATGGGCGTGGCAAAGTCTCCCCTCCCCCTTCGTGCACCATGGCCCGCTCACCGCTTTCATTGCTATTCTGGTTCAAACCTCTACAACTGGATTGATCCAATATTGCTAGTCGCTAATGTTAGCTTGATGCTATAAACGAAAAGAGCTCTCAGCGATGTGTTAACAGTAAAACCCACAACTGCATGTGCATACAATGTGTCTTAAAAAACTACAAATGTTTTTTGTGTTTTGGTTAGAAAACGTCATAATCACAATGAACAGATCACTGGGAACGATTTTACAATTAAAAAATGTGGTTGGAGTGAAAACCTTAAACATGAAAACTTTTTTTTTTAAAGAAAAAAACTATAACGCCTTTAGGGTTCTTTCTTAAAACCAAACTCATTTTAAATGTATAAATGAAGAAAAGATTAATATATGACACTTGCAAGTTTAATCTAGACTGGAGCTTTAATCTCCACTTCTGTTGTTTGCGCCCCCAGATGAAGTTTGCTGTGAAGTTGGATGCAGAAGAAGCGTCGGGGAGTTCTGGCGGCGGAGAGCTGGCGCTCTTCAGCTCATGGTTGCGTTCTGGCTTTTGCTCTGAAGCCGCCGGCGTCTCCCGGCGCGAGCCCCCTTCTGCTTCCTTAAGGCAGCCTCTCCACAGCCCGCAGAGGAGGACGGGTCTCCTCTCTGCTCCGTCTCAGAACGGGGGGCGCCGTTTGACTGATGCAACCCCCCTTCCTCTCTGTGCGTTGGAGAGCATTTCTGTCGGGATGTGTGAAATTGGAGGACGTCTCTGCTTGAGAAGAGAGCGTTTGACACAGAAAAGGCAGAATGGATGTCACATCAGTGGCGCTGGTAATTGGGCGCTCTTGACGTTGTCGTCGACGGCGCCTAGAGCGGCCATTATGGCGTGATTGTCACAGTGAATTTATGTGTCCTCATCCAGCATCTCCCTGTGTGTACAGTATACTTTACCATATGCTTTACATCTCACACCTCCCACCGCCTAAACATGTGTGTGGCTTCAGCGCTCAAACGTTAGCGCCGATCTGCTCTGCGGTTAACAAGACAAATCCAACAAATGAATATTTAACAATGACATGTGTCCCATATGGAGTACCCATCTCGTTCCCATAATTATCATAGATGTGCTTCTCCAGATACTGAACAGATTAGAGCTTAGTGTCAAGATGCATCACCTCAACCTCTTCAGCTTCCTCATTGGGTCACAGATTTTTTTTCCTTTAATTTATATGTTGAGATTTCCTCGGAGTGGAATAACTGGACCAAAACAGCTTCCGTAGCTGGTTCCTGACCATCTCTATGTCATAAGGACTTAACAGCGTACCTCCATACCCATGTTCTTAGTAACCCCCTTGCAAGATGCCTCCACAGTACCAAAGTAGAATTTCAGTTTTGTACCTGATCTTCACACAGACAATCAGCAACATATAAAGTTGGAATTGATACATGATATAATATAAATGATGCTTTTTTTTGGAATCCAAGTTCTAAATTGGTCAATCAGATGCCTCAATAAAAGTAGGCGGTTCCCGACGTCCCCCCTCCCATCCAACATCTTAGATTAGATTAGATTAGAAATGGTTTATTTCAAGGAATCAAATGGACTGCCTGAAAGGGAGTGGAAGAAAGCAAATTTATATAATCCCACCTTAACTCGACCTTACCATTTCTTTTACATGTTTTATCATTATCCAGTTCAGAACTTAAGATCAGAAATTTATATCTTTCCAACATAGATTCAGGTTATTGGAAATCATCGAGTAACAATAAATCACATGACTGTGCTTGTGAAAAAAACGTTTGTCAGATTTCACAATACTCACTTTTGTAGGGGTCTGGACTTCCAACAAGCTCACTTCTGATTGGCGAGAGTGGTTGTCATAGAAATGTCGACTCAGATCAACTCAGACCGATCAGTGACGACGTCTGGCTCCAACATGGTGGCGCCCACGTCACAAAAAATGGCGACTGAATCGACTTTATTTAGTTTTCTATGGGTGACATCACACTTACTCAGTCCAGTTCATAGGTTAAATATACAGTTAATGATTCAAACACCTGGAAAAAGTCATCATGACCATACATGATTGGCTTAATGACTTCATGTATCCAAAATGTCCGGAAAACGGTGAGGTTTAAGCCAAAGACAAATGAGTGAACGAGCTTTCATGATGTCATGCCAATCATCCCAATAGGTTTTTCGTGATGTCCTCTCAATTAATTGCCTACAAAATCTAGAGACCATTATTAGAAGTGCTACACACTCAAATGTGACTTTAAACCACTGCTCAGCATCAGTTTTATCATCATTACATTAAAGTTTTCATTCATTCTGTGATTTATTTATCATTGATCATTATCTTTAAAATCTTTTTATGTTTTTGGCCGCGTGCCTCATGACTAACATCCACTAAAGTCCCATCAAGAGGCTCCCTCCCCAACATTTATGCCGGCAGAGAGTCAAACACTAACAGGAATCCTCCTCACATTTGCCTTCTCTCTCCTCTCTGTGTGTTTAATGTGTGTGTTGAGTTGACATTTTAGCGTTCTCTCTATATCGGGCTTTCATAATTTCCCCGCTGACTGCCTCCTTTCTGCTCCTTCCCTTCATTCCTGCTCTCCTACATCAGATGACATACCTGACTGGCCTTCATTTTATTCCCATCTGATTATTTTTTTTTTCCTGATGCCAACCTTAACGTAATATAGTTTTGTGCCCACATATCTGCTCCCTAAAAGCCTTCACACGGTCGAACACTTGAATTCCTCTGTCTGTATTGATAATGACTCCTGATCGATTCATTCATTTACTGACATTCACAGACACAGACTATTAGTCTGGCGTCACAAGATGGAAAGTCGATAGTTCTTTATTAATGATTGAATATGAAAATAAAAGTAGAGAGCCTGGCTGAGCTGCTGCCTTTCAAAGCCAACCCCCTTCTTCCAATAGCTGATCATAATATGTTTACCTTAGGAGCCACCGACTATATTTTACCAGACTGTAAATTCCCCTGAAGGGCCGTTAGACACAGTCCGGTGAGCTCCCCTACAGTAAATCCACCCATACAGATCGACGTCATTAACTCGCTTGAAGAGTGTCTGATTGAAATGTGCTTTTAAAGCTGTGGGAAAGGAATAAGGACCCTTTCTTGTTTGTTTTAACCTTTATTTTACCAGAATATTCCCATTGAGATGAGATCTATTTTTCAAGGGAGATCTGGGTTAAAAATATATAGTTAAAACAATAAAGTAGACATAAAATACAATTAAAATGAACAGTATAACAATAGTTAAAAGGTTAATCACGAATTATACAGTCAGATAAAGAGAGATGTGTGCATATTTCTTTTAAAAGCCCAGCTTTCTAGCATTTTTCTGATGATGAAGGGCGAATATGAAGAAAATGAGGCTTAAAATTGAAGAATTTTTTTTATTCAAATTTTTGTGAATCATGCAAATGTCATTTGAAAAAGGTCGTATTTGTGATGTGGAAGATACTCTGGGGGACCACAAGTTCCATCTGTCGACAACTAGATCCTTTATTTTCGTCATTCAAGTTGGCGTGTGGCGCAAAAGTGTATGTCTGGATCGCTCCAATATTGAATATTGTTCGCCATTTTTGTTGTCCCGGTAATGTTGGGTTGGAGGTTTGAGGGGCTGTAAGCTAGCAGGAAGGTGTGTAAATAGAGAGCATATATATATATATATATATATATATATATATATACACATATATTGTTTTTATTTTTTATTTATTTTTTTATCTTGACTTTATCAAGATATTAATACATTTTCCACATAAATAAGACGGTAAAGTAAATTTTATTTAATGACCAGAACTTTAAACACTTCAACTGTAGCTCATATACAATTTGCATATAACCAATCAAATTTGTGGTAATTTAAGAAATACTTTTTTTAACACTCAATGTTTCTCAATGAAACTTAGTGTGCTGCCAACTAGTGGTTGGGAGTTTAAGTGGAAAAAAAATGCGCTAACCTATATGTTTATGTATAAGTAATTAAATATCAATTAAAAGCCAGCATTTTTTTATTTATACAAGTATCACCAAATGAAGTATCGTGATATTTCACTCGATATACTCTTAAACCCTCACACTGGACTGCCACCATGGAACCTTGAACCCCTGGTGGCCACTGAGAGACGTCAACTTTTAGGGAAAAATCAATGTAAAATTTGTACTTTTTCTAAAAAACCTCCACAGCCACCACGCAACGTACAAAAAAATGCAACGGCTGTCTCCTGATAACAAAAGTCACCTGTCAAACTTGCTGAAAAACTTACACTTAAGTCACCACGCAGTGGCAAGATGAAGGGTAACAAACCCCGAATCAATTATTTAAAAAAAAATTAATGACTATTTAAAAAAAAAAATTGTTTCATTCTAAAAGTAATGATATAACCATCAGGACGTGTAAAACCACCCCCTACAGGTTGAATCAAGGCATTACATTTGAATTTCGTGACTGGTCAAACCATGCAAGTCCCACGTTATTTCAGAAGTCTCACGGCATGATCTGCAGCTCCAATAATGATAACGGTCCTGTTCCCCAAGCCCCGACCCTCTGACTGGGTTTTGACATTTTGGCTGTGGGTGGAGTCCAAACCATCAATTCATTTCAGCAGCTTCAGTTACCGAGTGGCGTTTAGGCCAGAGCGGGGATATAGAACATTTGGGCTATGCAACCAAAACTTATTTTTTAGGTGTGAATTTTCACTGAGTTTTTACTTTTTAGCCCAAAACCCTGCAGCCAATCAGATTTGAGTATTCACCCAGACTGTAGTATAGCTTGTTACCAAATTTGTCTCTACCTGTACTCGTGTACATGAGTGATTCTGATCATCTACTCGCTGTGCTGTCTCAAGATGAATTAAACGACTATCTTAGGACGATCTCTATAAACCAAAGACGTCGCCGTCGGTGACTTGATCTGTGTTTTTGCTTTCCCATAAACTAAACCCTCAATCTAGTTTTCTGCCAGTTAGTCTCCATCTGTTTGCATTCTGTCTCTCTTACTGTGTTTATTGACCTTTGCGTTCTGTCTGTCTGCTCATCTGTCTTTCGTGTTGCCCCCCCGTCAGCCCGATTCCAATTTACTTTCTATATCTGTACCATCCAGTCGCACTCATTCACACGCGCCTTCCTTAAAACCTGCACTGCCGTCCCTGCTGGGGACGAACTCCAACACGAGCGTCCCGCTGCGGAGTCTATCGGGCGGAGGTGTGCGTTTGTCCGCGTGCAGTTGTGTATCCACTGTTAATTAACCCCCCTTCACCCAACTCCACCCCCTCGGGAGTGTCCGCGTGCTGAGCTAATCCACACCAGGCTCGCCCGCGCAATCAAACGCACGGATCACAGCCAGTCGTGCCAGAGTGTTCCAGGTGTGACAAATGTGTGAGAACACAAAAGGCATATCAGCACCTGAGCAACAGTGATTATTGTGCATCTGTGTGCGAGATCGCACGTCGTCTCAGTAGGGTTATGAGCGCGGCAATACTGAAATCCTGTGTTTCACAACTGAGTGAAGACAGCCAGTGTGTCGTGACGACACACACACCTCGGGGCCGGGTCTGGATTACAGCTCGCTGGCTCTTTGTGCGGATCGTGAACGCGAGGAGCCGGCGTGCCAAGGCAAACGCCAGCCCAGATGCCAGCGAGCGTTTGTGTATCCGTGCGTTTTTTTGGACAATGCACACACACGAGGGGAGTGTTCGATTGGTGAGCAAACAAGCAGGCTGGCATGCGTACATACAGCCGGCTGCAGAGCATGCAGACACACAGGGAAAAGTTGGACGCAAACATGACCGGGCGCACACAACGTTGTGAGTTTTTTAGGCTAATTGTCTCTCTGGTGCATTATGGGCTTTTTTTCCCCTCTCTCCACTCCCCTGATTAAATGGTGATACTGTTGTGGATGTGCGGGCACGCTTGCTTGGACGCCCACAGAAACGCTCCTGAAAGAGTCCTGCTGTTGATGGGATTGTTTTACAGCCGCTTCCATATTTGGGCAGATCCAATATTCGATTCCACCGCCAGCCTCGCCAAGCTATTTGCCTTTCGCTGTCGTTCAGGAATGCCTGGGCCCGCTCAAACCTAAACACAGCTTGTGTTTATAGCAGCGGCCTCGTCAAACACCAGGGGCCTGCTAATACACTGGAGAATTATTCTAAAACAAATAGCGTTCAATCGTCGGGGTCAGGAGACTATGAAAACATCCCTGGCATCGGTCGGCCTTTGAGCTCGGCTGGCAGCAGAGCCGTCGACGGAGTCCATATTAGGGCTGGGAGGTGTGTGTCTGCCGACTAAAAGACACAATTTGACTTTCAAGAACAAGCAAGAAGTCAAGTGGGATTTTTTTTATTGCTTGTGACGCTGCAGGGACATGGCCAGAGCTGCCCGCTTCACCGGGAAACCATCACCCCCCGCTGAATCCGCCCAGACTCAGGTGGCCACAACTTCACAGTTTAAGACCTGAGGTGTCCTGTCGCCATGGTAACAGCAGTACCCATTTATTGGATCAGAACTGGCAGGATTTAAAAATGGGAGAAAAATGTTTCAGTGTCCTTTTCGTCTTGTTAGCATGAACAGCTTCTGTAATTAAACTTTTAAGGACCTGCTCTGATGAAAATGGCCTTTTTGTGCTATTTTTCTTTTTTTTGATAGCTTAAAACTTTTTCAAAACATTGAGAATTTATGATGGGGGGTGGGTAGTTGTTTGGTCCTGATACACAACAATTTGAAAAAAAGGAAGTTTTACGCCCAGCGTATTTGTGATGTCACAACTACAATCAGCATTTAAGTTGTTTGGTCCTGATTCACATCAATTTATTAAAATGAAGTTTTATGCCCAGTGTAATGAATAAATACTTACTGCAGCATATTCCAGGCAGATTAGTTGTTTGGTTGGTTTTATGCGGGGGTGGGGTGGAGGGTGCTAAAATCTATTTTCGCCCAGGGCCGGGCCTGGGAGGGGCCCACCTGAGATCAGACAGGTTGAATGTGGCTCCAGAACCAAATTCTCTAAACTGTACAGGGGCTGTAAGCTAGTGAGAGAACAGAGGTTTCAGCATGGAATTGCGCCAACCGTCCTGCCCACACATTTCTAATGAACTCCTGCCGCTCTGTAGACACTATGTCCTAGAATTCTTTTTTTTAATTTTAGCAGAAAAAGGCAGGATCATAATTTTATAATAGATCAAAGCTGATTGGAGAGGCTCTTTAACTGTTTCTTTCGCTCCACCTGCAGCAAACACAGTATTTCAACTGAACACAAACATTGTGATTTATTTCTATTTACCCTCCCTGATGCAATGCGTGACACCCTGACGCCACATATGGATATTTTAAGAAACAACAGAAAGTGAAACAATGCAATTTCCAATTTCGGCATCACTTCACGGCTCCTCTCAAGGACTGGAGGCAGTAATTGGGGAAAGTTGACCAAAAAGGTAAAAGACTCACAGAAAGGAGGGTTGACACAAACACGGAAACAGTTTTTTTAAACCTTTCAAAATGGTAAGTTACTTCAGCCATGTTTGACTCTCTCTGTGCACTTTTGCTTCTATCCAAGCCTATTTGCCTGTGTTTATTTGCCAATTTAAACACCTTTATTTATCAATCTCTATTAATCAATATCTTTGCAAACATGTTATTAAGTTCTATCACAATTGTCCACATTGGGAGCCTTTAATAAAACCTAGTTATAGAATAATTTCTTGATTAATCTCTCATCTTAAAATGACCCAAGCCTTACATTGGCGTGTTTTCCATCCAATGACAAATATGGATGAAGTTGGACAGGATTTCATGTCTGCTACGGACAACAGAAAAAATAAAAAATCATTGAGAAAAAAGTTCAACGCTCCGTCTTGTTGGGTTTATCTAGGATAGTACAAGCGCTTCGAGATACTAGCCTCACTGGATTATTTAGACTAACTTGGTTTATACCAACCAGGATAAATTTAGTCTGTTTCTCAGTTGACACCTCAAGATAACTTCAGTTGTAGACTGGTGGTTTATAGGTAAAGTGATTGGAAACAAAATGTCTCCAGGAATCCATCGCCCAGTAGACCTCGACTTGATGAGAATCCACACCAGTAATCCTTAAAAAAAACTCCTTAAAAACTCCTACTGTTCCTGCCATTTCTGAGGAAATACCTGGTGTACTATTACAGGAATGCATGCGCACTCTTTCATTTGCACGGCCTAAACACTCGTTACGACAGACGCACCTTTACCTTTCCAACCCGACGCATGTATTTTCATAACATGACCTCCTCCCTCCACCTCGCGGACATGGTGTCAGCCCCCGGCGCCTGACCCCGTCATTACACACGGCAGTGCGGCCATGCCTCGGATATGTGGGTTAACATAATAACTGCTATGATAATGAAGCTGCAATTTCCCCCAGACCCCATGCTGCTGTCAGGTAATTGGTGTGTTTACAGATTCGGATGTGTGTTCGCGGTGCGTGTTTGCGAGGACAGGTGGGCGGCTGTGTTTGGACAGTTGACAGTTGAGTGTAACGGATGATGTCTCCATCCCACCATTACAGTTCTTTTTGTCTCGCCGTTTTTTGGGCTGCCCACTCCAACACTTCGGTTTTGTTGCAGAGCGGCACGAGCTGACAAGCGTGACAGGTGATGTCTTTATCCTGCCGTCTCAGGCGGCTGTGCACTTTCTCTGTGTGAATGGGAGCGTGCCTGGGTGTG
Organism: Oryzias melastigma; assembly: GCF_002922805.2. NCBI lineage: Eukaryota > Metazoa > Chordata > Actinopteri > Beloniformes > Adrianichthyidae > Oryzias > Oryzias melastigma. The sequence continues at coordinate 7,452,652 of NC_050529.1, forward strand.
TGTTAGACTCGGGGTCGCGTTTGGCCCGGGGCGTTTTGGACTCGTATTCTTTTTTTTTTTTTTTTTTTACTGGGGCGGGATTAAAGGGGAGGGATTGTTGCAACTCACACCCAAGGAATGTCTGCAATCATGTCTACTCCACTGGGAATTTCTCTTTTTTTCCCTTACCGGTACTCACTCATCCCTCCATCCCTGAGGTGACAGGTAGAAGGAGGAGAAGACGCCAGGTGCACACCTGGTTTGTGTGGAGACGAGAAAACAGAAAGGCAGTCCGTGAGGTAGTTCTTAGAGTTTCTCTTCTGCTCGTGTGTCTTGGCATCGTTGCACTTACTCATCCATCCTCTATCTTTACATGCACATCCAATAAAATATGCCATTTGTAGGAAGCCTTTCATCTTGATTGCTTTGCAGAGACCCAATTCTACAACTTGTATATAAGCTTTAAAGAAATCCAATCTGATGTCTTATTATCAAACCGGTTGTCGTCTGGATGCACTCTGTTATCATTTCAAAGAAAAATAGTAAGGATATTGATGTCAAAACATGTTTGTTTTTGTTCACAACGTCTTTGTTCCATTCATGGTTCAATGGGATGTCATTAAAATTTGTATATTTGCAAATAAAACACATTTTGATAAGTATTACTTTACGGCAGGGGTGTCAAACTCAATCACACAGGGGGCCAAAATCCAAAAAATACCGTATGTCGCGGGCCGAACAGGATAAACATTTATTGAATGCTCTGAAATTAAATTTTCAAAGTTTAAAACTGTAACTTATCCACATAATTATGAACTAGATATATATCATTACCTGCGATAATACTAGTGTGAATGCTGAAAGTTGAATTTGGCCGCTGAAGATGCTGAAATGGATAGCTAAAAATGCTTGAGCTGATAGCTGAAAAAGCTGAAGTTGATAGCTGAATGAAATGTTAGCTAAACGCCAAATTAGCCTAAAAAAAGGTTAGCCCGATAGCATATAGCTGAAATGTTAACTAAACTCCAAAATAGCCTGAAAAACTAAAAAAAAAAAACTTAATTGGCCAAAACTGCTAGCATGTAGCTGAAATATTAACTGAACTCCAAAATAAACAAAAAAATAAAAAAAGGCTTAATTTAGGAAAAAGTGCCTGCATGTAGCTGAAATATTAGCTTAACTCCAAAATAGCCAAAACAAATCTTAGTAAATGTCAAAATTGTCCAAAAAGCTAGCAGAATGCACATTTTAAAACTTTAAATCCATAATTTTAAATAACTTTCAATATTTTACTCTCCATAATACTATATTCTGTCAAAATTATACAAGTTAAAAATAAGCACAAGATAACATCGGGCCATTAATAACAATAAAATAAAATGATCTGAGCCGGATCCGGCCCCCGGGCCTCGACTTTGACATGTGCTTTATGGTGTTTCTTGGACCATAAGGGAACACTTTCATTTTCTCAAAAATCTGGTTACTGATGTTCTTTATTCTGCATCTTTTGATTTTTTAGAAACCCCATCACTTCAGTCACAGTTGACTACCTGAGCGGCTCAGGTCTCACCTTATGTCCCATAACTGCGCCGACGTTGATGCGATTTCGGCTCTTTTGAGACCAGGCTGCCTCTGAAAAGAGCCGAGCGTGATTCATTTGTGCAGAAGCTTCCACTTTTATTCGCTATTGATTTAGATATATTTCAGTTATAAAACCAATTTGGCTTTAAAAATGGAATTCATGAGCGAAGACGATGTCTCTCACACCGCCATTAAACCTCTGTAACTGCACCGCCCTTCAGCACTCCATGAAAAAACGGCCCCATAGATTCTACTTTTAGTGTTTCAGGTTTCATCTTTCACGACCATTGACTGTACTTGACAACTAGATCTAATGGATATGACGTCACTCCAGTTATAATAAAATGAAGTCAATTTAGTTGCCTTTTTTTCACAATACAGACACCGCCATGTTGAAGCTAGAATTCATCAGTCGGTAATTTCTATAGCAACCACACTTGCTAATCAGGAAGTCGTTGTTGGAAGACCACACCCGTACCACTTAAACATTTCAAATGTTGGACGTGAGGACCAGCAGGCTCCTCCTACATTTATTAAGGCATCTGATTGGTCCATTTGAAAAACTTCCACTACACAAAAACAAAATACATTGACAAACATTTGGATAATCAAAATTGTGTTACAAAAACTGTATCAAAACTAGGGGTGTACGAAAATATCGATTTTGTGAAATATCGCGATACTTTATTTGGCGATACTATTTAGGGCAATATTTAATTATTATTTAAAAGCAAACATGTAGTTCAGTCTTACTTTTCTTTCCCACTTAAATGTTTCTTAAATTATCAAAAGAAAACCACAATGAATCTATTTGGGTGAAAGAAACTTGTTTACGAGATGCAGTTGTGTTGATTGATGTTCTGATCATTAAATAAAATGTATTTCACAATTCTACTTTTTGGAAAAAAAATATTAATATTCAGATAGTTTAAAAATATAGTGAAATATTGACTGGTACTGTCTTGAGATATATTGGGATATTTGTAATCTTATGACATGTGTATCGCGATACGTATCGTATCACCAGACTTTTGTCAATACACAACCCAAATCAAGACAAGAACGGTTATTCTGACAAATAAAATAAATAAGCAGGGGTGGAGATAGGACATTTTATTTGGGGAGGTGGGGCAGGAGACTCTAGACGAGAAGCAAATGACAACTTCAGAGTGGACGGCCTTTACAAATAAGGTTCACAAATATGAGTCTTGTTACTGATACTAACATTCAAACAACAGTTCCTTTAGCTAAGGTGCTAATGCTATTAAAGAAGCTTGTATTGATGATTTCTTTATCCTTGTTAATATTGATACTAATATTTACTTAAAAATGGGGTGAGGGCAAAAGCTTTTTGATACCCCCCCATAGCTCCACCCCTGTAACTGAGCAATGGCTGTTTGTTTCTCTATAAAAGTCTACAGGACTTTGGCTTCTTGGAGCCAGCGGGTATTTCCTGTTTGGACCGTCTGCATTCCAACCTTCAGCAACAAACTATAGAAACTGTAAAATATCAAAAATATTCTAGCAGTGACTATAACTAAGAAACATACAAATTTGTAAAGAGAAAACAAACTTTTGACTTGAAAAAAATTGTTTGAAGATGCTAGTGCTGATAGCTAAAGATCCTGAAATTGATGGCTAAAATCACTGAAGCTGAAATTACTGAAGCTAGTAGTTGAAAAAGCTGAAGTTGATAGCCAGATAAAATATTAACCAAATGCCAAATCAGCCTAAAGATGTTTAGGTTAGCAAAAACAACTAGCATGTAGCTGAAAAAATAGCTTAACTTCAAAATAATCTAAAAAAAAAAAAAAAAACTGGAAAAAAGCATAAATTAGCCAAAACAGCTATCGGGTAAACATTAGCCTGACTTTCAGCCTAAAAAACATTGAAAAATAAGACTAAACTGGCCAAAAGAGCTAGCATGTATCTGAAATATTAGCAAAACTCCAAAACAGCAAAAAAAACTAAATAAAAAAAGCCTACATTAGCCAAACCAGTTAGCATGAAGCTAAAATATTAGCTGAACTCCAAAAAAGCCAAAAAAAAATCTTAGTAAATACCAAAATAGTCCATAAAGATAGCATAATCCTAATTTTAAAACTTTAAAATAGCAACTTTTTAACATAAATATGAATAATAAAAAGTCAGGAATATTATTCCAGAATTATCTTTTTTTTCTAGAAGTAGAAAGACGTTGGGTTAAACCATTTTCTGGAGTGTACCACCGAGCACAAAAAGACATAAAATCAAACCTCAATCTGGTCTAATATTTAGAGTAGGGCTGTCCAACTCTAGTCCTGAAGATCTACCACACCCTGCCTGTTCTCCGGATCTCCCTTCCCTCCTCAGATTCTGGTATCTCCTCATTCTGATTGACCCAATCCAGGACAGCTGGAAAACAGGCAGGTTGGTAGATTTTAAGAACCAGCGAGCCCTTACTTTGAGGAACATAGATCAGATCATGAGGTGGGTCTTTTAAATCCACTGCATTTCCTCAGACTAACAACCACTTCAGCATAAACCCACACTAGTAAAAGGTTACCTTAAAGGTCTACTCAGTATTTTTATAGCCTTTTATTGGTAAACAGGTTTTATATTCTATAGTGGGTTAAGTGTTTGCTTTAGGGAAGACAGTGACCAGACAGAAGACAATGAATTATTAAAGACTTTCCATGTCGATATATTACCTATTGTAAAAACCCATCTGAGTTCCATTAGAAAAATAGATTCTTTAAAAAAAAATCAAACCTAAACTATTATTTAGGTGTAACAGATAAAATACAAAACAATACTCTCACTTTCACCGTTCAATATGTTGAAACACAGGAAATATTACTCTGCCAGGCTTCTGACTACAATACCCAGAATGCTCCAACAATCCATCGAGCGATGCGGCTTCCTAACATCTGGACATATTTTTGAACCCCATGTACAAAAAATTGGTTCCAGATAGGAACATAGCAGGAATGTGAGCGTGGTTAGCTAATAACCTCCGTTGCTAAGGAGATCCAAAAGTTTACTTTTATCGATTCTTCTGAAACTCACTTTGATCTGTTCGGTATGCCCAGGCGACCAAAACATAAAATGGTTGCTATGGAGATAAAACCAACAGAAAAGCCGCCATTTTTAAAAAGTGCCACAGAAGCAAAAAGAAGGAGATAAGCTGGTCAAAGGTGGGCGGGGGGGGGCCATACAACGCTGCTGGAGGCCTTTTTTTGTTTTTACTTCATCTGTTTAGATCTGATCAAAGCTAAAGTTGGTGCATTGTTGGAGCGTACTCTGTCTCTTGATTGGCAGATGGGCGGATCCCAGCAAAGACGCACATGGCCCCTCAACAAAAGTGGTTTCTTTTGTGGTTGGAATGTTCTAACTGAAGGCATTATTGTATTAGCATGGAGATCGTCCGTTAAGGGACGAATTAGCATTTGGGTAAAGGTGTAGGTTTACCTTGGGCTATTTTGGCTGCCCTACGTATGCTCCCTGCATATAATAATCCTAATTACCAAAAGGTCAGGTGTCTCGGTTTCTTCCAGCAAAACGGTAGATATGTAACGAATAGTGAAGGGAGCGGGTCGCGCCGAAGCTGATCATTTATTGACGGCACATTAATGAGTTACCCTGGCAAAGCAGCGAGACTGAATTATGCTCAGTCCTGTAATACATTTCCACAACTGAGACGTATTTCCAGCGAAGGAACTTTGGCTTTGAACACGTCTGGCTGCATTGATGTGAAGTGCCTGAGTAGGGTCCCTATGTTGTCTTTGTTGCCGCTAAGTGGCCAGGCCTTGAGCACTCGTAATTTTAATTAGCATCAGGTTGTATGAGCTGGAAAGAGCATGAAGCGATGGTGGAAGATCCGGCCCGTCGCTCCGGTTGAAGAGGCTTTGTCGCAGACGGTGAAATGGCCGGAGCAGCTCGGGGAGAAATAAATAAATATAAAAAGAAGAGAAGAGAAAACAACCTGGAAATGGCAGCGTCTGCCGGGTTCACGGCCGGAGCAGGAGTGTGCGTGTTTACCAAGAACGATATAGAAACCCTGACGGGTGGGGGAGGGGGGCTAACAAACACAGGTATTGATTTGAATGTCTTTTTTGTATTTTCCGTCTCCAGGCTTGTCTTCCTCCTCATCTGGGGAGTTCCTGAAGGACTTCATTTTCTCTCCGTCTTGAAGTACTGCGGGGACGGATGGAGGACAGGATGGAAAAGACGAGAGGGGCTTGAGTAGGGAGGCAAAAAAAAGAAGAAGAAGAAGAAGCCGGTAGTTGTTGAAGTGAGTGCAGCTGAAGTAAAAACGCTTTAAACAAAAAAAGAGGAGTAAGACGGGAACGACTGACGAGGAAGAATGACGGCAGGAGCAAAGGATGCTGGGAGAGTGGGGTAAAACGGGGTTTGTGGTCTGGTCTCCTTCCTCCTCGCCTGCTCCCACCTCAACACCCCCTTGTTATCTCTATTAGCACCTGCTGGGCTAACGAGGACCCCGCTCCCCGTTACCACGGCAACCCCGCACCAACCTTCACTCACTCTTTCTTCCCTTCTTTTGTCACCCCACCACCACCCACCTCAACACACACACACCTCTGACTCACAACCACTAACTACCTTCAATCTCAACCCCCCCACACCCCCTTCCTCTTCCCCTCCACCGCTTCCTCTCCAGGTAATGAAAGGAAGATATGAAGCGCACGGCGCTGTGTGTGTGTGTGCTGGGGGGGCAATGCTGAAAAGGAAAGAAAGGAGATTTGAAGTGAACGTGTATTATACCCTGTTTCCATTCCCTCTGCCACATTATCTGCATCCTATTCACTATTCAATGCATTCAGATGGGGCACTCATTGATGTAATGGCTGCATGTGGAGTGGGCAGCGTCACTCACTTTCATTTCAGCTAAAACGCCGAGCCAAGAAAAAGTACATGCAGCCATCATAAAAACTCCTCTTTTAGTTTCACGTTTCCTGATTTACCACATAACGACTATAAGGACGGTGTGTTTGAATGACAGTACGGGACTTTGGTTGGGTCACACGGTGTGCGTCACGTTTGAAGAAGAAAGAAGAAATTTTCATTTGATGAGAACTAGAAAATTTTAAATGTAAAAAATTACCAAAATTTTGTTAATTGATCCATGTTTCACTTTTTACAGTGTGATGAACTCCCATTAAAAGTGGTGAAATGGTCAAAAAAATCAATAGGGCCAAAATTTCAAATGGGGCTCAAAAACCAATATCTGCGTTTTCATTAGCTTTTGATTTTTAAGAATAAATTCTCTTAATGGAAACACCACAAAAACTTGCATTTTTTGAAAGAACATTATTGTGCTTAGAGGAGGTGATTTTTGGGACATATTGAAATAGAAATTTTTCGAAAAACTGTAATGGAAACACTTCTTTCGAAATAAATGCACTTCTTGGTATGAAGTGTCTGTCCTGAGCGCCACCAGGGATCCCATGACATCACAGCTCATTATAAGCTGCATATCACACGGAATTTTAGAGCCCCTCCGTAAAATCACCAACCAAAGTTTCATCTTCGCCCCTGTCACAAACAGGCAGACAGCTGGTTCCACGTGCAGCAGGTTTATTAATAGTCCACAGAATAAGCAGGATCAGACAGGCAGAGGTCATACACGGGCATGGGATCATCCGAGACGAGCGAGAAGAGGAGTCAGAGTCCAGGCGAGGGTCAGGGGCAGGCGGCAGGCAATCAGAGTGGCAGGGTCGGAGGCAGAAGATCAGGTCAGGAGTAAACGCTCAGAGTTGCAGGCAGGGTGGCACAAACAAAGCTTCGCGGGGAGTGGAGGGTGGAGCCAGACTATGAGCTGAGGAGGTGATGAGGTGATGGGGAACAGCTGAGCTGATGAGTCCAGGTGATGGCAGGTGGTGAGCTCAGAACTCTGGTGAGCGCTCCCTCTGGTGACTGGAGACGGTAGCAGCAGGTTGCTCCATGACAGCCCCACTGAATTAGACGCAGAAGTCTCCTTTACGGATGACCGCGAGTGCCGTCACAAACTTAAACGGATCTTGCCGTATTTTCAAACAGAAAAAGAGATCAAGCTGCTCACTTGTTAGAATGGTAATTATTTAAAACTATTTAAAACGAGCTTCTCAGTGCATCTGATGAGACTGTAAATGGACTACGTTCGCCGCTCTTCAGTGATGTCATCCAAATGCCCCCATTTAGTGAATTAAAAAAAGTCTCATCCATCGGCATATTTTTAATGACTTATCGAATGAGTCGGTTTGTTCTTTAATGCAAAATTATGATTTAATGGAAACTGTCATTTCAAATTCCTAGAATTTCGATAAAGTTTTGCGCACATAAGTAATGACAACACAGCTGTTGAAACTAAAAAATCAGGTGTTAGGGATATCAAAAGGAAATAAGGAAATTATTATGGGATGCCCACAGGACTTACGGCTTGGTGGCCATTTTGTGGTAAAGTGTGAAATTAGACGATTTTAACGTTTTCCCATAATATGGGAAAAGAGAACTTTTATTTCAGGGATTTTCACAAAAAATGTACACAATTACCACTGGATTAAGTCTACAACCACAACCACATTTTGTTGACCTTATACCTCAGGTAGAAGGAACTATGTTGAATTTCCCTTAAAAAAATCCCCTTCAGAATCTTATAGAAATGTAAACTCCTCCGAGGAATGTCAATCTATCACCTCCTACTTCTTCCAGCACATAGACTGTAGAATGTCTGGACAGTAATTACTTCCTGTGTTCCAAACAGGAAGTACCTTCGGGATATGTTTGTCTAAACATATTCTTGCTAATTCAAAATTTTTGTCATGATATTTTTTCCTTATCGTAAGTCACAAACTGACCAATCAGATGCCTCACTAAAAGCATGTGGTGCCCTCTGGCCCCGCCTTGAACATTTGATTGACAGATTCTCTTTAGCTGCTTTCAGTGAAAGGGGTGTGGCCTTTGAACAAGATAACTCATGACTGGCGACTGTAGTTGCCTTAAAAACGTGACTCAGACTGACTGACCAATCACTGTCCTCTGTACTGAAAATTGGTGATGGGTTTGGTGTTATTTTGTGAGAGCCAGAGGTTAGGCGGTTTCTATGAGACATGTCATAGCCTGCATTTGTCTATGTCCCAGCATCATTGAGAAACTACAAACTAAAAAGTAGCGTTTCCCTGTTGCTCACACATTTGTTTCAGCAATATTGTGAACATTTAACACACAAATCTTTAGCTGAATATGAACAAAACAATATGACATATGATATAAACACATTAGAAATGTGGACGTTTGTTGGCAAAAAAAAACTCAGTTGCCAAAAATATAAAAAAATATTTTTTTTCTGATTCTTCTAAAATTTACAAATATTTTCACTACCCTCAAACAACCAAAAAATAAAGCAGCTTCAATGGAGAAAAAAAAGCCAAACAAGTTGCAGTTTTAAACAGTTTTTGCAATCTTGTGGTCGGTTGTGTTTGTGTGACCACTGTTAACGCTTTACGCTGGTCATGTATAATTGTAGATGTTGTTATATGTGTACAATTTTCTTAGCTAGCTTAAAGTGCGAATTTAGTCATGGATGTTGCTATATGTTTGCAGTTTCCTTAGCTAACTTAAAATGCTAAATTAGTCATAGATGTTGCTATACGTTTGTAGTTTCCTTAGCTAGCTTAAAATGCTAATTTAGTCATAGATGTTGCTATACGTTTGCAGTTTCCTTAGCTAGCTTAAAATGCTAAATTAGTCATAGATGTTGCTATACGTTTGTAGTTTCCTTAGCTAGCTTAAAATGCTAATTTAGTCATAGATGTTGCTATACGTTTGTAGTTTCCTTAGCTAGCTTAAAATGCTAAATTAGTCATAGATGTTGCTATACGTTTGTAGTTTCCTTAGCTAGCTTAAAATGCTAATTTAGTCATAGGTGTTGCTATACATTTGTAGTTTCCTTAGCTAGCTTAAAATGCTAATTTAGTCATAGATGTTGCTATACGATTGTAGTTTCCTTAGCTAGCTTAAAATGCTAAATTAGTCATAGATGTTGCTATACGTTTGTAGTTTCCTTAGCTAGCTTAAAATGCTAAATTAGTCATAGATGTTGCTACACGTTTGTAGTTTCCTTAGCTAGCTGACATGCTAATTTAGTCATAGATGTTGCTACACGTTTGTAGTTTCCTTAGCTAGCTGACATGCTAATTTAGTCATGGATGTTGTTCTATGTTTGCATTTCAGAATAACTTTTAGAGGCCAATTCAATATTTTAAAAAACATTTTTAAAACATGTTTTTTTTGGTGTGATAAAGTATCTTTCACTAGTTTTTTTATGGCTTTTCTTGGTTATATGTAGTTGCCAGGCGACCAAAGAGGTGTCCAAAATCAGCCCCTTTTTCCCTCTGTTACTGGTCTCATAATGGGCACTCAACAGTGAGCTGTAAATTGAGGTTTTGGATGCCTAATAGAACTGCTTATTATTCAGCATTAATGGAGGAGAGCAAAGACAAACTCCGGGTTTTCTTTTTAGCACCGCGGCCTGACAGAAAGAGTCACAGCTCTGTCGCCTAACTGGGTTTCTTCAAATATCAAATTAAATGAGTCACCGCTGTTTAAAGCTTTACAACAAATTCAAAACTCAATTTTCTCGAGGCGTTTTTGTTCAGTCCAGTCTCGCAAAAACAATAGCTTAACTGGTCTTTAATAGACATCAAGACTAAAAGAAAGAAAGGTTGCTTTGCTGCTTGTTGTTATGAAACCGATATTTTTAGACATACTCTTACAGGGATAACAAATAACATTTTCTATTTGTGTAAACCTTCAGATAAATACAGAAAACTATGAAATAGTTTGTCTTTAAATAGCTTCATTAGCTATTTACTTCTTCAAAAAATGCAGTTTGAGTTAATCAGGATCATTTTTGTGTTCAAAACTGAGGGAAACCTTGGAGTTTCAAGGACATCCTTGACCTAAATATTATTTCCAAAATTAGAAACATCCTGCAGAGAAACTTTTCCATAATTTATCATTTCTTGAGTGCAGCAGGATTTTTTAATAAAGCAGTTTAAAAAAGTAATATGAAGAGATGCATTCTGATTATTGGAGCTGGAGTTCTGTTGAGGACATTTCTCTTGTTTTGTTTTCATGGTTTGGAGCCTCGTTTTATATAAAGGTCATCAACTATTGCTGAATTTTGTTCCAATGCTTAACTGAATCTTTATTGAAAAAAGAAATTGCATTGTGGAATTGTTGGAAATAAGAGTTTTTTCTGGTAAAAAAAATATCACCAGATATTAAAAAATGTGTTTCCATGGTGGAAGTTTTGATCAGTTTTCTTTCTGAAATGAGCCAAAAAAAACCTTCAGAGAATAAAAACTAAAGTTTAGAGGTGCAAATTCTTATCTGCATTTTTTTCATTTTGACTAAAATTCTACAAAACGCTTTTCTAATTTTATTTGTGTAAATGTATGATCTAGACTGGACTATGAAGGATTTCTTAAACATCAATGCTCTTATAGTAGCCATAAAACCAGATATTTTACATGTGTTTGCCAATGTAATGTGATTTATTACAAAATTAGCTTTGAAGTATTAGCAATGTAGCGCAAAAAACAAAACTTCAAATATATTTCAAAGAAACAACTTGCAGTCTTTAGCTCTTAATGCAGAAAACCAGTTTGCTTTTCTAATATTTTGGCATCAAACCACTTTTATACATTTTACTGCTAAATTCATTTCTTGTTTGATTCTTTTTAAAATATTGCTTTGCTAAATGTAGTAAAAATTAAAATAGAATCTGGTCAGCTTCTATAACCATTTAAAACTACAGTTTCTGTTTGAACCTTTTGCAGTTTGGTTTGTTTTCTTATATGTAGCTTTTTCTTATAACTTTGTTTTTCTTTTAAATACAGTTAAGTCTCATAAGTGTAGCTTTTTATTCACATATTTCATATTAATTACTGTTGTTTAAATAAATTTATATTTTTCTCATAAATGTAGTTTTGTAGCTTATTCTCATAAATACAGCTCTTGTTTGTATATGTAGCTTTTTTCATAAATGCAGTTCTGCAGCTTTTCCCACAAATGTAGCTTTTTCCACCTATGTAGCTTACTTTCGTAAATGTAGCTTTTCGCACATATGGAGCTTTTTTCGCAAATGTAGATTTTTCCATGAATGCAGCTTTTGTTTTTATATGTAGTTTTATTTTTTTTAAATGTTGCTTTTTCTCAAAAAAGCAGATTTGGAGCTTTTTCCATAGCTGTTTTATTTGTATATGTAGCTTATTCTCATAAATGTAGCTTTCCCCTATATATAAATTTAGCTTTTTTTTAAAAATATAAGTTTTCCTCTTAAATGCAGCTTTTTTTAATTACATTTTTTCTTGTAAATGTATTTCTATATGATAAATGTAGCTTTATCGAATAAATTTAGCTTTTTCTCACATTACAATTTTTTTCTTATAAAGGTTTTTAGCCTTTATGAAGCTTTTCTTGTATAAGTAGCCTTTTTACAGTAAATGTAGCTTTTTCTCTTAAATTTTGCTTTTTTATGCATAATTAGCTTTTTCTTATTAATTAAATTTTTTCTTGAATGTAGCTTTTTATTGCATATTTAGGCTTTTTTAAAGTGTTGCTCTATTCTTATAAGTAGCTTTTAACTATAAATGTAGGTTTTTCTCATAGAGTATAGTCTCATACCTTTTCTTACACATTTGGGTTTTCTTTCATAAGAATGACAACTTTTTTCTATGTACGTCTCGAAAAACATGAGTTAAAGAAAAGATTTGTTGTTACTTGCTTATAAAAAGAAAAAAAAAATACATGACCGATCTGCACAAATGTTGACAGTCAATGAGTTAGCTGCACGACTCTGAAATCACTGATTTGATCCAACCCATAGACTGTAAAATTCTGTCTATCTTAGAAATGTTAACTATTTATACTTGAATAACTTATAACAGAGCTTAAAGAGATTAGGGTTTGGATAGGGAAAACATTGGCCAGAACTTGTTACCACATTTTTGCGGGAATGACTAACTGCTGTTCAGGGGGAGTGGCCAAAAGTTTCAAGAAAAAACAACAACTCAATGATCCAACATTAACAGCTTGAATTAGCCTTCTAATGGTTTTACATGAATCGATATTAAAGTGAAGTATTTCTTTATGTCAAATACTTGTTAGTACATTTCCTTCCATTAATTTTATAGGAATAAATTCAAAAGAGAAGAAAGCCGCCAGTTCTTGTACAGACAGAATGACCTTAAAAAGCTGCATTAATCTGTAAATGTCGTACACAGAGGGAGGTTTCAGTCTAAGTACTTAGACAAACTCATTTCCTTCATTTCTAACTTTCTTTTACGGTTGAGAACATCCAATATTCTTTCCATCTTTCAGTGTCTCTTATGTTTGGATACCATTTGGATTTTATCCGGTGCCAGAATGTCATTTGAAATAGTTCAGATGCTTAAATGATGCTCAAGTGTTGCTGCATCCACCAAAGGTAATACATATACTACAGACATGTCTATAAATACGTACATCGACTCCAAACTGTCATGTGACCCAACAGTAAAACGTAAATGATCTTTTTGATTGGTTTCGATAGTAATCTGTTTGTGGAGTTCACATAAAGTCTGTTTTGGAGGCGGCAGCGTCCTCATCCTCCAGGACACGACCGTCACCGCCGGGTCAACGTACACACCATCATCCTCACACAGGAGGAAGTCGTTGTGAATTCACTGTGAGTCCAGTAAGTGCTGATAATGAAGCTGTCTGTGGTGATCAATAGAGATCAGGCGCCGTCACTTCTTGCTGCTCCGACACTCACCGCCGCCTCCACCCCCCTCCTCCTCCCCCGGCCTTATCGCGGCCCTCCCTCTCCATTCTCCTCGCCGTTTTCCACTGGTCTGTGGTTCCTTCATCATCGCTCACTCTCCTCCAATCTCCACCGACACCATCCGCCTGGAAATTTCCGGTCCAGCTCCACTTAAAAGTTCCCGTCGGAAGAGTATTGCTTTTTGAACTGCCCACACATGCTTGAAAAATTCCTGTAATTTGACAGAATCCAGATCTTTTTTTTTTTCCTGTTTTTGCAAAAGAGAAACTTTAAACTTTGAGCAATTCTATAAAAGCAGCAACTTAAGTAAAACAGTAATTTTATTTTTGGGACAAATATGATCTTTTTATAATCTATTACATGATATTTCAAAATAAAACGAGATATAAGCAAATTGAATCAAACTGAAGAAATGATTAAAAAGATATTCAAGTTTAAGTTTAAGAGTAAAAAAAGTTGGACCACTGAGGTTTTATTAACTTGTTTATGCTTAGGTCAAAAATATAACTTAAGTTTTAAAAAATAATTCAATTTTAATGGTAAATGGTAAATTTACACATTGAAAATTTGTAAACACGTGGTAAAGTCAAGAACATTGTAACTTCACACAAGCAAATTTTATAAATGTGTGGTAAATTCACACATTGTAAACGCACACATGGTAAATCTGTTAACGTGTGATTAATTCACGCACATGTTAAATTCACAAATTATAATTTTATAAACGTGTGGTAAATTTACACACAGAAGATTGATGTTTTTGTACAAAGTGTAACAGATGATTGACATTTTAAACTTTTCTACAGACAAATGCTTTATTATATGGGTATTACATGGAAACACAATGCATATCTGATGCATGGTTGAGATTATATTCAGATCTACTCACAGACTAAGATTTACACTATTATGGTGCATTTATTTTTATGGTGAAGGCGTCAAGTCTCAATTTTTAAGCTGATGTAAAGACACAATTTGCGGGCGCAGTGCGATTTCGGCGGCGAGCTTGACACAGCGCATCAACCAATCAGGGACCCAGCTTTGGGCACATGATGTTTTCAGTGACTAGGTCGAAGAGTAGGAATACGCATTCAAGATGGCGGCTTGATCTTCCATGCATTTTATCAACCCACGGGGGGTTCCCGGAAACTGTCCCAGTTACTGTTCGCCAGCCCGTCACAGAGCTCATTGAGCTAGCCAGCCGTACGGTGGATAGCTTAGTGAGCTAGTTTGAGCAATGAATTTGACAGGCGTCAAAAGACAGGCGGCAGACGCGAATTTGACATGTTCAGTGCGAATGCACCATTAGACCATTACCCAAAATGCTTCTGTTATGTGTACAAATTGCGCCGTTTAGACATTTTGTACCAGGGCTCTTCCAAGTAAAGATGGCAGACATGCACTATTTAAGAGCAGAAACAGAAGTAGAAGCCCCTCCTGACTGGTCCAGTGTGAACATCAAGGGCTAAACATGTATTCAAGAACCTGCGTTTGGCACGTTTTGGCTTTTGAACCGTTCATAGACAGAGAGATCGTTTATTTGTCATTGTCACAGGTACAATGAAATTAAAAGTGCTTCCTGGACAGCACTCATTCTTTAAAACAACCCATGGTAAGAACTTACATCTAAAAATAATAATCAATAGTACATAAAAATACATAAAAGGGTTAATCTGTTAGTTAAAAACAGCAGATTGCGGCTCAACATTTCTGACAGATGCCTGGATAAGAACAATATTTCAGCTCAGTCATGATGTTCTTTTATTTTTTTAACCTCTAGCTACGTTTCCATTGAATATAAAATAGCGGAAATCAGATTTGCAATTATAAATTTGCCTACTGGAAACACGTCAATTAAAAAAAAATAAAATAAATAACATGATGTAATTGTGAAATTGTGTTTTTAAGACATTTCGATAAAGTTTTGTAAAAGAAACGCAGCTACAGTTACAAAACTGTATCTGAGGATTATACTATCATAATTACATACAGGCTGACAATCTGTGGACCAAAAAAACCCTCCAAATATCTCTAATAAAATGACATTTAATTTCTGAAATGTGGGTGTCATCTGCAGCCAGAAAGGCCAGTCTGATTTGGCCTCCTAATGTCAAGCAGCTGCACTCTTACATCTATTTCCTTAATCTTCCTCTCCCCACTTTCTCCTCCTCCTCCTCCTCCTTTTCATGCTTTCTGCACCGCTCCTCTCAGCGGTTGAAGATGCTGCCTGATTGCTGTGGTTGACAGCCGTGCGGAGAGAAGGGAAGGAGTGGGATGGAGAGGGAAGATGATCGGGTGCAGCAGAGAAATGACTGGGTGCCGTTTGGCCCGCCGTGCAAATCCAGAGTTTTCGGCTTTTCAGATGTTCGCCCCGCCGCAGCTGCAAAATGCATGAAAGAGGGCGAAGCGGAGTGCAATAATGAGGAAAGCTGACAATCTAACATGAAATCCAGACTGATAGCACAAATAATAACAGGCCTAGCAGACTCTGCAATTGTAGGAGGTGGTGTTAGAGGATGTTTTCTGCTGCTGAAGCTTTTACTGCCACCGTCTTGTTTGTGGCTGTTATTGGTCGTGTTTTTGGGGAAAAATGTATGTGATCAGTGGGATTCTTGTTGTTCGCGTTTACATCGGCGTTATCAAAGCTACTTTTGTTGGGACTACTCCACTCGCTGCTGTTTCATCGAGCAAAAACCAAGAGTCCCTCATTGTTTTTTCTTTAGATTCTTTTAGACTTTCTGCTGCCGTGATTTGTGGTGACAGGAAGTGATAGTGGAGGAGGGAACTCTGGGGAGACTTTTGCCGTTAAAAAGTAGGGGTGGACAGAGGTCACGGCGCTTGGGAATAAAGGGATCCGAGTTGGGGAGAAGCGGCGGTGACACATGGTGAAGTTAAGTCAGTAAATCTGCATGCTGCATCTCATTATAAGAGCTGCTGCACACACGCCTCGTACATATTAATGAGCCAAATCTATAAAAGTTCCAATTCAGTGCCAACAATCAGCGTCCAAAGTATTGGTACATGTGGAGTTGGAGGCAGAAGTGGTTTGTGTGACTGTGCAAGGTGTGAAAAAACACAAGTATATGAGAATTGGACTCATGTTCCAGACAGTAAGTACCTGCTGGTTCCAAGAATTCAAAACCCTGTAACCTCCTATAGGGAAATAAACACCTAGTACTCAGTCATTCTATTTGTCAGAATAACTATTTTTGCTCGAATATATTTATTGTGTGAATGCATTCAATGCATTCACACTATTGAGATTCTTCATTTACGTTTTCTTCTGTACGTTTTTCGGCACGTAAAAACTCAAGGACACTTTATGCGATTTACATAATCTTGGTATCAAAACGTTCAGCACGTTAAGGACATTACTGCTTGTATTTTTGGTTTTCGCAAATTTTACAGTTTTCGCGATATTACGCAATTTATGCGAATTTTCAGCCCATGTTAAGTCAATGGGAAAATTTAAAACTTTTTACTGCACCTTAAAACTTTTACAATATTGGTATCAAAACGTTCAGCACGTTCAGGACATTAATGCACAAACTTTTGGTATTCGTACATTTTACGATTTTCACGCAATTTATGCGAATTAACGCAATTTAAGCTTTTAATGCTAGTTAATGCAACTTAAGCACTTTACACACTTTACACACTTTAAGCACTTAATACACGTTACACATTTTAAGCAATTACTGCAAATTTAAGCAATTTACGCAATTTACAACAACCGCATTAGCGCGATAATGCATTCACACATGCATTATCGTAGGTAATGCAATTTTTCTAGTTTAACATGTTCTTAATAATTCTCTTTTTTTCATATCTTTTCTTTAGTTCAAATTGTTGAACCAATCAGATGTCTTAATAAAAGTACGTCAAAAGTTTGTTCGACATGTTTGGTGTAGCCCCCTTTCAAGTGGTAGGCACATGGACTTCCAACTAGCTCACTCCTGATTGGAGACAGAGGTTGTCATAGAAACATTGACTCAGACCGACTTGGATCAAGTACTGATGATGTCCGGTTCCAACATGGCGGCGTCCCTATCCCCCAAAAAATGGTAACTGAATCGACTTCTTTTGGTTGGAGATGAAAGTAAGTCATTTTCCATGGATGACATCACATCCGCTTGGTCCAATTCTCATATACAGGTAATGGTCCAACATGTTGACATTTGGGCTAAGAATCCCTCCAAATCACTTTTTGGGTTGTCATTTTTTGACGCACTGACTGTTCCCATTAAATCAAAGGTCCCCAACCTCCAGGCCGCAAACCAGAAGCGGTCCAATACTGTGACACCTAGCGCACCGGTACCCAAACCCGATATTGACACCCTAACTCAAATTCAACACCAGACCAGATGTGGTATTGGACCTGAACCGGTACCAGACTCTGTACCTGGTTTGGGTACCGGTAGCCTAACCCCAAACCCGATTCTGGACCAGATGCAGTACTGGACCTGAACCGGTACCAGACTCAGTACCGCACACAAATCAGTACTAGGTTAAGTTTAGGGTACTGGATCCTGGTTAAGGAAACCAGTACTAGACTAGTACTGCATCCCGAGGGTTGCAGACCCTTGATTTTACAAACAGCCAGCACGTCAGAAACGACGAGTTGGGCTCACCCAAAACGTCAAAAGGCGAAGCTGAGGGGTCCTTAACCAAACGTCAGTATGTGACAACTTGGGGATGAGAATATATTGGATTGCATTGTCTTTTAGTGGGCGGAGCTAAGGAGCAATTAACAGTGCTTCTTGCAGAGATCTGTCCAGGTTTTAAACTATTTTTTATTGCATCTATGAATTCTTCTTACGGCCTCAGCCATATGTCACTGAGACCAAATTTTCTCCCGTTCTCTATGCAACATTAGCCCCAAAAATAAAAGTGTCAGGAAGTTGCTCAGATGAAGCAGTACGAACAGGAACTGTGTGTGTGTTTGTGCATATGTGTGTGGTTATTTCCCACCTGTGCCCGTTCTTCCTGATGTGTCACACCGCGCTACGCTTATGCAGCTATTTGGCAGTGACGCTGGCTCCCATGTCAAAAACGCACGCGTATATTTATGCACACCGCCCCCCCACACACCCCGACCAATATCGGTGCAAATGAGACCAGAGGATCGGTGGCGGTGTACGCGCACGCCGCGTCACTGTCACTGCAGAGGAAGCAGAGTCAACAAAATACAGGAGGAAAAAATAAAGAGTACAGGAGGAAATGGAGGGCAGAGGAGTGGATACTGCTCATTGCCATTGTTATTCCCCACCCCTGAAGAAAATGGCTGCCTCCATTAAGCCACTAATGATCCCTACATTGTGCCATGGTCGTGTTGGAGAGGGGGGACGGAGCCCGGGAGAGCTGGAGAGTGAAGCAGAAAAGAGGTGAAATTATGGAGTGAGTGATGGGAGGAAGAGCAGGAGGAAGACGAGGGTGTGAAGCAAATGGAAAACAAATGAGGAGACCGTGACTCCTCATCTGTGTGGAACACGTGGAGAACTCTCCACCTTATCTTTGTGTTGGAGCTGCTCTTGGGGTGGTGCAGCGCTAGCTTGTCCAGCGAAAAGTTCTGAATGCTACGTACCAACCGGCTGCTAGAACTCTCGTTCAAGTGGTCACTTCCAATGAAAAGTCTTTGTAAACCCAGATAAACCTCTTTGTTTAGTTTTTCACTCTGTACTCGAGCTACAACTCAAGTATTCATTGATCGTGTTCTGGACATTCAACCAGGTAAACTTTTGACGGCTACTTTGTGAAGAGCTAAACTTTTTCCAATAAAAAACGTTTGTCAAAAGTAGGGCTGTCAAAATAAACGCGTAAAGGAACGTGATTAATTAAAAATAATTAGGGCGTTAATATTTATTAACGCTAACCATCTTTCGAGGTGGAAAGCCTGAACCCTTGGAGGGTTCAGGCTCAATTAATATCTGATAACGCTCACTTTGTCGGGCATTATCACGTTTAGAACACAGTCACTTACAAAATAAATAGTTAGTTGACTTTTAGTACTTTATTCTTCTTCTTCTTTTTTTTTTTTTAATTAGATGATTTTTTTCCACATCTCTATTTAATCGTGATGCGGCCCGTTATAACACGACAACGCGCCACTGAGCAGGAAGCGACCTCGACTGTAGCGGCAAAGCAAAGCTCACTTCTTCCCGCTTGTTTTTTGTCCAGACCCAACAGGAAAAGTTTGTTTTGAATAAGCATGTGCTGTGATACAGAACATTTGGGCTATGCCACACCCAGCAGCCAATCAGAATCGAGTATCCACCTGGACCATTTTAAAGTGCAGAAAAACAATGTTTGTTCCTTATAGTTGTATGTCAGCATCTTTGTTTTCTTAGAGTAATACAGCCGACATAAAAGTGCTTATCTTACTGTTGATGTGTTTGTTTTATGCGCACAAATTGCTCTTCTAGGTCAACACTTTATAAATTAAAACATTTCAGACGATAAAAAGGGAGAGAAAGTTTTCTCTTTGGTCTTTTTTTGTTCAAATTCTGCATATTATCATATAAATTTACCTAGTAAAACATTGTGATCAATGTGATTATTTTATCAATTGACAGCAATAGTCAAAAATTAAACCAATTGAACTTTGACCAATCAGGGACTCTGATTTGGTAGGGACCTTTGGGGATCATTGTCGTTTGTTTTAAAATTGATCATCAAAGGACAAATTAATAATTGTATTTTTTGGCTCCAGTTTTTCGTATATTGGAACAGAGCTGTGAAAGAAAAAAGCTGGAGGAAAATTTGAAAAAGATTGCATCGCTTTCACACCAAGCCTCTTCCAACGTGCGCTAGTATTGAGTAGTGATGGTCTAGTTTGAACGCAAAAATGTTAAAATTGCACGTAAAAACCCTCGTGTTCTTTTAATGAACGTAGCATAAGATGTGTGCATTCTGTCAACAGTACGGCCCTGAGAAAAAAGCTGTTCATATCAGGGCTCATATTGTTAAAGCGGAGCTCACAAAACACACCTGTGTGCAAGTCCCCAAAATATCCCCAAATTAATCTTCTGCTGCCACGGCTCGACGAGCACTGCAGTCACGCAGCTCTGTCCTGGAGCCAATCGCAGAAGAAATCTGCTTCCTGAAGAGCGGACGAACGCCGCAGCGCGTGCTTTTGATTTAAATTAGAATTTTAAAATGCGTCCCCCCCATTACACTTTCCATTATTTAATCAATTATTCATGAAATCCACAGAACCAGAGGGGGGTGGGGGGGGTGGGGGGGATGCCGAGCAAACACTCGGGCAGTCTTGAACACGGTTTCCCCTTCATAACCTACGAGACTATGAGCCCCCACCTCGTCTACAAGTGTCTCTTTAGGACACTCCAACAGAGGAGGAGAGGGGGGGTGTTGATAGAGACTGGTGCCATGGCAAGAGTCACTGAAGAGGGGTGGCAGATTGAGGACGATGGGAAAGGAGGTGTTTGGAGAAGCCAAATAAAACTAGGGGAAAATGAATAAAGAGGATCGCCCCACTAGGCTGTAACGGTTTTGTGATAAAACACACTGTTTAAGCTTCAGAGTCCCATTTAATTGGTTTAGTAAAAACCTACATGAACCATCACTAACATTTGTGAGGAAAACTTCAGTCAATCCAGAAATGGAGGACATTTTACACCCTGCCCATCCCATTTCAAAGAGTCCACATTTATAATAAAACATAGAGACTAAATGAGTAAATGTACTTGTCTTGAGACTAAATATACAAAAAACAATAGTAAAGAACATTTCAAAAGTTTTAAATATGCGACTCCCTAAAATCCCATTTTCCCCGGTCCCACCCCCTATTGTCTAAATTTAATGAAACAGTTATATTTAAAATTATTTTTGTATTAGTTGATGTATATATGTAGTTGATGTGTATTTATATATATATATGTGTGCATGTATGTTTTTTCTTGAAGATTAAAGTACAGAGACTGGACCATCTAAGATAACTGAATCAGTTTTGCCCTGACTGGTGATGCCTGCCCAGACATCTTTTGGTAAATTGGAATCTACAAAATTTAGACCACGACCACTTTAGATGGGCTTGAGCTTGTAATAATTGATTATCATGACAGAAAAATTAGGTTTCAACATGTCTTTGACCAAAACTAAGGCTGTGCACCTCAAGGGTAGAAATTGACAGTTTCCAAGTAGTGGCACTGGCAACACATCGCCCTCTGCAACACTTTTAAATGACCACTTTCATTGACAAGTCCATGTAAACGCGTGTATATCCCCCGTTTCAGGCCAAATTTCAGTCCAATTTCAGGTTAAAGATTTAAAACGCCTGGACGTTGTGCATATGTTGACAGAATTTGAACTTAGACCGATCATGGACTTTGATACTGACGTATAGATGGCGTCCTTTTCCATTCATAGAAGTGCCACCCGTTGGACAATTGATCGTGAAGAATAAATGATTAACGGAAGTTTGTGCCCGGACAGAATTACAAGACGCCAAGTCTATCATATATCAGAATTGAGCTGATATGTTTGACATTTTGCAACAACCTTTTTCAACTGTAGTATGCGGTAGAGTTGGGTAGTGGGATCACATGCCCACACTGGACATGTGATGCGTATTTAAAAGTAATAGATGGTCTGCAGCATTAGAGCTCCACCAGCAGCAACAATATACAGTTTCTAGACTTTCTGCTTTCTAAGTCAAATACAGTCATTTAATTAAAAATTCTCCATAAACAGCGTTAGTAGATTCTTCTGTCACCATTTGAGAATGGAATCCTGTAGTCGGAGCAAAGACTAACAGACGCCCGAAAAAAAGCAAACCCGGGATAAATGACCTTCTCTTCTTACTGTCTTTTTACAGTCTCATCTCCGTCCTCGCTCACTCACCCAACAATGGTTATTTGCCTTGTTGGAAAGGGCGTTGCGCTCTCACCACAGAGAAGGACATCTTCTCCAAGGAGGGATGGAGAGCAGGGGAAGGAGTGGGTCGGTCTCCCTGGCGACCCTGCCTCCTATTTTTCCTTGCAGCTGTAATGCAAGCAGAGATTGGGCTGCAGACGGAGAGCGGGGACGGGAAAAAAAAGAATTACAAGTCAATATTTGTTCCCACTGGCCGGCTGGGTAGAAACAGATACATTACATGCTCTTAGTCCTTTCTCCCTGAAGCCAATTGGAGGGCTCTACCTTTGTTTGGCATTGGGGGACTGCAGGGGTCGCCTGGGAATGCGCAGGCATGGCCAGATAGTGAACAAGAAAAGGTGTGCGAGGCAGAGGAGAGTGAGAGAGGATGAGTAACGCTGACAAACAGTGCGAGAGTGGACATTTCCCATAGCAAGTCTTTGGAATACAAACAATGAGTCAAATCATTGCTCGGGGCCTCTGGTCCTCCATCTCATTGACTGCAGGCTGTATCATCAAGATGAGCAGTTATTGCTCTTGAGCCACAGGCTGTCCTTTACTTGGAAATTGCACCGGCTGAACCAATGCCGTGTTTGTTTTGGGGGGAAATCACATTCGGCAAAGAAAATAGCAGGAGTGTCTGTTGTGCTGCACTGTAGCAATAAGCAGAGGTAATATCGCTCCTTCCACTTACTTTGCTGTTTTACCGAGGTTAATATTTATCAGCAGAACGCCGTATTAGGAAGTGTTAACTGAGGACAGGAGAGACTAAACCTGACCCTTTTCATGTAAAATAAACCATTAACTTTAATTTTGAATGATGTCTACTTAAAATAAATAATAAAACCTTGACAAAAAAGGTTACATAAGACAGGCAAGTCTTAGTCTTTTACTTTAATGATTTTTTTTTTTTATGTTTTCAATGTATAGATAGTACATGGATGGTATCACCCTTGATCTGTTGTGTCCATAGACTTGTAACTTTTTGTGCCCCCACCATTGACAGTATATGAGAAGTAGAGTGAGGGAGTGTGACATCACCCATAGAATATCGTTTACTTCCAGCTTCAACCAAATGATGTCAGTTACCATTTCTTCTCAATAAAGACCCCGCCGTGTTGGAACCAGACATCGTCAGTCATCAGTGACTGATTGAGTAAATATCTGTATGGCAACCAGTCTGGCCAATCAGGAGAGAGCTTGTTGAAAGGCCACACCCCTATTGACAAATTCGAGAGAATTTGTCTCGATAGAATCTTGACTTATTGGGGAGAATCTGTCAAGCAAATGTTTTGAACATTCTACGCGAGTCCACATACTTTGAGGGGAACAACCCTGCATCAGGACCACTATCTCCTCCTCTCAGTTTGATAGGAAAATATCAGTGTATGTAAAAGAGATGAAATAAAGATTGTAAAAAGCTAAAGGAAATTAGCTTAGCATGTGAAAATGCTATATTAGCATGAGCATAAAAAACTCTACATTATTCAAAAATGTTTTACTGTCTAAAAGCAAAACAAATGAACAAAAAAAAGATTACTACCAGTAACATTAGGTGCTGCTAGCACACAATAAAAGTGTATACTTTGACCTGATCGTAGATATAACCTTCTACAGTCGTGCTAACACAAACGTGCTTGCAGTGTATCAAAGTTCACAAACTTTTCAGTGTGATTTGAGAGTTGCCACATTTGTTCACTGCCTCCAACAGAACCAAGTGAGCCAAAGCAATAAACTTACTGCTTTGGGCTTGTTAAATCTCAACAGTTTACTACTAAGAGAAGGGGTACGACTTCCTAATGCTTCTCTATTTATCACAAACTGGTAACCTCTCTGTGTCATTTTCAATATGTCACATTGGTATTGCTCCCTTTGCTGCGTTGAGCCCCAAAGCTCACTGAGTTTATTTGTCATGATTTGTGGCATGTGAGACAAAGAGTAAATGAACTGGCCAGAGGCAGATCATCCATCCCTATCACTTTGGTTTCTGTACTTAAAACTGCACTTATAAATCAAATAAAGGGGTATATCTAACAGCACTTAGAGCTTTACATGCAGGGAAGGCATTGAGTGTATATGACAACAGGAGCGAATGGCATCTCCCCCATAGTGGTCCAAACTGGAAGTACCTGTGGACTCCAAGAAGCCAGAATCCCATAGACTTTTGTAAAGAAATAAACAGATTTTACTCAGTCATTCTATTAGTCAGAATAACCATTTTCGTTAAACAAGTTCTTGCTAACCCTCGTTTTTGTTATTTTTTTTTCTACAGTGCAAGCAATAATCTGACCAATCAGATGCTTTAATAAAAATTGTCTGCAGGCCCACATGTCCAATGTTTGAAATGTTTGACAGATTTTGTACGGCCCGTTTTCAAGTGGTAGGAGTGTGGCCTTTCAACAAACTCACTCCTGGTTGGTGAGAGTGTCTGCCATAGAAACGTTGACTAAGACTCGGACCAATCACTGCTTATGGACCACTTCTGGTTACAACATGGTGGCATTTATATTAAAATGACGACTGATTCGATCATTTTCCATCACAGATCACACTCCCTCAGCCCAGTTCTCTTATACCTACACTTTCTCACTCCCAACTCGTCATATATGGACGTATGGTTTGGGCCCCCTTTGCGTCACTTTTTGCTTGTCCCCAGCACTCGGGATGCTGAACGGTACCAGGTTAGGGTACTGTATCGGTCCAGTCCACATATCAGTAGCGGACACAGAACTGGGCTAGAGTTTGGACTGTGTTGCGAGGGTTGGGGACCCCTGGTTAGTGTCTGTGGCTCTGTACCAAACGGCCCTCGGACTGGAACAGGTAGGTGGCCCTGGGTTTGGGGACCCCGACTTAACGGGAACAGCCATTACTTAAAAAAATGACAAGTTGGAGACACCCAAATCATCAAAAAGTGACGCGGAGGGGGCCCAAACCATACCTCAATCTATGACTAGTTGGAAGTGAGAATGCATTGGTTATCCCTCGTGCTCCCTTATGGGGTCTAGATGACCCCACCCTTATAATGATGTGTGATCTCTCCCATGACAAACTGGATAGGATTTTATGTCTGCCACGGACAACAGTGAAGATAAAAAAAAATTGTTGGAGGAAAAAAAAGTTCAGCGTGCCATCTTGTGGGGTCCAGATGACCCCACTTTTAATGTAAACATGCCTAAGGTAGCACAAGGGTTAAAAAGTCAATGCACTGAGCATATGTTGATGTGGCTTTAGGATATCTATGAAGCTCTGAATACATCTGTCTTAAATAATGTAAGAGACAGAGCAGTTCTTTCAGACTTTTGGTTTATCCTTTGAAAATTGTTGCTCTGGTTTGTTTAATCTTCTGTGTTTTTTTTCTATTTTCTGATAGTGTTCTGATTCAAATCCAGCGACAATGATGATAATTGATAAAGATGTTGATTGGCAATGAGGCAACAATGTTCTTTGAGTAACAAAAGCGTTTGATTGCATCATGGGAACAGCAGTCATTTAAAAGAATCTGAATAAAGGGTAATTACAGCCATGGCTCACAATTAGTACGCATTCAAACAAGATAGAAAGACAGTGTCGTTCTTTTTTTCTTTTCTCTAGCATCATGTTAAAACATGTTTTAATTTGTTTTCATTTTAGTTTAATTATTTTATTTAGCTTTGCACAGGATATGACCCACCACATGAATCGTCTGAACTGGTTTTCTTCAAGAAAATCCCACAAAATGTTCAGATTATTTTTTTTACAAAGCTTTCTTTTGTAGACGTGTAGTCATGGGAGGAATAACATGTTAATGTAAGGTTGGGGTCATCTGGACCCCTCAAGATAGTACACTTTTTACAGATAATGTCTATTAAAAACATTAATCAAAAAGAATGCACATTTAAAATATGTACTGCATTTTTCACACTAAAATAGCACATTTCTTTTGTGCTATATAAGATGATTTAATTGTTGCAAACAAGGTTGGGATTTATGGGTATTGTAAATAAGCTATTAAGGCCAACGTGTAGCAATGCTGACATGGTTTTCTTATGTGTTACTAACAAGGTTGGAAGTTAGCATAGTCACAGTAATGTTTATTTTAGTAATACGCTGATTTTTAGTTGTTGCAAATGAGTTTAGAGTTACAGGTATTGTAAAAAAGCTAACGATGCTAGCTTGTACCGGTGTTGATTGTGGTTTTTTGATGGGTTTCTTAAAGGGTAGGAGTAAGCGTATTTACAGCAACGTTTGATTTGGCAATATAACTTGGTTTTGAATTGTTCCAAACAAGGTTGGGAGTTACTTGTATTGTAAATAAGCTAATGCCACTAGTTTGTAACGGTGTTGATTGTGGTTTTTTGGTGCGTTTCCTAAAGGTTGGGAGTTACCATAGTCACAGCTATGTTTGTTTTGGCCACATAAGCTGATTTTTTTGTTGCAAACATGTTTGGGAGTTACACGCATTATAAATTAGCTAATGAGGCTAGTGTGTAGCAGTGTTGATGTTTTTTTTTTGAGTTGGGAGTTAGCATACTTACAGCTACGTTTGTCTTAGCGATACATGCTGATTTTTAATTGTTGCAAACGAGGTTGAGAGTTACAGGTATCGTAAATAAGTATACAAGGTTAGCCAGTAGTGGAGTTGATTGTGGTTTCTTGATGTGCTTCTTGAAGGTTGCGAGTTAGCGAAGTCACAGCTAAGTTTTTTTTGGTAATATAATATGATTTCTAATTGGTGCAAATAAGGTTGGGATTTATGGGTATTGTAAATAAGCTCATGGGGTTAACAGGTAGCGGTGTTGACATGGTTTTCTTATGCGTTACTAACAATGTTGAGGGTTAGCATAGTCACAGCTACGTTTGTTTCAGCGATATAAGCTGATTTTTAATTGTTGTTAACAAGGTTGGAAGTTACAGGTATGCTCAAATGCTTCTAACATGACTAACATGGCGTGTCACTAACAACTTCTAGAGTTACTGTGAACGTAGTGAAACCTTGAAATACGACTAACTGACTGATTGACTAACTTTTGTGTTGCCTAATATACCTCATAATTCAATATGTCTTATGCTTGTTGGCCTTTTGGCACATCCCTTCAGGGGTCACCACAACAAACCAGCTCTCACTGATTCACACAGGTAGACCATTCATTGATGGTGCACCCTATAATCAGATGTGAAAAATACGGTATGTTTAGTACAGTAGTATAATAAACATAAATAAAGTTTGGGTCTGACATCCCTCAAATTGAATCCATTTAAATCAATCAATTTCATTGCATTTTATTTTATTTCTTTATTTTTTTCCGCTTTAGTAAATGGCTGAGCCTGCTGTGGAAACTCCTAATGAAACCTTGGTGGCAATTTAGGTGCAAATTCAGGGGGGCTCATCTCGCTTCTCAGCATGAAGGCCCATTATGCTTCTGTTGTCTCCTACAATAATGCATTGGATTAGATTAGAGTGAAACACTGACTCAGTTTAACTGCTGGAAAGGAACCACAGGAAACAGAGATGCAAATTAGATTACAAGAGGTCCTCCAGTGCAGCACGGGCTAAATTAAACTTCTGGAAAGCAATCCTGAGGTTGCAGATACGAACTTTTGCTAAAGTGCTGCAAAAGGTCACTTTTTTTTTTTTTTTTAATAAAAGTCTTGCGAGTTGTTGTTTTTTTTTTTAGGTTCTCCTCCATGTCAGAGTCATGTGAGGTGAAACAAGGAGACCTTTCTTGTCTTGTTAACTTGTTTCTAAAAATTGCGCCTCCACTGTGAGACATTCATCCGTCACGGAGTTGCAGAACGACTGTATTTGGCCCCTCTTTCTAGAACAGGGTGCCCTTTTTAAGTCGTGTAACCTTCACAATTTGAGAGGTTGTGAGATCCACTGTACTCCCCTTTAAACACTGACTTCAAAACACGGCCCCGTGGGTTCCATCCGAGCATGGACAGAGCTTCACAGCCCCGCGTTTGACCTTTAAAGCCTCAAATGCTTTTTCCTTCACACATTTCCACTGTTGCATATGCACATTTCCCCAAAGGAATCCATCGAAAAAAATGGTTGTATTTTCTTCCTGTTAAAATCCTTATTCATAACCAATTCTAGATGGAGTTCCTAACTTTTTATTTTCCCTTAACATCTAAAACAAAACAGTGTGTCCAATTCCCACGTGGTATCTTCTAAATTTAGTGTTTGAGACCATAATCGCATTGGAAAATCTGTTTTTCTGTCTGTGAAAAAAGCTTATTGACCTCGGTTACCCCTGCTGACATTCTGGAGGAAATAACTTTCTCTTTGGTTTATCACTTCTGGCCCTAAAGAGACGTGGACAGCACACGGCTCACATGATTTCAATCTTCCTCCATATGCTGATAGTGAATGTGCACAAAAACAAGACACTTCAGTAATGCACTGCACTGCAACTGACCACACATACTCTAAAAGAGTATTTTCCGCACTGTAGGGCCACCAGGCCACAAGGCGCAATGCCAATGAATGGTCTATTTTTGAACATGTTATATATAAGGAGTATTAAACTATAAGACGCAAAAAAGTCAGAAACAAGTCCATCAGCCAGACTTTAACGGCGTTCACAGTTAATCTTTAATTCTTAGGTAACACGCTACATGTTAACAACATTAGCCATGTTAACTTATTCACATTTCTTGTTACTTTCAACCTTGTTTGCAACATAAAGAAAAAACAAACATTCCTCTGACCCTCCTGGATTTCACAATGTTGCGATCGCAACTATTAACGCAAATTCAAGCAAATTCTGCAATTTGTTGCACACCCTACAACTTTACATTTTCAACGCAACTTTGACCAAACTACTACAACAACAGTGATGGGTGAGGACGCAGCTTCATGACTTTTTCCCTTCTAAATCCTTTTATTAACTCTTTAACCCTCTGTCTTCTCTGGTGGACTGTAGAGCAGAATTTCAGACTTTTACGCTCATTTTCATTGACTTTTCATTGAAAGTGGCAGCTTGAATGTGTACCGATGCAGCCGGTGTGTAAGCACCTTGTGCACCTGTACATAATGACTGACATTTTGACACAGTCCCGTTTGCCACTTGAAATAGGTTTAATATCAGTAAACAAATCAAGAATTGATCCATATATAAGACACTCTGGATGATAAGGCATACATATATAAGGCACACACACACATATTTATATATATATATTTGTGCTAAAAAACGTTATTTTTACAACACCTAAAAGTACTTTATGAACTACTTCAGCTCAGAAAAACTTGCATCCTCTTTCGTCCATCGTCTCCATGAGGCTTTTCCTCAGATTCAAAGGAAAGAACCAAAAATAAAAATCTTTTCCATCCAAGAGAACGCTCAGACAGACGGAAGGCACATGGACATAAAAATGCAGATGTGAACCAGAGAATGATTAAACACAGACTCCAGATCATTTCTTCGATAAAAAACTATTTATGTTAGGTGGAAACTGCCAGAAGCTCTACCTCTACACAGAGCTGACACGCATGTGACCGAGTGCGAGGAGGAAGGGGAGCCCCGGACCCAGGCTGCGGTTGCACCTCAGGCTGGGAGGGTAAAAGTATGTCAGGGAGATGGGGATGAATGCACACGTGTGAAATCGATGAACAGGGAGGACTTTGAGCAGATTCTCTTTCTGCAGAACCGGCCCTGAACTCCTGCGAGATTGTAATCGCATCGCTTTTTTAGGGCCTGCCTTTCCTCGCAGCTGAACGCGAAGGCCAAACACTTCTTCAGTTGACCAGCAAACAGGTGGTCAAACTGTAGGGGAAGAGGGAAGTTATCAAGCTAAATGTGCACATATGCACTTTTTGACCAAAGATGTAAAAAATATATACATTTACTCATACAAAAAATGCAGAAAAACAAATATACGGAGACACCACAACATGAAGCGCACAATACCAAAAAGGTTGTTAAATAGAAGTAGAGAGATTTTCATTTTTTTACTCTGCATTAAAAACCTTTCATGAAATGATTAATAGGGTCAGGAGAGGAATTGAACTTTACGAGATAAATGTTAAAGCTTCTCTCTGGATTTTTCCACGTCATTTTTGATCATTTTCATGACTTAATTGCCTTAATAAAGACCTTTAAAAAAAAAAAAAAAAAGAAAAAAAAGACCTCCCTCTCTCTGGCCACTTCTCCTGATCACATGGAAGGATTTTGTTATGGCGACAGACACTCATGTTGCTTCTACAAAGATGGAATGACAGTGGGATGGAAACTAAAATGAAATGGCTCCACCCAATGTGGGAAATGGGCGTGGCAAAGAGTTTGGAGCTCTCTGGATTCTCAACAAGCTCCACCCTTGGAGTTGTTTACAACCACTAATTTACAATAAACATCTAAAAGGTTTTGGGATCTAAATGCCATACACTTGTGAAGTGCTTTGTACCTTAATTAAGGTTTTACAGTACCAACCTCTAATCACTAGTAGCAAGGCGGGGACCGAACCTGCAACCTTCCAATTAGTGTTGAACAGTTTTGTCTTAGCTGCCCAGTGTAAAGCTCAACTTTAAAGCTCAAATTTTGAAGTTGATAGATCGTTTTTCATCTCTACAGCATGCCCCCAGTGGTCCTTAAAGGAACTGCAACCTCAACCACTGCCTTGTTTTGTGTCAAATTGTGTGAAAAAAAAAAACGTGTTTCCAATGAAACCACCTGATGTTCTATCATTTTTGTTTCTGTTAGAACTGAAAAACTACAATATTTACGTAGTATTCTGGTTCCAACCACGGATAGATCTACATACTTGTCAAATAAAATGAAAGTCTTCTGTCATTGGTGGAGGATCAGATACAATGGTCTTCAGTTTGGGTGAAATGACCCTTTAAAAACACCTCCTTTTTTATTTTTTTCAACGTCTGATGACTTGATTGTGGCTGTGATTAAAAGATGCAGGTGCTGAATGACAAATGACTGATTACAGCTCTGTGATGAATCCGCAGCAACAAAGACTTCCTCAGACCTGTCGGCGGTGGAGTGACCCTGAATGGCAGAGCTTTGAGAAGCTCAGGTGCATTGTGGGGGCGCTCTTAATGAACGGCTTGGAGAGGTGTCAGATGCCCATCAGGGCACAAAGAAGGGGGTGACGGGGCTGAGATGTCCCATCAGTCACAGGGCTGTGGGGGGTCAGAGGTGACCCTGGCACCCCATCTGGTTCAAAGCATGCTGAAAGAAGAAAGGGGGGTGTTGAAGGGATGGACGGTGGTGGATACCGACATACGAACACATGCTGCATCTGTAGGTTGTAATGAGAGCAATCTACACCCGCAGACTTGCAGACATGCCCCCCCCTCCCATGGGGTTGGGGGTCAGAGGTGGCTGTCACTCGACGTGCCTCGATTGGGACAGATGGACGCCCTCGCGCACACCTCCACTACACAAACCAGAGTCCCGGTGAGGCTGGCAGGGTCCTGACCCGAGTGATCAGGGGCTGCAGACCAGGCAGGCATATGGGCCAGGACCCGGGGGGGGGGGCAGGTTAGACAAAGAGCTGATTGGCACCGTCGGAGGGCAAACACGTTAGGTTTACCCAGCTTAAAGAACGACCTTCGTCCGAGTGATTTTCCTGATAAGATAAGCTCTTTTGTGTTGTTCTCTTTGCAGACTTCGTTCCAAAAACAGAATCTGATGGTCGCTGATGCAAAGAGCTCGGAGGAAGCAGGTGCTGCTGGAAGTTGGCATTGTCGCTTTGGCCAAAGGAGGACGCACATGGGTAAGCATGGCTGAGTCCAAATGATGGCGGGTTGGCTTACACACACCAAACTGGGTGATTTATTAGTATGTCCACGAAGCTGATCCCATTCTGCTTACATGTGGTGCAGTCCGGTTCATTTTCTGATGGGGGGGGTTTATGACTCTTATTGTCATTTCTCAAACTACTGACTACAGTAGAGTATCAAAGGAAAAAATAGTATAAGAGAATGAAGTAAAAAAAAGTTGTAGTTTTAAAGGAAAAATCATGTATTTTCAAAAAGAGGCTTTAGGCAAAAATGGCGCTAGACTAACGGCTGGAAGCAGAAATTAACTTACCCCAACTCAAAAGTGTTCAGAATTAGAAAAAAAAAGTCTTAAATGGGAAAAACTGAACAAGAACTTCTTCTTCTTTCCAGGACACAGTTCTTTTCTTTAATAAAACAGTTTCTCAGCTTATTGGTGTCCAGTTTCATGTGTTATGCCCTCCCATCCCAGACTGAGGCTGGTGTGCCTGTTGGTACCGTAACACCAGTGATGCCTGCAGCCAGGTCCTCTTGAAAAGTTTGCTCTGCTTTCAATGGACACGCGTTTTGTATGTGGGGCCTGGAAATGGTCGTAGAAATTTGTTTAGTGACACGTGAACTCAAGAGATTTGATTGTGGACGCCCAAAAGATTTTTCATTGAATGCAGTCACTTCAACATGATTGATACCTAACCTTTGATAGTATTTATTATAAAATGACTTCATCTGACCTGTCTAAGACTTTAGTCACATGTACCCTTATGGAGGGTTTGACCAGTACAGGTGGGTTTTTGGGTTATCTGGGCCTATGGAAGGTTGTACAGAAAGGCGTCTTACACACTTCACTTGAATTTGCCTTTGCCTATTGTTGAAGTGTTTGCTATGACCTGTTGTCGTGTGCATTTTCGCTCTACGGGCTCACCTATTCGTCAATGGTTCTAAAATTTAGTGAACAGCACGGTTGTTGAACTCCAGATCTGTGAGAAAATCCTGCTGATTACCTGAATCAGGTGTGTTTGGTCAATAAGGAAGTTTAATGGCAGGCTGACTGGAGAGCATGTATGAAAATAATCCTCAAAGGCTGGATCTTGACACCTGTGGTGTACAGGTTTGACCATTCTGACCAGATCCACCCATAAGAGAAGCTATGACTAAGACATAACCTACATGTATCCAACCAATTTCATGTATTCGGTCTTCCTGACTGTTTTCTCACACACACACTGTCCTGTAAAAGTGCTCAGGTTTAAATCAGCACCCGTAAACGTAGACCCCAGCCAGTCCGCAGTCCTGCCATAAAGCCACTCAGCGCTGTCACGGGCCCTAATGTGGATGGACACCCCGTGATGGTGAAAGACTTGCACTAACAAACACATTCACTTCAGCTAACAGTGACTGACACGAGCAGGGCACCCAGCCGTCTAACGTTAGCTCTTCATCACCCACACAAACAAACAACAACAAACACATTATCGCCTAAACTGTAAGGCCGTTTAAACACCTCCCTGATACAGAAAAAAACTCTGAGTAAATAAAAGCACTACCATGAAGACTCAACAAGATTCACATTTTAATAGAGCTAAAATAAACTATTCATTATCCTTCTTTATAGAATTAAAGCAACAAAA
Organism: Oryzias melastigma; assembly: GCF_002922805.2. Lineage (NCBI taxonomy): Eukaryota > Metazoa > Chordata > Actinopteri > Beloniformes > Adrianichthyidae > Oryzias > Oryzias melastigma. The sequence continues at coordinate 7,486,229 of NC_050529.1, forward strand.
TGGTGCTTCAGGCAAAAACCACAAGGACGAGTTCAGAGCAGAAATGTTTTTTCCAACCACAGTAAAATGTGTTATTAATAGGATCAATAACTCTCCATCTTAGTCCTCAAGGTCAAGATTTCTGCTTCACAAGCACAGCTGATGTACAAACTGATGATTTGAGAAGGCGATTAAATATACATTAGATTGGAGGAGCAGCAGCCGTTCACTGTTCAGACGCTCTTTGACATCCAATCCTTTCATGGGAACCATGAAGGTTTTTATTAGACTGTTGAGGCTCTGCCCACATACTCAACTGTGCTGCTCGTCACACAAATTCCTGTTCCTTACACATGAAGACACACTGAAAATGAACAGACAAAATACAGGTTTATTATCCGTTTTACAGAGTAGAATTTAAAAGGAATTCCCAGAGGTAGTCGACCATTTATATTAAGAGAGATCAGAATTTGGCCACACAAGAAAAAAAGATGAAAACTTTAGATAATTTAGATGGGCAAGCTAGCATGTAAACATCAATAGCCTCCCAAACTTGCTGCGTTTTTGGTAGTTGGTTGAGATTAGGGTTAGGATACGGGTGGATCAGTACCGGTTCCAGACATGGTACCAGACACAAACTAGGCTAGGGTTTGGGTACCGATACTGGCCACATCCCAAAGTTCAGGCCACGTCTTGTACCATGTCCTGAATTAAAGGACCGGACCCCTGATTTAATTCGAACAGTCAGTTCGTCAAAAAGACGAGTAGTTTGGGACGCCTAAAATGTCAAAAAGTGACCCAGAGGGTCCTTGACCAAACGTCAATATAAATCAGTACCGGTCCGAGGGCCACAGCCGCTAATGAACGGTCCAAAACCCTCAGGACACAGACTGGCACTAGACCAGTACCGGGACGCAGACTGGGCCGGTTCCCTAACCCAGTACTGGTACCAGTTCCGCATATATTACTGTGTTCAGAGGGTTGGGGACCCGAGATTTAATGAGAACTGCCAGCACGACAAAAAAAATGACAATCAAGAATCATTGGAAAAAATGTTTAGCGCACTGTCTTGCTGGGTCCAGATGACCCGATTCTAAATGTCAGCATATTTTGAACAGCACAAAGGATACTTAGATATGCTCCAATAATTAATATCAAAATCGATAAACATGCGTTGTGAAAACACTCAACACTTGTTTTAAAGTCCTCCAGAATGCATTGCTTCCTTATGGCAAGCCCCCATTTGAGAGACTGGACAAACCCTGTGGTCATGTGATGCAATTGCTTTTATTGGGTTAGGGAGCTTGTTTCAATCAGATTCTCAGATGTGCAGCTGTTGCCATTCCGGCTAAAAATCAGACCTTAATTCTTCTGTTTGTAGTCAAATAAACATAATTTTACATTGAAATGAATGGGAGCTGAAGGTGCGTGAAAGTCGCCTCCTTGTGCCTACCTGGGGAACTGACGTGGCTCCAATAAATTAGGTCTTTTAAACTAGAAATCAAAGTTTCGTCTATAAATGGAGGTTTAAAATCACAGTTTACAGCTAGAAAAATTAAAAACCATACAGTGGCTAATGTGTGAAGACCAGATGACTTGAAGATCTCCAGGATCAGGCAGCCCTATCCGAGTAAAAATAAATATCAAAAGTGTCTGAGAACATTTTTCTTCTGGGAAATGTGTTGTTGTGTAAGATCGTTCATCCTTCTTGAATGATTGCACAAATTCCAGTCAAAAAATGACTACAAAGCAACGCCGGTCCGCCAAAAGTTTGGCTATAAATCTTCCGTTCATCTCCTTTTAAGGCCCGACGTCTTCCAGCCCAATTTGTAGCATAACTTCTCTCTTCTCCTCAGATTCTTTTTACCTCCTCTCTCAAGTCTCATAGTTCCCGTCTGAGCCGCTCAGGTGTAAATAAAATCACTTCTACTGTAGTGAAGAGGGGTTGCTCACTGTGTTCTCACTCAATTTGGGTCAGATTTCTGAGTCTATGAATATTTTACACCCAAATGAAAAGGAAATTAGCTTTAAAATTCCAATTTTCCTTTAATAATTGAGCAATCGCCACAATGATTTATGAGAACCAAGAGTTTTCCTTCTATAATGTTCGTCATTAGCCTCCTATTTTCTTCACTTTGATAACTGCTACTAAATGCATAATTAGGCAGCAACATTTTAGGACAAAAGTTTGTCAGATTTAAGCACCAACATTAGATTCTTGTATCAACATAAAACAACATTTATTTACAAATGGAGTCCAATTTGAGGCCTAAGCCACCAATGTAAAGGATAGAAGAACAGAACAGTTGACACAACAGCTGTTGTAGGAACTAAAGATACTTTTTTTCATTTAGAAGCTTTGGCTGTAAGTTTTAAACGCAAGAAAAACAGGTTGTGTTTATATTGCTGAAATTTAAATATATTTTTGTATTTGAATGCTGTAAATCCGTTGAATAACACAAAACAGACAAAGTAGAAGATAAGCATTTTATTATGTTTCTGGCATCTTCCAGTTCGCTAACTTTTTAGTTTTGTTTAAAGACCCGTTCCCAAAAAATGTGTTTTTAATATGCTTTTGGAGCAGATTTTCTATCATGGAGAACATATAGAAATTAAATTAAGCTTAAAATGGCATTTCTGGGTATTTTTTTGTTCAAAGGATAGTGAATCAGGATTGGATGAAAATGACGTTTAAAAAAGCTTGTAGGACGTAGAATCTACAAGAGGTGGGACAAATTCACTGATTTGCAAGTCACAAGTAAGTCTCAAGTCCTTGTCCCCAAGTACGTGTCAAGTCCCAAGTCAAAGGCAGTCCAGTTTCAAGTCGAGTCCCAAGTCAAAAGATTTACAAGTCAAGATCAACAAGTCTTAAGTTGAGTTACAAGTCAAAAGCAGTCAAGTTCCAAGTTGAGTCCCAAGTCAGGATCAACAAGTCTCAAGTTGAGATGTATGTCGATAGCAGTCAAGTCGTTTGTCGACTTGCAAGTTAAAAAGTAACAAGTCAAAAGCAGTCAAGTCTCAAGTCGAGTTACAAGTCAAGAGTTACAAATCAAGATCAAAATGTCTCAAGTTAAGTGAATTTTTTAAAACAAAAAACAAGTTTACTGTGTTTGTAATTCTCTAGAATCTCTATGGATCTACAACCAACAGGGGCCCAAAACGGGTCTGACTCAATGAGTTCATTTTATAATGTGGAACATTTATTATTTCCCAATACTGGCAAAAAAAGAGGTGATTTTTTTTAGACATCTTCAAAAATTTACCAGATGGATATAAAATAAAAAAAATTAAAAACCTGCAACAATTTTATAAATTTTTGCTAAATAATGCAGATATAAAGTTTGTCGGTTTACTTACTGACCATACCGTACCACTCAGTGAAACACATCTGATTCAGTCTGAAATTTCAATGCCTTAACATAGAGAGTGATCATTTCTTCAATTAGGACAATTAACTCACTGTCACATATCAAGTAAAATACAGTCTGTACATTTGTTTGGAAAACGTCTTTCAACACTCCACGCCCTCTGTTACCATAAACACGTCAGACCCGATTAGCAGTATAATTGAAATGAAAAGGACGAGTCGTGTTAGGACTGACAGCGGGTTAAGAGAACTCTGGAGTTTGCTTGGATCAAGAGTGTAAATCAGAAAATCGTGGCCTCATCTGTAAAGGAAACAGAGGCTTTGCGTGGGCCCCCTCATGAGGCGTCCATGCTGTCCCCCCTTTCTCCTCCTGTCATACTGTCAGCATCCTTTGTTCCCGGCTTCCTCCCTCTCTGCCGCGCTGCCTCCATCTGCAGAGAGCGCTGAACGTTGACAGACGGGTTTTAATTAGCACACACTACACAATTAACACAATGGGGAAAAAAATGTCTTTCAGTGTAATGATGAAGAGCTGCGAGACCTTTATTGAATGTGGTTGGCTTTAATTGGGAAAACCACACAGGTTTATTTGTTTGGTCTATGATTGTGCAAAAAAATATATATATATATAATCTCTGGAAATGTATAAGAGTATAAATAGAAAACGAGTCTTTGTGGGAGTCGTTATTGTCATTGTTTAGCTCGTACTTGTCTCATATGAAACTACTGTTGTCATTAAAACTTTTATTTTTGGTGTAGAGTTTGGCCTATATAATTTGGGAGTCGATAGAAATCACTACCTTCTGAAACTAGCATCTAGTGGCCATTTCAACATCCTCTGATGCATAACTCAACACGCATATTTGTTCGTACTAAACCCTTGGTCACATGCACCCTTACAGGTTCTGCTAGCTTTTGGGTTGTTTGTCATTGGGTCATCTGGACCCCACAAAATAGCCCAAGGAGCACAGGTGTGTCTTGCTGTTACCCTGAGGCTCATGTGATCATCTCAAGGACCATTATAAAAACGGAGTGTACCATTGTTGTGAGTTTGGTAAACATATCGTGGAGTATTTAAAAACACGCACTTATTATGACGCTGTGCTAGAGTGTCCTTACGCTGTTGCAAGTAAAGTGAGAATACTGGATCTATACTGACAGTATGGGAAATCTTCATGCACAAGTTGTGCATGTGATGCATAAGTGCCAGTAGGACACCCACAAAAACTATACTTTCCTCATTTCTAACAGTCAGGCTGCACCACAAGGAGCGCACATTCATCAGGTGAAAAGTATTAATGAGATCTTGAAGCAATACATTTTTTCCATGTGCTGGCTGTTCAAATAAAATCAGGGGTCCAGACATTTTGTTGAACGCAGCCTCTGGACTTTCCTCGGTGCCGGTACCCAAACCCTAGCCCAGTCCCCGTCAGGAGCCAGGTACCACACCTGCCACAGGTCCGTGTCCAGTACCGGTATCTAAACCCTAGCCCAGTCCGTGTCTGGAACCAGTAACACATTCTGTACCAATCCATGTCTGATACTGATCCGCATCCGGTACCCAAACCCTAGCTCAGTCCACGTCTGGAACCAGTACCACGTCTGGTACAGATCCGGATCCAGTACCGGTACCCAAACCCTAGCCCAGTCCACGTCTTGAACCGAAACCACATCTGGTACCGATCTGCATCCGGTACCGGAACTGATCCACGTCCGATGCCGGTGCACGTCGGGTACCAATTTTGCGTATGGTACCAGGTCTAGGTTAGGGTCCTGATGCGGTTCATGTCCTGGTACCGAACTAGTTTAGGGGGCCTTGATTTAATTGGAGCAACCAGCAAGTCAAAAAATGACGAGTTGGGGACACCACGTAATTTTCTGACGCAGAGCGTCCTTAACCATGAGTCAAAATGTGACGACTTGGAAGAGAATGTGTCGCTTGGAGCAGTCCACGGGGTTTGGGGGTTCAAAGAAATGCAATATCCATAGGACACACCAGCGTCTCACCTACTTCATCTTTACCTTAATATGTTGTAGAAGTGTTCACTAGGCTGCACGGTGGCGCAGTGGTTAGCGCTCTTGCCTCACAGCTAGAAGGCCCCAGTTCGAATCCCAGCTGGGGGGGATTTGGGACCTTTCTGTGTGGAGTTTGCATGTTCTCCCCATGCATGCGTGGGTTTTCACCGGGGACTCCGGCTTCCTCCCACCGTCCAAAAACATGCTTCATAGGTTAATTGGTGTCTCTAAATTGCCCCTAGGTGTGCATATGAGGGTGAATGTGTGTGTGATTGAGGCCCTGCGACAGACTGGCGACCTGTCCAGGGTGTACCCCGCCTTCGCCCTTCAGTGGCCGGGATCGGCTCCGGCACCCCGCGACCCCAAAAGGGAAGAAGCGGACAAGAAGATGGATGGATGGAAGTGTTCACTATGACCAGTATTTTTCAGGATGTATCCACCCATAAGGACAGTTGTATCTAAAGCTTTAACTTATAGTTTCTTACTTTCTCCTAAACTACTAAAAGTTTAGAGCATTCAATGTCAGACTGCAGTAAAAATCCTTTCTGGATACATTGTTGATGTGAACACACAGGTCCGATTCAGAGAGCTGTTCAAAGAAAAATGTCAGAGGGGCTTTTTATCAATTTGAAATCTCACATATTCATCTAAGTTTATTAATTTAATTCAAGCCTGATTTACTATCACTATTTTTCGTGATAAGACTATCATTTTATTGTGTTTATAGCTATAGGTAGATCTTTTGGCACTGGTCGTTCCTGTATTGGAGGCCTCTTCACCAACACACGACTTTGACTAAAGTCCACTTAAATGATGATGAAGAACTTCAGATGAACACAGGATACTCCCAAATAGCTCGCATGTTTATCCTGTTTGTGACTTCCAGGGTAAAGACAATCTGCTTCTTCCCTTGAATCAAATAGACCTGATAGTTTATGACGGAGAGTGCAGCATACCACCAAGAATAGCCCGTAATGACACCAGTTGCATCCATCGTACGTGGAAATGCATCCGGCGATGACTTCGTTAAGAGAAGGACAAAGAATTACAGGCGGAAGGAATTAAGTCGCATTAGTCCATCTGTCATTTACGGGCTGTCAGACTCCAGAGAGCATCTTGTCTCTGTTGGCAGTTGGGTGTAGTGAGCCTCTCAATATGCCTCGCACTCCACAGATCCTCCAGTTTCCAGATGAAACGCTGGAACCCAGCGGAAAAAAGAAAAAAAAAATTAAAGACAGATAAATGGCATTGATCCCCGAACGCTTTGACTCTTTGTTTTTATTGCTGCAGAGTAAGTAATGGGTCTTGGCTGGAACATAAATGGTCCAAGTTCCCATGTGGGATGAAGAAAGGGCTCTGCAGTGGCATTTTTCACTTTGAGTCTTTCCGTTTTCATGTCGGTCTTTGGTAAATAGCACAAAATGAAAATGGTGTTGACACAATAAATAATTTGTTATCCTGGCGCTCCGACTCTGTTGGTTTTTTCCTGCTATAAAACTGAATTGCTTTCTTTGGTGTAACAATACAACAACTGATAGGGCAGTCACAAAGCAGACAGCAGCAGAAATGTCTTCTTTTTTCTGTTTTCTGGGGAATGCTGCGCTCCTTATCTGTGTCCGTCACTAACAAATGCGCCTGTGCCGGCAGAGCCGCCCGCCGGGCCAATCGCCAGATGCACGTGGACGGACGGGAAGCTGTTTTCCTCACAGAACCAGAGCAGTTCAAGAAAAGGAAAGTTTTTTGTATGCTAAGACAATTCAAAGTGCTTTACAAAACAAACATGAAAAGAATAATTTGACAGAAATATTAATGAGGTGATTACAGAATAATAAATCCAAACGCCCCTTACTCCATGTCTTTTCCCCCTGCCACCCTGTCAAAGCTTTACAATACAAATACATAAAAAAACAATTGTTTTTTTTTTTCAAAATGACAGCTTTTCTGTTAGTTTTATCTCCATAGCAACCCTTTTAGTTTTTGGTCACCTGCAAGTGGCAAACAGATCTATGCCATTTTTAAAGAAATCTGCAAAAGTACATTTCTGGATATCCATAGCAACCAAGGTGTTATTGTTAGCCATGCCCACTCTTCTACTGCATTCATATCGGGTGTCATATCATTTCATTCAGCTTGAGGCAGGGATTCAAGTAGTACATTTTTACAGTATTCCAAAGACAAATGTGCAAGCGGCTTTTGCTAGCTCATCCCGCTAACACAGTTGAAAAAAATGTAAACTTTGAAACCAACAGATTTTCCATTTGGTTCCCAAGCCTGAACCTACCTATGACCCGCCCTGAGGACTATAATTCCAGAATCCATTTTGTGGGCATTTGTCTTTTATGGTGATGAATGGAGAGGTCTGGCTAGTCTGGCTAGTACATACTGGATCAGAGGAGGGTCTATCATAGGCTGGATTGCATAGGAAATGTTAAGTTGGGGTCTTGAGGGGCTGTTGGCTAGGAGAAGAGCGAGTAAAGACCTCCTAGCAACAGGGAGAAGGACCTCTAATGAACTCCTACTGTTCTGCAGAAACTATGTCCTAGAAAATAACAGTTTTCGATTTTGTCTAAAAATATTAGAATGGGAACACTTTAATTACAATAGATCAAAATATGATTGTAGTGGAACTTTTAAAGTCAATCCTCAGAACTGGACTGACATGGTCTACTTTTTATGGTCTTTGTGGCAACCGAATCCAAAAAGTTCTGAATTTCTTTGATAGTTCTGTATTTATTCAGCCATAAATACCCAAACTAACTCACTAGCTAAAAGTCAACAGTTGGTACATGAAATAATAAATTCCAACCTTGACCCTCCTCCAGTGTTTTGTATTAGCCGACTCTCATAACATCACACATATGGTTGTGTGTTACACATCTGCGTTGCCAGATCCAGAATGGGTCTGGATTAGATCCAGACTAGATTAAACAGAGAAGCGTTGACACAAATGTATGAATTTTTGGGTAATGGGCGTTGGGGAACGAACACATGAAACCGCTTTCGTAGCGACTCCGAAGTATAAATCTGCCATCTGCCTTTCAACCCGCGTGTGATGTATAGTCGAGGAAAGAATGCTTTTGGGGCAGAAGAACGCCGCAGAGGTGTGTAATTCACTTATCAAAAGTCTTGAGCGTAATCTGGACAAATAAATATATAGATGACATGTAAAACGCTCGATAATTACAGCCTTTTTCATGAGGATTTGTGTGATGTTCCTCTTTTGAAGCCAGGCTGCATTGTCTCCATCTGGATCCCTCAGCCTCCAAATGGATTTTGCATTGTCAAAATTACCGCTATGATTTCGGCCCATATTGACTTCGTCCCTGTAAGAGCTAAAATTGCCCCCCATCTCTCTTTCTGTCTACCCTCCCTTTTTTTTTTTTTCTATTTTCCCATGTTTTTTCTGCCATCTCCATTTTGGCCCTGTTTTCCCCCCATTTTTATTTTGCTCTCCTTCTGCCATCCCCTCTTCATCCGTCCTCCGGAGTAATTGCATTGAAAGTGAACAATGCTGCTAATTAATTATGCAGCAGCAGAAAATTGAGGTGAAAGCGAGGGACGAGAGGAGAAGAGACGAGGCTTTAGGCCACATGGTCCGCGGCAAAAAACGAGGGACCGAAGGCAGAGAAACAAAAAGGAAATGTTTGAAGATAAGGGCTGAAGAATATCTCCTTTCAGACAGATCTGTCAGAAAAGAAAGTTCTAGAAAGTGCTCCTCTGGAGAGTCACCCGAGATGGCCACGGCGGCGTCTTTGTCAGCAGTTTTGAGGATCAATACTTTAGTTAAACATTGAGGAAGAAGTGAATATGGAGGTTGAGAAACTTTGTTTTGTCACATTTACTGCTGTTTTTATGGCCTTAGATCTGACAGAGGAAAATATAGTTTCATGAGTGGAGCTAAGTTTTTACCCTTTAACACCTGAGAAGACACCAGCGACGTCTAAACAAAAACCACGTTAATGTGCTGTAACACCTAAACTGTTCAGACGATCACCGATATACAACACGTCACTAAAGTCTGTGTCACTTAGCCACTATGTACAATTTGCGCATTTTCTACTAATGTAATTTTGGTCTTTTGTGATACATGTGTGATATACGTATGTATTGTCATTCAGATGCGCACAGATATTCGTCAAGGATCTGGGCTGACGGGTCCTTAAGTGAATTTGGTTTTGAGATCTTCAAAATGTTTTCTTGGTTGAGAATTACGCAGTTTGTGTATTTTATTTAGTTTATATATTACAAAATTTTGCACAATTGTGGGTGAATTTTGTGATATCCATACCCAAATTTGTGATTTTCCATGACCGTTCCACATAAGTCTAACAGATTTTTCACACTTTCAGATAGTGTATATGGCTTACATATAACGTAACAATTACGTAACTGACACAGAAATCACCCACGAACAGCGCAGTAATCATGATCACGATTGCCGTTTTGTGTGACAGGTATTAAATGGGCCGATCTATCATCCCTCCAGCAGTCTATAACAACTGGCTAATTAAGGAGGGGGGGTCGGGTCTGCCACCATGCGGAAGGCAGATCGTGGTAGAGGGCAGGTACAGTTGACTTAGATCTGGTGTGGACCACGGGAATACAACTGGGCCCGCGATGGATGCTTACCATGGTGCTGATGCGATGTGATTTCTGCCCAGTGCTCTGAACGTCAAAGTGAAGAAATTCAATGAAGCGTTAGTTTACATGTTCTTTGCGCTGTGTTTATTCGTCCCTCTTCCATGGTTTTAACATGGTTCATTCTTGACACATCAGTGCAAATTTCACGCTAAAGACAACAGCTTTTCTGACCTTTTTCAGGTATTTTCATGTATGATCAATTTTTATTCATGCAATATACACAAAATGTACTTAGTGGCTACGTGACGCAGCCTTAACGTAGAGAGATGCATAACAGCACAAAGCCACTTTTCTCCAAGCCTGAATCAGCTGGTTACTGTTGATTAATTAAACACTTCACTACTGAAAAATGTTTCATTTCAGCGATTATAATCTGCTTTTCTCCAAATCAAAAATTGTTGGAATTACGTTAATTAAACAGCTGGAGAGTTACTGTGGTCGAAAGAATATGACAAGATTAAAGACCGTACTATTTTTTGGAAGTATAAAAACATATTTCTTACTATAAATAAGGCTATGGAGGTATAGTGGCCTGAACTTTGATTCTTTATACAGTTGCTAAACAAAATCTACAGTCCTGCTGATGCTAAGGTGGTTCATCAGTCTTAAATTTTGAACAGAACAATCAAGAAATCCAACATTTTTTGGAGTCGTCCATAAATCCAGTGGATCCAATCGTCAGTGATGCATATGGGAGAATTTAACAACTGATGATCAAAGACATATTTACAGAGAAATTACTGTTCAACTCAACAGAAATATAAACATACAATGGCATTACGCAACCCAAATAAGTGATTATATAACACCAAAAGACACAAAGACAAACATGTCAAAGAAAATGACAAGGACTAAACAATCCAGCAAACAAACCAAAGTTGACACATTTTGCGGATAGAATAGCTGAAGACGCATCTTTATTTATTTATTTTTAATGTTCTTCCCAAATGTGCTCTACTCCAGAAGTTCCCATACATGTGACACTGCTGATAGTTTGTCTTAAATCTGTCCTGGTTCTGATATAGAAACTGTTTTGGGGTTGAGACCAAGAACCAGGTTCTGGAACTATAGTCAAAATAAAATATTGCACTTATATTAGTCGTGTTTGCTATGTTTTATACCATGTTCCTGTTACTTTATTCAGTATTGAGGTTCTCCTCTGGGTTTCTTCACTGTGATCACCACAGCTGTTTCTGTTTCCGTGAGTTTCTGCCTCAGTATGTTAAAGTCTGTGGTTTCAGCAGCTCTTCGCCGTTCTGTTGTCACGCTTCAGGCTTTTCTCGTTTTCCCTTTTTTTGTTTGTTAAACAACCAACCATAGAACTGTTTTTAGGAGAATTTTTACCACAAAACCACGAAGAGAACAGAAAAAAAGCAGTTAACTAAAATCAGAAATGTATTGGTTTGAACCATGAATAGGTCATGGTGGAACGTTGAGATGTAGCTCGCCAATAAGCTGCAAATAAACTCAAATTTGTGTTTGCAATGACCAATTTTGTCATGACTATACATCAAAATTTTGGTAAACTTGAACCCTCATTGGGTCTAAACTGCTAAAAACCACCCAAAAAAAGTTCAAGCACCCCCTTATACCCTCCAAGTGGGTTGTCCTGCAATTGGATGGCCTCATTAAAGAGAACACAGAAGAAAACCAGAGATTGGTGAATGTGAGGTCTTTCCTCTCTATCACAAGATTCTTGGGTGTGGTCACACCAGATTTTTAGTCTTTTGGAACTAATGAAAGGGCAAGATGGTAAACAGGAGAAGGATAGTGTCCGACACATCCTCTCTGTTGAGAGAAGAGTTACTAATGCTTCTCTGACCCCTCCTATGAACTATCTGTCCAATCTGTAGATTGTTGTTTTGTTTTTGTTTGACTGACTTTTGATGACCGTTCCACTGATGTCTATGCATGTGTAAGGGACTTTTCATGCATGTTCCACCAATATATAACTTTTATATCGCATATACAACACATATCAGGTTAATATTATGTAATTGACGCACAAATCACTAAGGCATTGCATATAAATAGTGCAATAATCACATTTGGCGTACAATTGGCGTATTGTGTGACAGACCTAAATTGACTGATCTTTGACCCCTCCAGCAGTCCATATCATGTGGGGGTGTGGCTCCTTTCTACAACCCTCCACAGACTTGTACAAGTTTAATCCAGTCCAGCTGCAATTAAGGCTTTAAATGTGAGGTATTTCAGGTAAACCAGGTTCTATGTGTTGTAGGTTTGAAATGAGCTTGAATTTAGCAAAGATCCTCTTCAGTTTTTTTTCCAGACACACAGATGAATGACAATGCTCTTGTTTTTGTCTCAGGGACCCTTCATCTGTATTAGAATACAAAGAAAGAGGTCCCGAGACACCAAACAAAGCCAGTTTACTTCAAAGCCAGTTCCATTTCAGAGTATTTGTTTTTCATGATTTAATAAATCCGAGCAGCACTCGCGGAAAATGCCTTTTTTTCCTCCCTGGCAGTACTTTGAAACCATGGCTTACCAGCTCATTTATTTTGTCAGCTTCTTCACTCTCAAAGAGTTCTAGCAGCAGTTTCATAAAAACGGCTGAGAATCTGTATTATATTTCACTTTAATATTGGCCGACATGGAAGTGAGGCGGCTCTTGTACATCCCCATCCAGAAACGACCTGTTCCTCGTTATTGAAAAAGATAGCCATCGCTGTCTCTTATAAGTCTGGGACAAATATTTTTAAAAAGCGGGAGCAAGGATATTTCAAACTCAACTCTGATCCCCCTCTTTAGTGTATATATTTAGCCTTTTTTTTTTTACCCCCAGTACAGTATCCTCCAAATTAATAGTTTGCATTATGGAGACGCCAGCATCCCGCTTCATATGCTCTACTGCCTTCTCCCTCAGACTTCCCATTATCCCTCAAATCCCCAGCCTTCTCCTCCCCCCGCCCTCCTCCCACACTGTCTTCTCCATCTCTGCCGCCCTCTCCAGCTGAAGTGCTGGCTCGACTAATTAAAAGCCTTAATCAGGATTCATAATTAGGTCTAATCAGGGCCTTTTACATCATTCCCCTGCATTCCTCCTCCGCTGGTGGTGAGGGCTGATACGCTCATGAAACAATTCAGGGAACACGCCGGGGCCAAATGTGGAGCCGGGACTTTAGAGGAGGAGGACCAGGACTGGGACTGGCTAGTTTGATTGCTTCTACTTCCTTCAAGCCCACCCCCCCGTCTCACTCTGTACACTTAGATTAAGTATTTTATTCTTCAATCAAATCAAACTTTATTTATAAAGTTTGTCAAGTTCTCTACTCTGCGTTTCTCCAAAAAGTGTCCTTGATTCGGGTAGGAAGTGCCGTGTGAATCGCTGTGAACACTGATTTTAGAAAATAAAAATAAAAAAAGAATTGTAAAGCTACACTAACATCGGGCATGAGACCCTATAGCAGGGGTATTCAAGTCCAGGCCTCGAGGGCCGGTGTCCTACATGTTTTCCAACCAACCTTCCATTGAAGCTCCTTATTGGCTAAACATACCTGATCCTGGAAATTAGCAGCAGATAAGGCAGGATTTCTGGAAAACCTACAGGAAGCTGGCCCTCGAGGCCTGGATTTGGGCCTCTCTGCTGTAGGTTTTCCAGAAATCCTGCCTTATCTGCTGCTAATTTCCAGGATCAGGTATGTTTAGCCAATAAGGAGCTTCAATGGAAGGTTGGTTGGAAAACGTGTAGGACACCGGCCCTCGAGGCCTGGATTTGAATACCCCTGCCCTATAGTATTCACGCTGGACTGTTGCAACCTGATACTAGCGCATCTTGGCCATCTACAGTTGCAAGAGGCTAGTCAAAACGCTGCAATTCTCACAAATAGTTTCCAGGCTTTTACCTTTCACAGCTCTATGTCAATATACAAAAGACTTGGTGTTGTACAATTCCGGTCAGATACAAATCGGAACTATTAATTTCTCCTCCTTGATCAGTTTATTGTAAATTAAATGGTTTACATGTCCGCGCCACCCATACGTCACTACCAAATCTGTTCTCTACCCATGTTTTACTTTCAATGCACATTCAGTGGCCACACACTTTGTAACCTGAAAACAGTCATAGAAACTTGCATAGCTCAATGCAAATGTAATAGTTTTGAAGGCTGAAGTCCAAAACGCACATTTATGCAGATTCACGTAGGTTATTTTCGCTGGAAGTGTGCGTTGCCGAGTACCAGACTGCTCAGTGGAAACGAGGCTTAAGAGTGCCCGGGCTCCTTAAAGATCCTCCCATCCCCCAAACCCATCCCCCACCCCGCCGGGGCTAATATTGTAAGATGTACGGTAAATAGGACAGAAACCAAAACAGTTACCTGGTTTATTGCTGATAAAAGGACCGACCCAGTCCTGTTCAGAGGACGCCACCATGCAATACCCCCTCATCCAAGCAAGCAGCCAGACTAGGTATGTGTCACTGGCAAGAGTGGTTGAAATGTTGACTCAGACCAATCACTTTCTATTGATGAGATATCATTGCAGTGTCTGTATTGCAAAAAAGGCTTCTAAATTAATTTTGTTGTAGCCGTAACTACAAATCGTAAATACCTCAGTTCAATTCTCATGTCAATGGTAATAACTGAATGAAGCCTTACTGGAAGTTTTGGCTCTAATTTTAGAAATTACTTAGATGTCTGTACCAGAGGACCTCAAGGTCCGCAAGGGCTCATACTATCAAATCCTATTAGATGGATACAGCAGCCCGAGACCATAAAACCATTTATAAACAAATAAAAGAACCAGAAAAATCAATCTTGAATCATACAGGGAGCCATTGCAGGGATTTTATAAGGGCTACAATTTGTTCCCGCCCCCTTATCTTTCACCTGTATGCATTTACTTCAGACGATGCTTCGACAGCCTTTCTGTTTTCTTCTGACCTCCGTCCACCTGACCACTCATCTGTTAGAGTTAACGCTCAGCACAAAGCAGGAAAGCGGACGCAATTATGCTATTCAATATGAAGAAGGGCTCGCCACAGCCCAGACAGCAGCTTCCAGGTTTGTCGTCCTCGCCTGCACGCTACTACCCCACATTCCAGCAAAGCAGCAAATACGATCAAACATCAAAATCGCAGATCCTTTAGGATGTCACGGCTCTGTTTCATCGGAGCTCATGGAGTCCCAGTCGTGCAGAACCTTTCTCTGGTTCCTGCGTGTCAACCTCCCACCGTCTGACTGAGAGATTGTTAAATGAAAGGAAAAAAAAAAAAAAAGGTAAAACCGCCTTTAAATAGAAAACAGTAAACGGTGGGAGTCCAGGAAAAAAGCTGTGGAGAACAGATTTCAGCGTGGCGCTTGTTCTGCCCTCTTTGTCTGTGCTGTCAGAACTGCAGCATTTAAAAAACTCTCCAGGTGCCCAAGTACAAGCTCAAGCTGGGCTACACACATGTAATCACAATTATGATGACAGCGATTTTCCAGGAAGCCATACAGAAATTTGTCAAAATTATGACATGCATTGTTCTCTGCGAGCTATTAGGGCCGAAAATGAAGCGGTTACCTTGACGACCGTAAATCAAGCCAGGTAGTGCTGGAGGCTGAGGGAAGCTGGGGTGAAGAAAAACTGGAATTGGTGTCATTTTCTAAAAAGTCTACTTCATTATCTCGGGGTGTTGTGTTATGTCCTGCAAGGAAGTCCAGGGACCTCGTTTTTTGTCGCTTCTGTATAGACGGACCATCTGGTGTGAAAACACATTCATGTTCTTGCATTTAAAGAACCTATAAAGCCAAGGAGGCCGTACAGAAGGAAGCCATCTGAAAATGAAAATGTATCATTTTAGCCCTACTGTATCTCACACAGAAGAATTAATGTTGTTCTTAGGTTTTCTATTATTTTTGTGCGGGATGGGTCATTGATTGTATATGAGAACTGGCTGGAGTGACTCCTCCCCGTCACGTTCCAAACAGGAAGTAGCCGCTAGCTCCAAAAACCCAAAACCTCATAGACTCATAATGAGGAAATACAAGCTTTTACTTGATCAGTATACTGTATTTGTCAGAATAAGCATTTTTTTTATATTGTTTCTGTAGTTCTAGTCATGTAAGCTGACCAATCAGATGCCTCAATAAAAGTAGGCGGAGCCTGCTGTCCCCTACGTCCAACGCTCAAAACGTTTGACAAATTACGTGTAGCCCAATTTCAAGTGGTTTGGGTCCTTATTGGTGATAGTGGTTGCCATAGAAGTGGAGATGGAATTGATTTAATTAGTTAGAGCTTGAAATAAACTATTTTATATGGGTGACGTCACACTCACTGACTCCAGTTCTCCTATACAGTCAAAGGGTGTGGCTGATGGTCAATCTGGGGATTTCAAATTTAAGGCTTGAACTACATTGTGCCCTTGAACAAAGCACCTAATTCCATATAACCAAACATTTTAGCAACTGAATTTTGTAATCGGTTTCTTGCGTTTGGAGTAGTGGATTTTAATTCACAAGAATAGGTGGAGCTCTTTGAAAGGGTGCAACGAGGAATCAATTTAATTCATTACTTGATTTATATACGGAGGCAAATTGTAAATTTAAATATATCAATCTATACCATTATAAAATGGTTTCAATTTGAAGCAAATCAATTATATCGATGTTAGGAAATACTTTATGGATTGAGACATGGTAGGTTAATTTTACTAGAACATAAAAACAACTAAGTACTATCACAGCAGACCACACATTTGATGGCAGGAAACCATCATTACAATCCAATGTATGGAAACACTTCAAAAATTGCAACGATATGTGACCATACAGTGTGGTACAATGTTCTAATGATGTTCCATTTGTATTATTCTGATGTGAAATAGTGGTCTGAACTTTATGAAACTAAAATGTGAATGCATTTGACATTCATTCTTGTTTACTTGTTTGTTTTGTACACTTATTGAACTTACACTTGATTATATCTCAAGAAATACAAGGAATATGGAAAACTTCACCTGCCCTGTTCAATACCAGGTATTTATCTCTGAGTCACATTGGTTGAAGTTTTGGACAAAGAAATTCGTATTGGATTGTTTAAAACGAACCAACATTGACTATGAATTGTATCATCAACTGCAAATCATGATATGAATCGAATTGTTAAAATGAATCGTTACACCCCTTCTTTTTTTTAAGGATATAGCGTTATTGTCATTGTCACAAGTACACAGAAATTTCAAAATTGAATCTGGAATAGAGTGCAAACAACTGTTTGGTGAAGATGAAGAATTGCACTGCACCTTTGATGGCACATGGTCAAAGGCATCCTTGGTTACCTCAATAATATCTAGAGATCTCACCTCATCACACGCATTAATATTTGGCTCTTCAATTCAAACATCAAGTCTGTCCTAATGTGTGGAGACTGAAACAGTGAGAACAACAAGGACCACCATTAAGAGATTGATCCCGTCTGAGATAAATCCTTAAGACCTACTGGACCTGAACCATCAGCAAAAAAAAAAAAGCTTTGGCAAAGAATGAACCATGTGCCAGTGGAATAAGAAGAAGAACACGAATGGATTGGACATCTAGTATTACCGATCAGGCCCTTGACCGAGATTCTCCATGGGAAGAGACAATGAGGAAGACCAAGGGAGCTAGAAAGTTTCACCAAGAACAGAAGACGATTGGGAAGAGTCATTAATGGCCCTTACCCAACCAGGGACACAGGCTCTGACAAAGTACTTCACCATATACTTTTCTAAAGCAAGAAACTTGTGGGGCTTGGTTTCAGAATTTGACATTACTTGGTTACTCCATCCATCCATTTTCTTCTGTTCACCTGTGACCAAGTTGCTGTGAAAACTATCAAGAGATATCCAGACTTCCCTCTGGAACGCCATAAATTCAGTGGCTAAGCTCGTGTATTAAACCTTTAAATTGCTTATTTATTCATTGAAAACGCTTTACATTTCTCGACTCCCAAACCAGTTTGCAGGAAAATATTTGAGCAGATTTCCTTTTTCACACTCCTGTTGGTGGGATTCTTTCTGGAAACTGAGCGCTCATTATTATTCCAAACCATGCAAAGCATCATTGGAGTAATAGAGTGGGCCTCGGTTCCACTTTAAATGACAACCTTTCAAAGTTTTGTTAATAAGTTCTAGCAGAAAGAGCAGTTCTTTCAAAGTATTTACACTGATTAAAATGGGTTTTGCTCATCCATTTGTTCTTTGTGGAAATGGTCTTGAATGAGGCTTTGAACTCGTTTTTGTTTTGTGGTATGTTTGCCACGACTGCTCTTTCCACGGAGCTGCTAATGAAATGAAAAGCTGAGGCTGTGATATCGGGCCTGGATGAAGGACAGTGCAGGGGCAGGCACTTGAGGCAAAGCAGATTAATCAGACCTTATCAAATGGAAATCTGTTGTTACATCTGCCACAGCTTGGCCAAACAGCAGCAAGCAGAATTGTCGAAGTAATAAGCGTTCCCTTCTACATATCTGTGCTTCTGCACAAATCCCAGAGTGCAGCATTTCAAAATCTCTTGTTGGTATGTGGCCTTCATTGGGACAAATACCGAAATTTGTTGAGGCAAAAGCAGAAACTACACTAATTTTGCTCATTTTAGCACAAGTTCAATTTGTCCACAATTACTCACACTTTATTCTACCTAGGCAGTGCATTATGCATCACTGAGACCTTACTCTGTAGTGATATGCTTGATTCATTTTATTGTAACATTTTATTCTCTAATAATGAATTGGATCCAATGTTAATGATTATTTTTTATTATAAAACAATTAGCAAAGTTCTACGTAAAAACAGCTCAAAGCCAAAGTTTTTGAACATGCAAATCCTTGATTCACCACTAGGGGCTGGTAGCAAAAATTGACCTAGACCTTTTAATAACAGCCTCATGTCTGGAAATTAACTTAACATTGAAATTGGACACCCCAACACAACAATTGTGTTCAGTTAACTTAAAGCTTTTATGTAATCTTGCTGAAGCAACACCTGCAATCAGCTCATTTGAATTTCTTCGTTGCTATATATTCTGATTTTCACAGAATTATACTAAATCGCATTGTAAAAAGCTTAACAGTTCTGGAGAAAGGGTTGAAGTAGAACCATCACCCATGAAGCCACACTTTCTTGGAAATTGTCAAATGGGTGTTCGATTGTGGTTCAGGATTTTCTAAGAAATTAAAGAACAAAAAAAAGCTGCTGATCCAAAAAGCCATTACTAGTTGATGTCATGTGAACCAGTGCAAGGTGGTCCGGCGGGCCGCTGGTGTGACACGCTCACACACATACCCCGGCAGTCATTTTCAGGGGTATTAGAGGCCCTGTGACACGGTGGGCCATTAACAGCAGAATAATATCACAATTTGACCCCTTGACTTTTCCAGCAGCTTATATCTCCTTGCTGATAGATGGCGGCTCTGCATACGACACTCTGGGCTGGAAATGAACTGGCACTGTGGGAGAGGAAGGCAAAATCCCTCCATCTTAAGTCTCGTTGGAGCGAATAGTGGAGCAGCTTAGTGGAGTTGAGGGGGGGTTCAAAGAGACAGAGAAGCCTGGGATCACGGGATAATGAGAAAGGCAAGAGTTTTTTCTCCCTTTAACACGGGGATACTCCAGTCCTGACTTCCTAAAGGGGTTGCAGTCAAGTGAAACCGATGGCACCTGTTGATTTTACAGCCGAACTGTGGAAAAAGACACCATTTTGCCCCATCTTTTGTTCTTTCAATGCTTTTTCTGCTTTTGACCTGGCTACCTTTTGCAGGATTTACCTTCTTGTCAGTAAGGATCCTGGAGATTCCCTTGTGTCCAGTCCACCCCCTTCAGACAAAGAAGAGATGCTCTGCTGCTACATCTCAATTTTTTTTAAATCCACTCTTGTGCCACATTTTTCAACCCTGTAAACCTTCAAAACATCAGATAATTAAAAGAAAATTCTTTTTTGTTTTGGAATTTTCTGTAATATAAGACGCACCGTGAATGACTGGTCTATTTTGGAACTTAAATATAAGCCACACTGAACTTTAAGCGAGACAAACGAATCAGAGATACTGTACGTCTGTCAGTCAGACTTTATTAACTGCATTCACAGTAACTAACAACTGTTTGTAACATGCTACATGTTAGCCACATTAGAAGCGTTAACCATAGTTTGTGCATATCCACAATGTCTGTAACTCCCAACCTTGTTAGCAAGTCATTCAAAAACAGACTTAAAACAAATGTAACTGCAACTACACTAACTCCCGACCTTGCTAGTAACAGGAAAAAAACCTCAGTCCGACAAGGCTACGTGCTAGCCACATTAGCACATTTACAATACCACCTGATCTCGTTTGCAACATGTAAAAAACAAACTGATACTGCTAAAAGAAATGTTTCTGTAAATATGCTAACTAACAACCTTGTTAGTAGCACGCAAAAAACTCGGTCTGACACCGCTATAGGCTCGACACATTAGTGTATTTATAATACCATTTAACCTTGTTTGCAACATGTGAATACCAGTTAGGCTAAAACTCAGACAAACCTTAGCATGATTAGGCTAACTCCCAACTTTGATAGTAACAGGTAAAAATAACAACACAGTCTGAGTCTGCTACCTGCTAGCCACCTTACCATATTGACAATGACACACAACCTTGTTTGCAACACGTAAAAAAAGAACTGATACTGCTAAAATAAACGTTACTGTGGTTACGCTAACTCCAACCCTTGTTACCCACATGTAAAAACTTCAGTCCGACACTACTTTATGCTAGCCATGATAGCATATTTACAATACCACCTAATGTTTGTTGCAACATGTAGAAAACAAACTGATAATGCTTTTTTTTTTTTTTTGGGGGGGGGGAGATTTGCATTTTTTTTTTTTTTTTTTACCAACAATTAGGGCTGGACGATATGGAAATTTTCATTTCACGATATAGTTTTTTTCATATTGTGCGATAACTTTATTAAAACGATATAAATCAAATAACTATTTGTCAAAGTAATCTTTATTGCAAACAGCTTTAAGAGACTATACTGCAAATGAAGAACAATGGATGAGTTATTCTTACTTTTCCCGGCAAAGGTGTTTTTGAGATTTCATGGAGGCAGCCGTTTTGAAATGTCCTTCTACTGCCCCTAGTGGAGTAATGATGCACTACAGGAAAATAATGAAACAAAAAAACCATCAAATATGATATGAATTGTTCTATGGGGTTAACCTTCCATCCTCCCACCCCCTTTGGTCTCCTTTCCCCCTTCCCTGCATTATTTCATCTTATTTTGGTACCCTCCCTCCCATTTGATGCCCTTGAGCAACGATGAAAGCAGTTTCCCAAGAGCCTGAGTGGCAGCCTGATCGACAGTCTGCCTCCACCTGACTTTCTGTCTTCCATCCCTCCCTTCATCTTGAAATTTTCCACCTATTTCCCCTCCCTTCTATCTACCTCCCAACACCAGAGTGACTCAGTGCCAACCTGCCCCCCAGCTATCACCTATCAGTCAATCTCAATCACACACACGTACAAAAGAAAATCTATGTGTGCTTCATGGGGGACACGTGTTCAGTAGCCACTGTGAAGGACTAAAATGACAGCTTTCGCCCGTAGGGATCGGCTGAACTTCTCTGTGCAGGTTGGTGTATGGATGTGCACGCTCAAGGGTGACCATGCACATGTAAATGCAGTTATCTCTATAAATATGTATGGTAATGTGCGAAGGAGGCTGTGAATAAAACATGCAACAGGCGATGATACTCTGTATGGATGTTAATCTCTGAGGTCTCCTTCTCCAGACGGGGATTGGGAGGGACTCCACAATATCTCGTGGAAATGTCATCACTTTCTGAGGGTTATGCTAAAGCGAACACGTGTGAAATGGCTTTTCTTTATGATACAAATTACATTACAACAGCGGTGGCGTCTGAAGATGTAGCATCCGCACTCCGCGTAGAGGGGATAGTAATGGCTTTGGTAATATAAATGACACAGAGGCCGTAAAAAGTTTGCTGTAAAATTTCATTATAATTAAATGGAAGCCATAAGTTCCCATAAATAGTAAAACTATACAACTTCAGGGACATTTATTTGAGAAAGTAAGTGTTTGATTCCAGGGACATCACTCAGTTTTAGAGACTTGTGAATTTGAAAAAACAGCTTGTAATATGGTATTTTTTCAATCACTAATGAAAAATTCAATTTACACCCTTAATATGTCTTCATTTTTTACTTTTTTAGCCTGGTAATGGTGCGTTTTGTTTTCACAGAGGGATTTTCATTTAAGTCTATGAATGGAGTTGGCCCAAACTTTAGTGTCAAAAGGCTTATATTAGATTAAAAAAAATATTAATAGTTATAAACTTTGGTAGAAATGTCCCTTGAAAGAAACTTTTTCTCAGTTCTTTGCTCTCCAAACAGTACTATTGAG
>NC_050529.1:7508674-7517735 GCF_002922805.2 Oryzias melastigma
TATCTGGTCAGAAACCATGAACAGTTAACTGAGGTTCATAGCATCTGTCCGTCCGTCCATCCATTCATCCAGATCCGTCCCACCAACCACATCCATCACATATTGAAGTTTGATTCAACATCCTCATCCTAAATTGACGTTTTGGGTCTCCCCAACTCATATTTTGACGTGCTGGCTGCTCGTAAACTGAATGGTCCGCAACCCGATGGACATGGTACCGGATGCGGTATGGGACGCAGACTGGTCCTCGGGATACATCCAGTACCGGTAACCAATCCTGGTACCCTAACCCAGAACCGGACCGGTTCTGTACTTAACCAGGATTTAAACCAGGGCATTTTGGCTATGGCAAGAGTGCCAACAACTACACCATCATGCAGCCCAGGTTCATAGCAGCAGTGGTTAAATGGTAACAATGCTTATTTTCTAGGGCGAGTACTCGGATACTTGCAATCTACTCTCAAAACTTTAAGTATGAATAGTCTTGAAGTCCAAAATCGCTGATTTGTGATCTTTATAGAGTTTAGTAAACATATTAATCATTACAATGTATTTGTTGTTCTGAAATGCAAAATAATGCTACATATTTAGCTTATAAACTAAAAATAATCTGAATTCCCAGTGCCACTTTTACCAGAAGTGAACAAACCTTTAAAATAAACCATCGGTAAAGCTTCTATGTTCAAAGTAAAACAACAGTGTTTTTTTTTTTTTTTTTTTGAAAAAAAAAGAGACTGAAGTTCCGCTTACTAACAGAAGTTCTGAGAAAAGTCATTTGCTTTGACGACACAGTTTACATTCTTTTGATTCCTGTAACTCTTCAAGAGTTGACACAATTAACGCAACTGCAGCCAATTCGAAGCAGAGAAAAGTAGCTTGATATGCAGCTCTGTACAGGAGTGAAGCGTGTATGTAATCAACGTGAATCAATCAGCTGATTCTGCTGCGGAAAAAAGCAACTTTTTATACCGGCTTTGCACCGATATGCAAATTTATAGGAGCAATTTGTAATCCTCACAGCTGCAGCCTCCAATACTAGTGTTGATGATCCAGTCCCAATCACTCAGACGAGCTAGTTAGTAGATTAAGAGATGCAAGCACCTAGTGAGACCGAGAGAACACTCTAAAGTGCTGCAGAACTTTCAGAATGGAAAAACTGAGAACATTTTCAGGGTTTGTTATTAAATGATCCAAAACAACAGAGATGTTTATGTTTTTATGTTTTTATGTTATTTCTGTTACTGCCGAACTTAACCAGAGGGCTGACAAAAGAAAAAAGTGACAAACACCATTATTTAATTATATGAATCTTTGTATTTGTATCAGTTTTGTGGATTCTAATCACTAGTTCTAAATGAAGCCCCATTTGTAGAGGTCAACAGCCAAAAAAAGTTGAGTTAGGGTGTGGTTACCCTTTAATGTAGAACATTTTGGGGGGGTTATTTCAAAACTGTGACTTTAGTTCTCATTTTACTACCGATTGGACCAATGATTTGATGTTCTTCAGGGAAAACCGGAGAGAAATGCTGCGTTCATGTTGTGCTGGAATGATCGGAAAAAGATTTGGAAAACACACAAACGTAAAAAAAAAAAAGGCTATTCCTTGCATAATAGCTTTCTGTATCTAAACAAAGGTCAATGCACTTATTGTGCATCATCTATGGGGAAACACCCCAATAATAGGGGAAACGAAAAAAAAGGATTATTATAATTATTATTATTTTAATATCTTAATATGCCGCAAATGACCCTCGGGTCATAGCTTGCCCACCCCTGTCATAGACTAGACTAGCGAAATTGAGTGTGACGTCATCCATAGAAAATCGTTTACTTCTGGCACCCACTATGTTTGAGTAAGACTGTCAGTATGTAGTAATTGGTCCAAATCAATCTAAGTTGTTTCTACGGCAATCACTCTCGCCAATCAGGAGTGAACTAAATGGAAGGTGGCACCCCTACCACATGAAAGGGGGCACATAAATTCTGTCAAACAATTTGAACGTTAGACATGATCACCTATAGACACCAACGACTTTTATTGAGCCATCTGATTGGTCGGCAACAAAGTAATGAGGATTAGCAAGAACATGTTACAAATAAGGTATAAGAGCAGGAAGCTGATGAATAGAATAACAAAGTAATAGCTGTTATTTCTCAATAAACATCTATAGAATTTTGGCTTCTTGTGGCCAGCAAGTACTTCCTGTTTGGAATGCCAGGGGGCCACCGAGTCCAATTCTTCTACAGCCAATGGTCAGCACTGGAGTTTAACTATTTGCCTTATGGCCTGTAAAATATGGTAATCTGTAGGGCTTAGTTTGACCTTGAACTAAACATCTGGTTCTGACAATCCCTTGCTGGCGGTTGCATAGTTTTGACAGAAGCCATTGCACATCTGATGGATTATTGAGGTCAATGATTCAAACTTTTGGGTTTCCTTAAAGAGGAATACTTCTTAAAAGGGAAAAAAAAGACATTTGGTTTCATATTCTGTAATTATGAGTAGACAACCAGATGTTTTTTTCATTACCGCATTCACGAAGTCCAAGAAACAAAATAGTCTCTATCGGGAAATATTTGAATGACTGTGACTTGTCTGATGACTCGATGTCAGTGTCGGCCAAAAAAGTTTCTCACTTCTGCCGTGCGTGTTTTGATATTTATGGAGCTGGCTGGAGAGCATCAACAAGATGTGGTTTATTTGGTGCGGGCGCTGGTGTTTCTGCCAGGACGAGGCGATCTGTAACAATTCTGGCAACCCGCTGACAAACTTCACAATCTCCATCACGCAGCTTTTATAAAAGCTAAACAAATCAAAGTCCCATCAGCTTGGGTTGCACTTTATTTTTCAGTCTGATTGGGAAATGCTGGCATGCTAGCACTATGAGCTCACTTTAGCGTACAGTCGCAGCACTCCTCGGGGCATCTCTCCCAACGCAAGCCGCAGCTTGAGAGGCACATGTGCAAAGAAAGGTTGAAATCTTCAAAGTTTGATTGGATTTTCCCCATTATGCAGACACACAGGGTCTGCAAATGAGCTTGAAACAATTACACTTTCTTTTACTGAATCTCAGGGACCATTTGCCTTAAATGGACACTGTGTGCTGCATCAAGAAGTCTTTATCAGTCTCCATCTGTGACCATTTAAGCCCCAAAATCTAATTTTCACATCGCTGAACGAGGCTGGTCTAAGCAAAAATAAAAAGCAAACGCAGATGTTGAAAAAACAAAATGTTTTATCTGGAGCTTCTTGTTTTTGAAAAGCCATGAACTGTATCACACAAGTGATTTGTCTCGATCAAAAGCATTTTAATTAGATTTTCTCCCGTGGAGCAGCAAAGCTCTCCTTTATCGTGAAACCAGTCCTGAACTGGGAGCTTCCCTCCACCTTTCCAGATAAACGACCGTCGTTTCAAATCAAGATGAGAAACTGGAAAAACGTTTTTTAGCAGATCTGGAAGCGGGATGGAGGATGCTCCCCGTAGAGCCAGAATGTGACAGTGTAATGAGTCGCCAGACTTTGATACAGTTTTCCCTAATCAGTACCACACGCATCCAGACAGACAGGGTCTTACGAATGCATTCTGCCGCGCACATTTTCCCAGCTTGCATCCCTCCTTCCCTCTTTCCTCTGTCTCTGTTCCAGCCTATCAGACATGACAGTACCAGCTGGCTGCTGGCAAACTCACAGCCAGAGGATATAAGCTGTTGTGAGAGTATTTGTACAGACGATGGGGGGGAGGGGTATCCGTCTCATGAAGGTGTCCATGTTCCTGAAGGTGTGGAATCCCGGACGGAGGCCGGCACCAGCCTGACTCACAGGTGCGTGGCGCTCGTTCAGGGTGGGGCGGGGCCCAGAGCAATATTTAATTCCTATAAAGATAGCTGTCAACACCCGCTTGAAGCAGCTGTGTACTTTAGTGGGAGCTTGGCATTTGCTCGTCTGTCTGACTCACCGGGAAACATTTGAAAAGTGGCTTATTTGTTCTCTCTGCTGCAAAGACGAGCGCCCTTTTGTACTTCGGTGCTTGAGTTTGGGTAATTTATAGAGGTGTCTAATGAAAAGAAGAAGAAAAAAAGAGAGAGAGAGACACCACATATTTCTTAACACGCATGTATAGAAAATCTAACCGCCTCCCCCACAGCCCCCTTGTCTCTTTTGGCAACGCACTGCCTCAGAAAACATCTAACCCCCGATTGAAAACGACGGAGATGAACTGCAGATGTGTCTGTGTGATTTCAGTGCTGCTGAACAACATTCACCCTGACCCGAAAACGCTGCTCCCCTTTTTGTACAACCGTTTCTCCACCATAAACAATCCACGGCATTTAAAGGGGTTTTCCTGGATTCCTTAGGTACTTTCAGATGAAGATGTTTTCACTTTACGCTGTCACAGTGCACCTTTGAGGTAGTGCTTTTTGGGGTTGCAGTTTTTGTTTGTCAGGCTTTTCCAGTCTTAGTTAAAGACCTACTCCAATGAAAATTGTGTTTTTGTCAGGATTCTATACTTGAGTTTTCGGTGCTTCTGTTCTATCACTGTTTTAGGTCTCCATGGGTTCTTGTCATGTTTCGGTTTATTTATTAAGTTTCTGCCACAAAGCCCGGTCTCACTCCTCGTCTTGTCCCATAGGGGTTCCCATTTCACCACTCACTTCTGCTAAGCTGCAAGAGCCCGAACTGTTTTCTGGACTTTTTTTTTTTTAAAAAACTTTGGTTCTCCTCCTCTCAGGTTCTTTGGGCATATGGAATCGGCTCTTTTGTGGAGGGGTACTGTCAGAATCTATGCTTGGGTTTCTGTGGTCTAGAGGATGGTCGCCAGTGCCACACTTCAAGTTTCCCGTCTCTGAGGATGGTCACCGTTCACCCCTCTTGGCAATGTTTGAGGTTCTGGAGGACGGTCAGCGGGGCTGCTCCCCTTCATGTTTCCCTACCCTTGAGGAGAGATGTTGGCGCTGCTTCTCGTAATGTCCTTGAGGGGGTCGCATTTTAACCCCTCAACTCTGTTAGGCTGCAGAAACCATAACAGCTTTGTGGATTTGTTTTTGTTTTATTTGTTTGTTTGTTTTTTTAGTTTGGGCCCTCTCCTCTTAGGTGTTTTTGGCATCTGGAAATTTCCCTTTTGGGGAGAGGTACTGTCAGGATTCTATGGTTGGGTTTTTGTGGTCCCGATGAGGGTCGCCAGTTCCTCACTTCAAATTCCTCATCTTTGAGGATTGTTTGAAGTTCTGGAGAACTTCAAACTATTTATTTATTTCATTTGTTGGGAATTAGGAGCAGACAAAAAAAAATGCAATCTGAAAAAGATTGTACTTGTGACAAAGAAAATACGCTGGGCGGAATACAGGCTCCCTGCTCCGCTCCATTTCCGATCCACTTGTAGATGACAAGATCTATGAATGACTCAAAACTTTACGGCTGGATAGCCCCAATGTTGCTGCTGTTGTTCACCTTTCGGCTTATCCCTTTCCAATACTGTTTACTGTTTTTGTTGAACCGGTAATATTAAATTGGGGGTGTGAGGGACTGTAATCAAGCGTGTAAACAGAAAAGCTCTCAGTAATGGGTCATAGGAAGTGATGGTGGCATTGGTCTGCGCCAACGGTCACGCCCACAACTCAAGAGGCGAAATTATATTGAACTCTTGCTGCTTTACAGAAACTATGTCCTGGAAAACAACACAGGTTTTTTTCTTATATTGCTTGAAAATAGCATAAAAAATTAAAAGATCACTGGGAACAATTTCACGATTGGTTAAACTTTATTGAAAAAAATAACTTTACAAAAAGAGTTAAACGCACTTTATGTCATTTTCATAGTTGTACTGGCAACACTTTAAATAATTATTAATTAATATTGAAAGTTTTATTTAAGTGAATTACTATTTTTAGTTGACTTGTTAAAACAATTTCACTAACATAAACTTTTTTTATTTAGAGTAATACTTTTTGAGTAAAAAGTGAATTCCTATCAAAATCTTTTTGAACAGAAGTTAATGGTGATGAAGAGTCCAAAAGTCGGGTATGTAGTGAACTTTCCACATTCCTCTATAGTGTTTATCTAATTAATGGTGAAGGTTTGGCTAAAAGTCGCGGCTGCAGCTTAACGGCTCAGCCAGACATTAAGTAAAGGCACTGAAGGACCACAATGTAATTTGATGGAAACCAACGCGCTCCCAATGGTCAGACCAGATGTTCAATCACCTCTGAAACAGTGGAGAGACCAGAGCTGAAGGAAGGACGGCAAGTTCCAAAGCGATGAACAGAGATATAGAGAGTAAATAGATGTTTATGTGTTCACAAACTCTATATTGAAACTTATTTACATTTACAGAATTATAAGTTTGTCCCATAAAAATTGCTATTAAAAGAAAAAAACTTCACAAAATCATCAAACCATAAAACATGATGATTGGTTTCTTGACACACACATAGTAGCTTTGTCTACGATCCCAACACAAAGACAAAACTCACAACTACATTTTTAAAATTGCTATTGTGAGGCTAAATTCTTCATATAATAAATACTAACCATAAAGAAAGTGTAATGGTTTGGGTAGGAAGAATTGGTGATAATTCCCAACGAGGTGTCTATTATCAGAAATTAATGGACAATGCGGTGCCATGAACCCTCTGACGCAAGCAAACAACTGAAACTTTAACATACTGTATGTTGAGGAAGGGATAATGTTTTTCAAAGTATCCATAATCAGAAATGAATGGACTTTGTGCTGCCCATCAATATCTGATAATGGATACCTCATCTATATAATGGACATAGTATAATGGATACTTCTTCCTGAATCTGTGTTCAAACTTTCACATTTTCCGGTTACCAACTGCTCCAGAGGCCAGTGCAATAAAGAACATTCAAACTACTTCTTTTTAGGTGTCCATAATCACTTTTTATTGGAGGTTCTACAGCCAACCCAATTAAGTATTCATCTGGACCATGACTTAAAGGTTTATAGTAACCTTAAAAAAAGTGCACCTAATCTTGTTTTTAAATGGACCAGAGTTCAGTTGGTTTTACACCTGGCCAAGCAAGTTGACTTTGCGAGGTATAGTTATTTTGCAATAAAGTGCAGAGATAATTCAGTAAGAAGCTAAGTTTATCTCTCAAAACAGTGTTTTTGGAAAAGAATCAGGGAAGTAACAGGATAAGAAACAGAAACGGCCAAGTGGACAGCAGATCGCTTTAGGCCTCTTGGCAGTCAGCATCTCAGCTTTCATTGTGAGACGCCGATTCTGTTGTCGAGCCCTCCAGCCGGAGGCTTTTAACCCCGACAGCCGAGAACAGTGGCTAACAGCCGCATAAATTGATAACACGTGAGGTGAATTAGAATCTGTACTGGCTAAGGCAATGACATTTTGAGCTACAACCCTGAGCAAGAGCACATGCCATTGAGTGTGGCAGATGAGCACAATGCGTAAGACCATAAACTCAAAGCATGAAACCAGTAATAAATTCTTAAAAAATAAGCCACAGCAATTGGATTTCTGGTAATGTTACAAAAAGGCATATTGTCAATTTGATTCCATTTATTTTTTAGGATAAAAACAGCTAGTAAAACTCTGGCATGTGGAGAAGTTAAAAGCCTGAATCGTTCATGTGAAAATATGAGAAATATTTGTACGAGTTTGATAAATAACAAAATAATCATAACAAAATCTTAACCAGAGCACATTTCAGTAAAAAAAACAAAACTGATTTAAGCTGATTTTAATTGTCATTTAAATGATTTAAAACTAAAAATAAAACGATTCACTTAAAAATGAATTGTTTCAACAAACTTCTCTGAATTTGACATGAACAATAAATTCAGTCTATTTTTTAGCTCTTTCTTAAACATAGTTTTAAGATTAGTATCAATAAAGCAGTACCAAAAAAGAAAAAATATGAAATTTTTATGCGCAAATATCTTTTTTTCTTTTAAAGTTTGTAAATATGCTAGATTATTGCAAAAAACAAAAACTGCTAACCAAAAATTCTAACTCTCCTACTTCCAGCACCAGTGTGAATTGCATCATTGTATTAGCATGCTAACACTAATTAAATGTACAAATTTTACTGCAAATAACTTTACATTTTATGCAAGCATTGAATTTAAAATTCACATTAGCTTACAAACATTAAATAGCAGAAGCACTGAAATGTTACATTAGCCAGCTATGTCACGGGCTAAAAACACAAAATTAAAATGTATGCTAACATGATACTTTTTGTTTGCAATATCACGCTAGCATTAACACACCAGCATACAAATTCTACTTCAGCTAACTACATCACTGACTAAAAAGACAAACATTTTATTTTACCATTACCATGCTAATATTATTAGCATGCTAAGTCAGTTTTCTAACTAGAGCAAAACAAATTTTCTCTTGTCAAATTTGAGGAAACCATAAAACCCAAAATGCAGAAGTAGAAAAGTAAAACAGTAATTTGATTTAATCAAATGTTGTTACAATGGAAAAAATGTTGCTAACAAGAAAAACGTTGAGATGTGACTGATATGTTAAGTAGTCTAAAATATACTAGTTTTTTTTTTTTTTTTTTTCGGGTAAGTTAAATTTTAAACCCTAAAACTCCTGACAAAAATAAAACCAAACCCAAAAGTTTGTGGATAATGTTACGTGTAGAGTATTTTTATTTTAAACTGAATCTATTTACCACAAAATATTTTATTCTGAGTGTATTTGTGGTTTAATTTTTACTATGTATTTAAAAAAAACAAAAAGTCAGGAAGTCAGGAACTTGGGGGATTAGGGGGGGCCTAAACAGTATGATGTGCCCTGGGCCAGAAAACTATTTAAGAACACCCCTGCACAGTCGCTACACAAGAAAGCACACAGCTCATTGTTAATATCTTTAGATGTTCTGCAACTTAAGAGTATTTTTAGTGACTTTCAGTATATTTATTTTAACGTAAAAGGAAACTATCCCAATATATCCAGCACTGACACAACAAAATTAATATTCAGTTAGTTGATATGATACAACAGGTGTATTTTTTCATCTTTTTAAATGGACACACTGGACATTAGGGCTGGGAATCACTGG
>NC_050529.1:7517864-7518792 GCF_002922805.2 Oryzias melastigma
ATTTTGGCACACCCCTACTGGACATAGAGAGGTGAGTTGGTACAGAGTAGGGAGCAGATAAGCTATTTGGAGTCGGGGCAAGAGGTTAGCTGCAGTAGAGGATTGTGGTGAAAGAGCAAGCCGACGATCCACAGTTCTGAGAAGCTTCTCTGGTTCCTAACCGGCTCCCTGGGGGCTCATTTAGCTGCAGCTCTCTATGAATCACCTGCACAGTAAATGCATGCCGTTGCTCATTACAGACGGAACTCGCTCACAAGCAGCCGTGTGAGGTCTCAGGAGGGTGGTAGTGCCACCTCTGGCAGGGGTTGCAACCCTTGCGGTTGCACATATTGGCTCGTCACCACCAGCGTTGAGGAAGCCTCGATGACAACAATGTGTGATGCAATTTCATGCCGCCCGCAGAAGCGGTTTATCAGTGTTTTTCCAACACAAACGCCTTATAATTGCATGATTTGTGCCTCATATCTAAGGAAATCTGATAAGTAAGTGACCGTGGGCTGCACGCGCGTGTGCAAATAGAGCGAAAGTGGCGGCGAGCAGAGGGCCCGGCGTGCGCGCCTGCTTTCTGTTGTGAATGTGTTCCAGATAGTGCAGCTGATGGCTATCTGTCGGAGAGACTTCTATTGATTCTGCTGGGCTAAATAATTGGTTGGGTCTACAAGCTGTCATGTTCGTCCTGATTGCTGAGCATTGGTGGTGTCTAGCAGTTATCTTCCTCCACATCCTTCTCTGATCTATCTCCAGCTTCCTTTCTTCGTATTGATCAGGACCCTGTGTGCCCCATCTTTAAATTTGGGTGATAATCCCTCTTCTAGAGAAGTTTTACAAGTTATCTTCTCCTGACAGACCAGCTGGAGCACAGTGTCGGATTATCTTACCTTGTTGTGTGAATGCATTCAATGCATTCACACTATTGTGTTTCTGTTTC
>NC_050529.1:7518874-7542091 GCF_002922805.2 Oryzias melastigma
AAATGTGATTATGACACCAGAATCTAAACAGATTTAGCTTAAAACCAGAAGTGTAGAGCGAAAACATCCTCAGATGGGCCAAAGGGATCAGATTGTTGCCTCTGTGGTCAATATCCCGCCCGATGGGAGGGCTGGGTGTCAAGTTCGAGAGGCCTCTCCAACCCCTGCCTCTCTCAGGGTTACTGAGCTGAAGTAATGAGAAGGCCATTAGCGACCCCGCTTGAGTGGCTCTAAGAACTACAACCCCCACAGAGCCAACAAGCGGGGGTTTATTATCCTCGGCACACCCACAATGCTTGCTATTGAATCTATGGGGAGACGCCTCATTTACCGCAACCGCTGGATTTCTGTTGGTTTTATAACCTGCGGTAAGAGTAACATTGCATCCACACATACAGAAACCGATGAGCATGGAAAAACAGATCTTCTCTAAGATACAGATTAGCCTAAAAGATCTAGATCCACTTGTAGTTTTGGACCAATAGGTTACATTTCAGGAACCAATATTAAAACGTCAATTTTCTTTTTGTGTGTTTTTCTGTGTGTTTCAAGTAGATAAGCTATCACACACGTTAGCTTAAAGTTTCAGTTCCTTAAATGATAAATAAAAACATTCATAATATTCAACAGTGTTAACTTTATTTTAATATTTCAACATTTTATGTACTTTTCTAAATGTTCAGCTTTGTTAAATAAATAATTAAAAACATAAACATAGCTGTCACTTTATTTAGGTCCAGATTGGCTCCTTATGTCTTCCATTATATAGATAAAGTCCACACAGAACTTATAATTTCATGGTATAAAACAATGTCTCACAAATATACACGTTTTTAAAAACACTGTTCCCATTCCAACTCACAAATACGAATTGGGAAAAAAAAAAACATTTTATTTTGAAATACTTTCATTTATGAAAAACTGTTTTTTGTATACTACTCATTTAAAATAGATTTTGAAATGTATTTGTAAAAATAAGAATTCCTACTAAGCTAAAAGTCTTGTTTTGACAAAGAATTGCTTTAAGAGGGAACTGAATCGTTGGATTTGATAGATACTGAATATTCACTTTTCATTTTTACAAGTTCAATTTGTTTGAAGCTAGCCCCACCTCTACAGGGGATAATCCCGTTAGCATAATTGCTAGCATAGGCTATGTCCAAATTATTTCACTACTCACTAGTGCACAGGTCATTTTGTAGTGCTGCCTGAATCTATAATTGCAAAATCAAGTGCCCTAGAAATTTCCTAAAAGTCTTTGGGAAAAAAATGTACTTTCCGTTTAAAAAAAAAAAAAAAAAAAAAAAAAAAAAGTGAGCATGGCGTTCAAATTCCTTTTCAAGTCCAAGACACTATATAGTCCTCCACTATTTAGTTTTTTGTTGTTTGGGATTAGGGTTGGAATTCTGACATAGCTATAGAACATTAGATCCTGTACAGGAAGTTAACATTGTAACACCGGTGATGTCGATGGCGACAGTAAATAACATGTTAATTCTTTAACGCAATTAATTTCTAAACGTTTAGCTCGGTGAAATAAAAAATAAATAAAAAACATAGGCTAACCTTATTTAACAGGCGCCTGCCACGTTCCTCTGGTCCTTGAATGTCTCGTCCGTTCCTGTGTGTTCTGTTCGAATCAGGATGATGACGCGTCTTAGGTTTCTCTCTGGTTTATTCTGACATAAATTGACAATAAAAAAAAATCGTGACTGCAGGTATCCAGAACATACCTTCCTTAACGGGAGATAGCGCGAACTCGCGCACGTTGCACATACCTGACATGAATGGATAAAAACAAATCCGTGACTGGAGGTCTCCTGAACATTATTACCGACAGTGTAACGAAAATCCTCAAATTCAACACCCAAAAACACAAATAAAACAAAGTACACACGGAGAAAAGAATTTTCCTTGACGGGGGATGGCGCGAACTGAAGACAAGACGTGAATCACGTGTTAAGTCTCGCGTGATCTCCAGAAGAGGGCAGTAAACGCCATCCTTTTTTTTTTTTTTTTTTTGTATTTTTGTTTGTTGGTCAAGTTAATTCATGTAAGGTTGGTTAAAATTATATATATATCGGAAATAGCCCTTTAGAACTTTTTGTGCGAGTCATAACAATAAATATTAATAATAATAATGATAAAAATGATTTCAGGTAATGTCATGTAAAGTTTACAAAATAAATAATTTTTTACTCTTACTTTGACGTGTCCTCTTCCAAAAAGAGACACAATTCAAAGTTTTTACTTCACTTTAAATCGTAATTATATCATTTATAATGTTTGATTGCTCTTTAAGTGTTTTCCCTCCACGTCCAGCTTCGGCGCGGCGCAGAGAAGTTACGGGAAAGCCTGTGAGGAAGAGCCGGGGTGAGGTTGAAGGGGGAGCCGGGCAGACTTCCTCTGCCACGTCGGAGCAGGGAGCCACTTCCTCTGGAGGAACGGCGACCGGCAGAGCGGCCAGAGCGGACGCGTGAACAGACTCACGGTCAGTTTCCTATTAAAAATAAACAAACAATCGTCATTTTTGCTCAAAGTCTTCTTTTTGAGCCCGCGAGATTTACCGGAAACCGTTCATGTTTGACGTAAAAACTTTTTTACGTTGCTCCATAAAAGGATAGCTTTCTTCTCCTTTTTCAGTCGTATTTCTAGTTTTTCCCTCATAAAAGTTTATTTTTTCCTTCTTAAGTGTTACACGAGGGGGGATGAATATAAAAAACACAACAAAGAGAGATTTTAACGTTACTTTTATCCAAAGTAATTGACTGAAAAAGTTAGTTTCCTATACAGTTTTTTTTTTTTTTTTGCTTTTCCGTGGAAAATTAGTTTATTCAAAAAACATTAATATATTTAATTGTTGTAATTTATATTTGTTTTTATGTTCAAAGAAAATAAATATAAAAGTTTGTAAAAGTTTAAGCAAGCCATTGCACTATGGTAACAAATATTTTTAATCTTAGCTACAGTAAAAATGAATCTATTCAGATATTTTTATACTCTTACTGGGAGTTCAGTTAACTTTTAAGGCTTTTGGATATTTTAAAATCACATTTAACTAAACATGCTAAATATGCTACTCTTTTTTTTTCTTGTTATTCGTTTAAAATATTCAAAATTATTCATATTTTCTTTTGCAGGTCACCATGCTGCCCCCACTGCATTTATATATCCTTGTTTCTCTTCAACTTCTCCATGCCTGCAGCAGTAGCACTTCCACTAAGAGCCCAACTGGCTCTGCACCTCCTCCTCCACCTCCTCTTGTGAGCGACCCAAGCTGGGCTCTGGGTCTGCGCCTATACCGGGCCCTCCGCTCCCCCTCCAGCTCTGTCAACACCCTGTTCTCCCCGCTCCTCCTGGCCTCCTCCCTAAAGGCTCTGACCGAAGCCTCCTCAGGGAAGACGTCCACGCAACTCCAAGCCCTGCTCCAGCCCGAGTCACCCTCGAAGACGTCTGAAGGAGACCTGTCGGGGGCGCTGAAAAGGTTCACGGAGGCCGACAGGACCAGCTTCCACCTGCGCTGGTCTTCGGCCGTGTTTACAAAGCAGGCTCCTGCTGTCAGGCCGGCTTTTGTGAAGGAGAGCCAGAGCAAGTTCGGGTTGCAGCACCAGACGCTGGGGAAAGGAGACCCCAGCGCTGACCTGAAGCAGCTCCGTGACTGGGCAAAGGCTGGCACCGGCGGCCTGGAAGGAGCTCCTCTTGAAGCAGTAATCAAAGCTAAAGCTGGAGCTGTGATCCTGGCAAACGCTCTGCACTTTAAAGGTTTGTAGAAAGAGCTGCTGCGGACAGCTGTGCCTGTAAAGCCCGGCTCTACCAGCGCCTTAATCTCTCAGTTTTAGATAATTATCACTGCACTCGCTTCTGTTTTTGACAGGAAAGCTGTCAAAGAAATGAATGCAAGGAGGATAAAACAGGGAAAAAAAAACTTCCTTTGAGTCAGTTTACTTGAACGAATCCAGGTCGGCTCCTTCATGTCCTCCATTATGGAGATAAAGTCCAGACACATCTTTTAACTTCATAGTATAAAACAAAATTTGACAAACACACCACATTTTTAAACTCTGTTCCCCATCACTCCTGAAATAAATCAAAACTCAGGATCGGATTCAGTTAAGACTTAAATAAAAATGTTGGATTTTTATTTTAAAAATCATTTATAAAAAAACGTTTTTTGGGTAACAGCTCTTCTAAAATAAGTTTTAAAAAGTTGTTACTAAAAATAAGCATTCCAACTAAACTATAATAGTCTTTTTTATGTAAAAAAAAGGAGGCGAAATTTTGATAAATACTGATTATTCTAAGGTAAAATAGACTGAATTAGTTTTATTTTTTACTATCTTAATTTGTTTGGAGCTAGTCTCACCGTTACAGAAGCTAGTCCCATTAGCATTATTGCTAGCATAGACACTTAAAGTTCTGTTCAGGAAGTTAACCCTTTAAAGTCCTCCTCTGATGAAAATCCTGTCACTTGAGTTTTTAACATGTATGTGTGGCATTTTTCGTATGAAAGAGAACAAATGTAATAAGAAATAATTTTGTTTTTGCATTTCAGAGTGTTTCTCCTTTTAAACCGCTGTCAATCAAACTGTTGCAATCGGACTCTTTTTGAATTAATGAGTCTTCTATATGTCACATCAGCTCTGCTGCATATGCGCTAAACCCCTCATCTGGCCCGGGTAACGTGCCTTTTTTGGTTAAAAACTTCATAATTAAAACACTACTGGAAAAAAAAAATAATAAAAAAAAATAGTCAAAGAGGGACTTTAAGGATTATCGATCTAATTTATTCCATTTTGTTAGGCCAGATTAAATATTATATCAGGCAGCATATGGCCCTGGGCCGTAGTTTGCTCAGCCCTGTCATAGAGGTTCCAAAATGGGAACAAATGCCAACAGGACAATATGCGGTGTTCCTAATGGTGCATTCACACTGGAAGCAGCAGGCGTGGTAAAGGCGTCAGTGTAAAAGTCAAGTCAATGTAAAGACGCAATCTGTCGCGGCGCCAACCGATTTGGGCATCAGGCACGCAAGCTCAACCAACCAGGGACTCAGCTTTGGTCATGTTACGTTTTCAGGAACTAGATTAAATGATAAGAAAGGAGATTAAAAATGGCGGCTCGATACGAGGATTTTCGTAGTGAGCTTACATTCATTTACTTAAACCAGCGGGTTAAGAAAAAAGCCCATGAAGCTGGATCGACAGCTATGCTAGCCAACTGCCTGGTGGACATCTCAGCGAGCTAGGGAACTCTGTTGCCCTGGCTCCTGCAGATCTACTACCCAGGCTGCGTCGCCCGCTCCGCCAGCCCGCTGGCGGTTAGCTGCCCGGCAGCTCGAAGAGACGCCACAAGTACCTTTGTAGCACTCCCAATCACTCTAGTTTCATGGGTTTATAATGTTTTAGTGCTCAAAAATGTATATAATTTTTGTAAATAGTGTATTTTGCTTTTTAGTGGGAGGATGAAATACATAAAGTCGTGTTTTTTACGAATGACGGCAATTTTCCATAGAACCTCATG
Organism: Oryzias melastigma; assembly: GCF_002922805.2. Taxonomy (NCBI): domain Eukaryota; kingdom Metazoa; phylum Chordata; class Actinopteri; order Beloniformes; family Adrianichthyidae; genus Oryzias; species Oryzias melastigma. Next base: position 7,524,395 of record NC_050529.1, read on the forward strand.
ATTACATATCCAGTGATCACATGACCACTAGCTGTGAATCTTACAGAGAGCAAAGACATAGTGGAAGCACTGGCACTGTTCCAATACAGTGTTAACGAAATGTTCAGGGGGGAAAAATTAGCTTTTGTTCATTTATGCTAACAAATTTTACAAAAGCTTTATATATTTAGGATTTATATAAAAATCTCAAATGTTAAAGATGAAGATTTTTTTTTTGTAGTTAACTCTTTTAGCTTTAGCCTTGATGGTCTTTGAACCATCGTAACTCTTAAGCCGTTTACGCAATTAATGTAACTCCAACGGATTCTGGAGCGGAAAAAAATGCAGCATTGCAGTGATAAATAACAGCAGTGAAGTGTTTACACAATCAGCGTGATTTTGATGCGGAGTAGAGCGGCTTTGAGAATCTGTTTGAATTACGTTAATTGTGTAAATAGTGCTAGTTGGAAGAACGTATATATTTTCTTTTCTGCCGGCGACAGCTTCAGTGTTAAAAGTTAATAATAAGTCATAGTTGGAGACAATTGTAACAAGAAGAATTTTTTATTTTTTTTTTCAAAGCTGTTGGTGCTAGTCTTATTTCTTAAAAAAATGGATTGATTTTTTTCTTGATTTGGTGATAAATTGTTAGAGATGTGATCTCCTGCTGCCTCAGCCGACATTCCTGTTCATACTGAGTAAAAATCTCATTTCTTAGTAACAACTTCCCAAAAGAATGATGCCAAAGTCGTCCCTGACTTCCCTTTAGTTGCTCTTTTTTTGAGGCTGTTTTCCTGTTTTTTTTTTTTTTTTGGTAGTTTATCTGATCTCCTCCTCGTCTGCCTCGGCGCCACTCGCAGGTACAACCGTAAAATAAAATAAAAAAACAGTTTCACTTTCTGATAGACGGCGCTTTGTTAAGCTTTCTAATTAATTTTCATTGTTTGACGTTCGGACTCTATTATGAAACGAGTTTTTGTGCGATTCCACCAGCGTTGGGAGGAAACACACAAATGAGATAATTCCAAAGATGGCAGCGTAAATTAGATGAAAGGAAATTGGATTATTTGGTTTTGATTCGCTCAGAAACGGTGGACGGGTTTCTCCTCTGGCCGTCATCGAAAGCCGTAGTTTGTGAGCTCGTGTTCGGGACGCTTTTTGGCACCGAATGATCCGTTTTTTTATTTTTCTTCTTATTTAAGCCTCAGTTTTAATTACTGAAAGAGAATTAAAACAGGGAAAAACCTCACTGACCTCTTTTTTTGTGACCGTTTCACAGCATTCACAGAAGGGAAGCTCGCAGCTAATTAGCAGAGTGAGCTCAGGAGCACGTTTAAGACGAAAACAAACTGGGAACGGGGTTAAGAAAGAGGGAGCATATAAAGAAGGGAAAAGGAAAGAGACGGAACGTCCCGCTGAGAAACCGGAAGACGGTGGTGGCGAGGAGGGAGGAGTCGGGATGTGAAGGTCTGCGGACTGAGCTCTGGTTCACACCGCCCCGTGCATTCAGGCTGTATTTTGTCTCAAAAGCAAAATGTTGTGAAGGAAGCCGACTCATTCAGACGAGGTCGTGCAACAAGTCCCTGTAGATTCAACCCAGAGCTGGAACTAACAACTATTTGAGTGGCTGGATAATTGTTTTTTGATTAGTAGCAATTATCTCTGCTGTTTCAGCCAAAGTGTTTAATAAAAAACGTGTTTTGATCTTTAACAAAGAGATCTGTTGTTCTTCGTGAGAATACTTGATACTAAAATGACCAGAAGATGAAGACCAGCGAATAAGGAGTTAAATCAATCCATTCAAATAGGAAACACATCATAATTTATGTGTTTATTAGCTCTTTCAACTATTTTCTCATAACAATAGAAAAACATTTATTTTTTGCTTCATTATATCTCTTGGTACAAAGACGTTTGCTGTCAACACTCTGCATTAAAGCGTTTGGCTGTGGGCTACTGCTACATGGAAATAAATTGGCTAATTAGTTTCTTGTCAGCAGTTTTGAATAGAAAATTAAAACACAGTTTGTTTTCTCTCCAAAAGCAAACAAGGTCTGTGAGGAGGAGTTTGTGTTACAAAAGACAATAAAAATGTCTTTCCGTCCATCAATCAGTTTTCTTCTTGTTTGGGGTCAATAGAGACCCCAAACAAGAGCTCAAGAGAATTTTGAGCAAAGATACCCAAACGTTCCTCTTCCCGCCCACTTCCACCAGCTCCTTTGGGTAAATTCAAAGATGTTTCAAGGCCGGTTAAAAGACACAGTCTCTCTGATGTGTCCTAAGACGAAAACTGTGAGGAGGGGTGTCTCCGTATTTGTCGATTTGGGGTGTTTGTGGATTCGGCGTGTCTCCAGTCCCCAATCCCCGCGAATAAGGACAATACTGTATGTAAAGAATTTATCATTCTTTGCAACAAGATTGTGGGCACAGAAGAAGAATCCAGCCGAAAAGAGGGCAAAACTTTCAGTTTCTGGTCTCCCGTTGGTCATAGGTCCATAGAAAAATTGAATGGACCCGTTAGGGCGGAGCAATCACACAATTGCCTCGTTTCCACTGAGCGGTGCAGACCAGACCAGTCCCCTCCTGGCCCGGTTTAGAATGGTCCGGGGATTTCAAGTGAGCGTTTCCATTGAGAGCTAAACCATCAAAGCACATGCGGGGTGTAGACTGATAAATGTAGCTGCGCTTCAAAACAGTACGACTACAGCAAAAGTGACTACTCAAGACCAACTCAAGATCCAAACTGATCTCCTTTCGGCTGTGTTCTTCTTCGTCCCCCGGAATCTTATTGCAAAGACAAAAAAAAAAAAATTCTTTACATACAGTATTCCCCTTTATTCATGGGGACCGGATCTATACTTGGTGAGAACCCATTGAGAATTAACGGCAGGACTAAATGTTCCGATACATCACAATATCAATATTTTGGCACAACCTTATTTGAAAATACAAACGGATTGAGTTATAGTAAGTTTATTTTACGTTCACGTAAAAACCACCAAGTGGCATCACCGTGGACTGAACTTTATTAAACTAAAATGCGAATGGATTTACTATTAATACTTGTCTGTACACATATTTCATTTAAACTTGATAATCCTGTAAGAAATGCAAGGAATCTGGTAAATTTCACCTGCACTGTTCAGTGAGCAGCTATTTATGTCTGAGTGATACTGGTTAAAGTTTTGGCTAGGTCAGTGAATCGGATCATTCAAAGTGAACCAAAATCAACTATGAATCGTATCGCCAACCTCAATTCATGTTGTGTAATTCAAATCATCATAAGAATGAATAATTACAAACATTATCGTTCTATTCAATAGATTATTCAAATTTTTTCTGTAACAAGTTGCAATGCCTTTGGTTGACTACAAGATGTCCTTGTTCATTTTTGGCTATTGGCTATTGTCAGACTAAACATCTGACCTTAAAGTATTTTTGTATTAACATAAAACTTAAGAGTCTGTTGTCTATACTCTATTTGCCCGTCTCTTGTTTTGTAAGAACAACCATTCTGGTTCTGTTCACTCTTAGCATCAGCTTAGCTAAAAGAGAACAAATCTAAGAAGCAACATCGTCAGACTTTAATGGTTTGTATTTTACCGTTTTCTGTGACTTGAAGGGTCAGAATAGTACTCTCAGCTTCATTCAATACTTTCTAAGTGGTAGACAGAATTGTTTTGTGTTCCTGTTTGAAGCTCTCAGTCCTTTCCAAACCTTTGATGGTGGCGTTTTTCCTCCTCCCCATCAGATCTACAGTGATTAGTGAGAATAGAAGACGAGGCTGAACACTTTTCAGCTGAAGCATTTAATGAGTCTTCAAACTTTTATCAAAGTAATTGAGTCATTTTCTTTTTTCTATTTGGGTTTGGCCTCTTTGTGCGGGGGTATTATGTGTTGAGTACCATCATTTTCCTTTTTTCTTCTTCCTTAACCATTAGGCGGTAATAGAAGTCATCATTAGTTACAGAAAGAGCCAGCCTCAAGCGTTGCTCACAGAGAGCAAAATGTGACATCTGGACCTCCATTCTCCATCCCGTGTCCTTCACAATATCCAACAAGTAGAGGCTTTGAGAATGAGGTTATTACGGCAGTCACCGCGTCGCCCCAAGCCCCTCGAAAACTGACAGCTGTCAGGGGTTAGCGGATCCAATTGGGACTTGTTGAACAGTGAATGGTACGAGTGGCCTTCAGCACCTCACAAGTGGCTGGCTGAGGCTATCTAAGCGCACAGGGAGGGCTGTCCACTTTTTCTAACGAACGAGACTCCAGCTCTGAGTCGGACAGCATATCCGACAGATCCTGATCGTCATCTTCAAATACTGGACTCATACTGGCACTCAGAATTCCATAAATGTAATACAGAAAGAGTAAAAAAAATACATAAACACAAGTTTGTGTATGATGACAAACTTCTGAAGAGGTTGAGACATTACTTTGGAGCTTCTAGACCCATGCTATCCAATGATAGGTTGGACACACCTGATTCAGGTCATCAGCCATGAGTAGGGTACAGATACCTTGAAATCATGACGATCTATCGGCCCTTGAGGCCTTAAGTTGCAGACTCTTGTTCTAGAGGCTGTTGGAGGACATACCTTTGTGTGTGCCCTTTCTTCCGTTGAGGTCCAACTGTTCTGAATTTAACATGAAAATAAGGCATGCTTTTTGAATTACTGTAACCCTGGTGGTTTATGCATTTATCTTAATTCCAATGGGTCCTTGAGTCTGAGAAAAGCAGCTTTGCAATGATTAAGTGTTTCATATCGACACAAAGCACAGTTTCTTATCGCTAAAATCAGTTGGTTTACATTAATTGCATTATCAATTTACTGCTGTAAGTTGTTGCATATTGATGTTTCTTCTTTTTTTTCTGACTCCGTTTTTTTTAGGAGTTTTTCCTTACTGGGAGGGAGGGTCTAAGGGCAGGGATAACCAGTTTTATTTAGTCTTAGTTTTTAACTATTGTTCATATTTTGAAGCCCAATTAGGCAATTTTCTTTGTGATTTTGGGCTATATAAATAAAATTGAATTGATGTCAAGTTGTTTTTCTCTGAGTTAGAATCAGCTGGAATATGTTAATTGTGTAAAAACTTTTCTACTGTAAAGTGTTGCATATCAAAGATGTTTTTCTCCCTCAATAAAATCAGCTTGTTTACATTGATTTGGCTAAAACTTTACTATTGTAAATTGTTGCATATTGGCACAAAGCTGTTTTTCTCAATGTCAAGATTAGTGAGTTTACGTTATTTTCATAAACACTTTTTGACCATAAAGTGTTTTATATTGTCGCTTAGCTACTTCTCTTTTTGTCAGAATCAGTCGGTTTACGTTATTTAGGCAAACACTTTGTGGCAGTAAACTATTTCATATTGGCAATAGCTACTTTTTTTTTTGCGTTAGAGCCAGTTGGTTTACGTTATTTGCGTAAACACTTTACGACCATAAAGTATTTCATATATTACTTCTCTTTGTTAGGGTCAGTTGGTTTGTGTTATTTCCATAAACACATTATGAAAGTAAAGTATTTCACATTGTCACATAGCTGCTTTTTTTCTGCCTTAGTTAGTTTACGTTACTTGCATAAGTACTTACCTACTGTAAAGTGTTGCATATCGGTGCAATTCTGTTTTTTTGCGTCAAAATCAGCTGGTTTACATTGATCGTGTAAACACTTTACGAGTATAACTTGTTCAATTCAATTCAATTCAATTCAATTCAATTTTATTTATATAGCCCAATATCACAAATTCAATTTGCCTCATTGGGCTTCATGCCTGTAGTTTTTACAGATGCACAGATGGAGTCATAAAATATGCACAATAGGTAAAAACTAAACAGACTATAAAGAACGGTCATCCCTGTCCTTAGACCCTCCCTCGCGGTAAGGAAAAACTCCTAAAAAAACCTGAGTCAGGAAAAAAAGAAGAAACCTTAGGGATTCCCACATGAGGGAGAGATCCCATCCCAGGACGGACAGGCGATACCAGAACGGTTAAAGAAACATGCATGTAGGTGCAGAGAAACTTTTCTCTGCATAAGTCAGTTGGTGTACAGTAATTGCATAAAACTTTACTACTTCAAATTGTTGTATATTGGCACAAAGCTACTTTTTTCTGTGTTCAAATCAGCTGGTTTATACAAATTTTGTTAATAGTTTATTGCTGTGGTATAGTGCTGCACATAGGTGCTAGCCTGCTTTTTTGTGCGTTAAAATCAGCTGGTTTACATTAATTATTGCAAATTAGCGCAAAGGTGTTTTTCTCAGCATCAGAATCGGTTAGATTGCATGAACTGTTTAAATACTTTATAGTTGTAAAGTTTGCATATTATCGCAGAACTGCTTTTGCTCACATCAAAATTAATTGGCTTATGCTAAACAATTTACTACTTTAACTGTTGCACATCTACTCAAAGCTGATTTTCTTATTATTAGTATCCAGTGGGTTACACTATGTGCCTAAATACTTCACTATTGCAAAGTGTTGCATATGGGTGCAAAGCTGCTTTTCTTTGTCTCAAAATCCGTTAGAATTTCGTTAATTGCGTAAATGGTTGAAGATTTATGGTATTTCAAAGAATACAGGAGCCAAAGCTCTGATGGTCGAGGCTTAAAGATCTGGTGCGATGCCGTCAACGATGGACATTAGTGTTGCTAACCCGATCTTAATTTAAACAGGCAGTTTAGTACAGAACTTGTCAAGTCTCCTTTTGTTTTTGTGGTGCTTTCTACCACTCACACACTATCCACGAGATTCTAGAAAAACCTGAAGCTACAGCACCTCAAAGGCGTCCCTCTCTCTGTAGGTTGTAGTCATGAAGTTGCAGCTCTCTTCTCTTCCTGGAAGTTTGTTTCTAACGTAAATGAAAGATGGAGTCTTCTTTTTAAAGAACTGTATACCATCGACAGCTGCTAAATTCTCCTGTTAGATATTGGATGATGTCTGCCGTCTTCTTTCGTGTTAGCACGGTAAAATTTGTTCTCTTAAAGGGGGGCCCATTCTCCGCGATGAATAATTCATCAAGTGCATTTAGTTAAAAGCATCTTGCAGCTCCTTACCCTCTTAATTTCTATTAAAAGCGTCTTTGGTTTGGCTTTTAATTTGACGAGGCATTGTACCATGTTTTTCTCTTCATTTGAGCTTCTTAAATTTAGAACCTGGTAATGAGGAGGCTTCTCCCTGAATGTGCTTTCCATAAAAGCTCCGATTTGGAAGCAGGCAGGGTTATGTCTAATGCTCGTGATGTTCTCGGCTTTGTGCTGCCTTTTTTGTGGCCCTTTCAGCCTTTCGATTCTTCTCCCAAAGCCCATCCGTTCCAGTTTGAGATGTATTTTTTTGTGTGTGTTCAGGGCTGTGGGAGCGGGAGTTCAGCGAAGACAACAAGGATCTACGCACCTTCCTGGGATGGAAATACACCAAAGTGGTGATGATGCACAGAGCAGGTACGGAAGCTCGATCGGTGCCGGCTGCACTCCCACCAGCTAATGAATGGAAAAAAAAGATCTGTGAGGTCCAATACTGCTTCCTGCTGTGTCCCTCATGGTTTATTTAGTAGCCTTTTTCATGTTTTATGGATTGTCTTCAAACAACAGGGCAAAGTGAATCTGTATGAAAGTAGCAGAAGATATTTATTTTAATGCCACTTTCAGTTTAGCCAGGTCACAAGTTCCTAAGTCCCGTCTTCTCCTTTAGATGGTCAGAACTCAAGTTCTGATCGCTGTGGCACAAATCATCTCTGAACATCTGCTGCAGAGGAAGTCTGTTCTCTCCCTTCACAGGTTTGTTCCGTTTCCACGAAGACATGGAGAACATGGTTCAAGTGCTGGAAGTTCCTCTGTCGGGGGGACAAGCCAGCGCTGTGTTCCTGATGCCTTTCCACGTGGAGAATCTGGCGCGTTTGGACAAACTACTGAGTCTGGAGCTGCTGACCAAGTGGCTGGGGAGGACCAATGTCACCAGTGTGGCCATCTCCATGCCCAAGGCCAACATCACCAGCACCCTCAGTCTGCAGGTGAGTCCTCTCAGCTCCTCACAGGTAGGGTGAATCTGAATCTTCTCCCCACCCCTCCAATTGTAGGGTAGGGATGTCAAAAATCGTTTTTTTAAGGGCTATACGGGAGGGTGAGGAGAAGCGCTTTTCTTCACATGGGTGTGCTCTGAAGCACAGAAGTTTACATTTAAATGTAAGTAATGACTTTTAGTTTTAGTCCGACCTTTTTAAAGTGACAAAACTGATGTTATGTATTTCCAAGCGCCAGCAGCTCCGCGCCAACTTTTGATGATGTCATGAAGTGGGAGTAACATCTGTATTCGAAGACACTATTTTTCCATAACTCCCTGTTTTTAGAGCATTGCCAGAACCTTTTAGTTTCAAAATCTAAATAGTTGGTTTAAATAAGTGGTCTATATGAAAATTTGAATTTTTAGAAACAATCTGAGATGGTTTGACTTCCATTTTTTTTAAATAGGTGAAACTTTATGGAATTCAAACATCCAGAGTGGCTTTCTAAGCTGTTTATTTCTGGTCATTGATGGCTTCTGTCCTCGTTCTCAGTTCACTCATGGTGCTTGAACGCTTTCAGAAACAATGTCTTTAGCTTGAGCTCTAAAACTGACTCTCATTTCGAGAAAGTGGAAAACAAAACGAATTCTCAAAAAATCATAAAGCCCCCAAAAATAAATGAATTGGTATGCTTTGATTAACTTTTTTTAAAGTCATATTTTCTTTCCCCAAATATTTACCAGTACCGCCTTTCAATCTAAATGTAGATAATTATAGTTAATCTCTGCTTGTAGCAAGAAGTATCTAAGTAACGACAAAACTACTTACTAGGATAATAACTATTTAAATTACTGTATATCAAAATTTTTATTTTTCTAATCAACTTTTATCAATCAAAATAACTAAATACCATTAAGACTAAACAATTAAATAATAAAATTAATTTTCTCCGAAATTTGTTTGGTGAACAATTATAGTTATTTTCTGGACAGAATCTGGATGTCTTGTCATGTCCATCGTTTGGCTTCAATTCTGTGGTTTCTTTCACCTGTTTTGGTGTTTGTGTGTAAAATAATGCTGACTCTGATTGGCTACCACTAAACATGACACTCCCCTTAGCCAATCAGAATCACTTGTCCTGTCTTAACCCACCTACTTTCTTCTCCCTTCTGACTGAAACACACTTAATGGAACAACAGTGACCTATGGGACGAAAATCTAAAAATGATACCCGTTAATTTAAATTTTGTCATTGCAAACACTGTATTGTTATGCAGCCCTAGAAAAGATCCGAACTCAAACACATAGAGCTATGACAGTACCAAAGTAAGGATGTTAACACAAAAATGTTGGTTGCTAAGGAAAATTAGAAATTTACTTTGAGATACACTCATAAAAATTGATGCACGCATTAACCTGCTCCAAACATTCAATAATTTATGTGGTTGCTATGGTGATAACAGTTTATAGAGACCAATAGTTTGGGCTAAAAACCAATAATCCCTGCTGTTTTAGGCATTTACCAGCCTCTACTTGTATGGAGCCACTAGGAATAGAGTCTTTATTTGGTTTTTGTGTGTTATTATCTTCTGTGGTGTGTATTTTCCTGTATGAAATAAAGCCCCAAACTCTCTTCTAAAGTGAGATTAGTTTCCCCCTAAGCCTCCACTTTAAAGTGTATCTGCGTTTGCGTGGCCTGAATGTGCCGAGGAGGGGCGGTGACTCTGGTTTTTAATATTGTGCTGGCATTTGACAAAGTAGATGGTGTCGAGCCTCAGTTGTGTTTTGTTTTCTCATTAATTCCTCGCATTCACACACTCCTGCTCGCCTCAAAACAACTCGCGCCGCTGAGCAACTGCGTTGTAAATCTATATCTTCTCTGGTTCATCCAACTCTTTTTTTTTTTTTTCTCGTTTTTTTTTTTTTTTTCTCTGCGAGGACTTTTCATCCTTTACAGTATTTATTTCTCATCTTTTCCCCTGTTGGAGTTTATGTTTATGAACCCATTTGGAGTCATTTATTCGTTCTTCTTCTTCACCGGCTTTGACCTCTGTTTATATCTTGTTTCCTGTTTCCTTCACTGAATCTCACCAGTTTCAGGAGCTCCAGCTGGACTCACTGCGACTGGCATTCCTTCAGATGCAAATGTTGGCAAAAAAATGGACTTTTCCTCTTTTTAGAGCTGAGATTTTAGATAAAAGCCGCTGAAGTTCACCTCTCGGTTTGAGCTGCAGGGTGACAAACCAGAAGTGACGTTTTACACTCCAGCAGACTGATCGTCCTCCTCTCGCCCGCCGGTGTTGGCCGTTATCACGCGTCCCGGCTGATGGGGGGGACAAGCTGACACTGGGAAGTTTGCGTGCGTCCTTGCGTTCGACCCCGCCGACCTCTGTCACATCCCAGAAAGCATGTAAACAAACACACAAGCCGTGCCACACAACATCGATCCCATGTCAATGACTCGACGATGAAAATATTTTCCTCACAATTATTGTTCTTCTTCACAAATATTCAAAACCTCCAGGACCACTGCCGCTAATGAAAGGCAGGCTGAATAAACTGGCAGAGACGAAATGAAACCGCTGACAACAAGTGGGAGGCAAACAATGAGGCGCCGGTGACAAAAGAGCGCGTTCTGCCGGGGATGATTAACAATGAGGCACAGGTGTGGGTTTTAACCCAAACCAGATGAACTCGGACAAAAAAACAGACCACACTAAGAATACAATCTAAATCCTAAAAGTTGACCAAACTCAACGTAACAGCACCCCAATGTACCATATATTACTGTCAGGTTCATTACCTTTTTTATTTCTCAGTTTACATGATTCAAATAACATAAAAAATAGTTAGAAAAGTTCAGGTTGTAGAACCACTTTATAGAAAAGTACATCAAGCACAAGGGAAGACGGAACTGAAGACATGGCGCCAACCTCCGTCCATCCTCCAACTGGGGCGGTATTATTTTTATGTGTTGTCGCCTCTTCATAGACATGGAACTGACTTTTTAGCTGTGGAAGTATGTTACGTCCCCTATGGGCAAACCTGGCTCGGTCTAGGGGGAAAAATACAAAAGGGGACAATAACGATAGCCGAACTCCAATGAGAAACCGTCTTAACTCAATGTCTAGACACCATCACTTACACGAATCAGCACACCCATTGACATTAAGGCTATAGTTTGCATTATTTATGTGTTGATGAGGTTAAGTGTTTACCTACCAAGTACTTTTGGTCGATTAGTGCTCTTAAGACTTCAGGCGGATGAAGAAAAGCAAAATAAGAGTGGAAATCTGCTGGCCAACTAAAGCCATAGCAAACCTCCTCAAGACCGTGAGGCACGCCGATGCAAGACACTGCCATGGAGAAATGTTTGATTATTTCGTAACCTGTATTTAGGTCAATGTCTAGATCAGCTATATTTGGGATGAGACATGTGATACTCAGAACATTCCAGCGTTTTAAACACCTCTCTGGCAGTAACGAGTATCAGAAGCCATGAAAGCACTAAGCCTGTTTTCTGACAGTATGATGAATATATCTCAAGATAATATTAACTGAAGAATGAACGGTTTATTTTCACACATGAGGTGCAATGGATTATGGTATTATTAGAAAAAATAAATCAGTCAGATAATGTGGTAAGACTGCACCATTCAGAATGCATTGAGAAACCAATAGGCAGGTGATTGGTCAGAGTACTTGATGGGATGTTTTTCTAGGGAACTGTTCTCTTATCTGCAATAATCAGGGAAAACATTGGCAATAACTTAACATTAGTTTGTTTTAATATATAAAATACAAAACAATATATTTTCACCTCATGATCTTGAAATACAGTATGTATCACCCCCCCAGGATTTTGAGCGCCATGTACCACGAAAAAACCGGTCCTGGGTCGGTGTAAACAACCAGAATTCATGTGAAAGATTCACTATTGACTTTTGAGAACTTTTCAGGACTTTAGAGTTACCCAGTTCTGTTCATATTCTGTTCATATTCTTTATGGACAGAATTTCTAGGACCAGCTAAGGACCAGAGGGACTCTTGTCTGGGGACCACAGAATTTCGTCTTTGCTCTTTGCAGATGATGCTGTCCTATTGGCTTCATCTAACCAGTACCTCCAGCATGCATTGGAGTAGTTTGTATGAAGCGGCTGGGATGAGGGTCAGCACCACTAAGTCTGAGGACATGGTTCTTGCCCAGAGAAATGTAGTTTGCCCTCTCAGTGAGTGGAGTGCTGCTGCCTTAGGTGGAGGAGTTTAAGTATCTTGGGGTCTTGTTCACGAGTGAGCAAAGATCAGAGTGTGAGATCTCTAGGTTGATTGGTGTGGCTTCTTTTGTTATGTGGTCGCTGTATCAATCCATTGTGATGAAGAGAGAGCTGAGCCAGGAAGCAAAGCTCTCAGTTTACCGGTCAATCTGTATTCCTCACCTATGGTCATGAGCTCTGGGTCACGACCAAAAGAACAAGATCCCGACTACAAGCGGCCGAAATGAAGTTCCTCCGTAGGGTGGCTGGGCGCTCCCTTAGAAATAGGGTGAGGAGCTCGGTCACCAAGAGAGTTCTTGAAGTAGAGCCGCTTCTCCTCCACATTGAGAGGAGCCAGTTGCTGTGGCTCGGGCATATCCCACTGGGCGGTGGCCCTGGGAAAGACTCAAGACACACTGTAGAGACTATGTCTCTTGGCTGGCCAGGGAATACCTTGAGGAGCTGGAGTACGTGACCTGGGAGAGGGAAGTCTGGGCATCTTTGCTTAGACTGCTGCCCCCACGACCCAGTTCCAGATGACTGGAAGAAGATGGATAGATGGATGGACTTCAGGTGGTCCTAAAAATACCTTTTTTTCTTTCAAGTTTTTTATTTTGATTACTGTCAACTTTTAGCCTAAACCCTGTAGGTGCTCTAAAGGTAAATAGCCATTGAATAGATGTCTTCGTCTATATTTAGGTGAAGACTATGAGGATGTTTGTTTTTCTTCTTTAACTTTAAATATGTGTACGAAAATAACACATTGTTGGCTGCTGAGTTTGTGTTTTCATTTAAAATATTCTTAGATATAGGAGAGGGAATATTTTTTTTTCTAAAATAAGCCTTTTTATTTGTTTTGTCAACACTTCAGCAAAAACAGTTTACTTTATGATTGCTACTTTATGGAATATTTCTTCACTATTTATTTATAAAAATGGTTGTGCTTTAACTTAAAAAAAGTTTTAACATATAAATAAATTAGGATTAAGTCACTCTTTAAATGCTTAATAATTTCATTTAAAATATATGCATATTGATAATTGTCAATAGAACGCAAAGGTTAATTTCAGATTTATTAAAAAAACTTAATTTCCAAACTCGACAAACATGTAGTTTGTTTGGATGAGCGAGGAAAACTTTTTTTAATATGAAAATAGGTAAAGAATACAGATTACCAAAATAATAGTGACATATTAAAAAATAATGGCTGCCTCAGTAAGCAGCCGAAATAATGGTTAGGCTGCTGGAACACATCCTTCCACAAATCCAGTTGTCCGTGTTGGAGAATTGGATGTCTCTTTACGAAAGCATGAAGCTCCGAACAAACCTTCAGAGTGCTCCAACCCCCATGTCATCGCTGACTATCATTTTTCCAATTGGGTCAGGCAAATAATTGCTCATCATGGCGCATTAATACTGTTTACCTCTCAGCCTGTCAGTGTCGGGGATGGCCATGGACTCCGAAGATTAGAGGGCAGCATCTGGACAAACAGATGATGGCGGCGCATGTGTGTCCACGAAAAACAAACCCCAGCCCGTCCCTCACCCCTGTCCTTTATGTCCCATCAGCCCCTGCCATCTAAATCTGTTTTTTTAGCTCTCACTCGCGCCGCTAATGCGCTTTCTAGCTCGCCTGCGCTGACCTAAATAAAAGTGACGCTCGACAGCCAGGAGAGCCGGGGAGGTGACGGAGGACGAGGCGGGTCAAGGATCGCTCGGGGACGAGGTGGAAATCACAGCTAAAGGCTAAAAATAGACGCAGAAATTGGCTTTTTATTTTTTTTGCCCATCCCTCGATTCTCCTTTTTTACCGAAGGACGTTGGGGTTTGTGATGAAGACAAAGAGAACAAGCCCGGCCCAGGAGTCGTGGAAAATCCACCTTCGTCCCTGAACCCGGCTGACCGGACCACACACTCACCCCCCCACATACACTCACACCGACGGGCCTCAGCTCCCAAATCTGGCCGTCTCTCAAAGCGATGACTAAGACCGATGAGCCTGGACCAGAGGGCTCACTCAATCATGGCTAATGAGGTCAAAAGGTCATCAAATATTTACAAGAGAGCGCTCTGGAGGTGTACAGTGTTGTGAGGGGGGAGGGCAGCCACGGTATGAATAAATCAAAGCTGTTTGTTTAACTTCTCGCTAAAAGCTTCTTTTCCCTGAAGAAAACGGTTAACAAGGCCGGAGTTTGAGGCGGCGCCCAACTCGATCCGGAAGCAAATCGGCGACATCGGGACCCATCCGCTCACAGCACCTCAGACCGTGTGTTTGTTTGGCGTCAGCAGCTTACAGGGATCATTTTCGGAATGTTTCTGATAAACCGGAGAAGCTCCCGGAGTGGAGATGAAGCCATTTTCAGCCCCGTTTGTTATGATGGTCGGGCTGATTCTAATCTCCGTGATCGATTGGACCTCATTTGTTCCAGTCCGGGTCACTAGGTGTACCTGATGTGGAGGTCCATGCAATATTTAAACTTCAGCGCTGTGTGAAGGTTTTAGGAATTCAAGTCATTTATCTCTGGAGGAATTTGATCCGAACGTCCTCCAGATTCTCTTCTTTGGGTCATTTTTTAAAACAGGTGCTGGAGAAGGAGATCTAAGAAAAGAAAGTGTGAGTCTGGGACACAGAAGTTAGCTACACAACTCGTTTCTTTTTCAGCATCTGTGAGAAATTAATTAGATGAAACTCTTCAAAAGTTTTTGAGCTTTTGCCCGTAGATTCACAGAATTACTGCATAGTGACTTTGTTGGAATTGCTACTGTGATTAAGAACTTTACGTTTTCCATGCCATGTTGTTCATGTTGTTAGATGGCAACCCAAAAGACTCAAAATTGGCCTTCAGAATTTACGCAAACCTGGAAGTACTTTAAAAGATAAGATCAGATACTCCGTTATTTGTCCCATGATGGGGAAATTTCAGGGTTACGGCAGCGTTACAGATAGAAAATTAGAAAAAATGTGACAATTTACATACTTGCATAGAAAACAAAGTTATAGTGCGGAGATAAAAAATATTGCACCGTGGATATGAGTAATGTTACAAAAAAATTGCACAACGTATTTTTGAAGTGACAAAAGACCATTAGAGGTACTACAGTAGTAAAGTCAGGTTTTTAACCGGCTTGGGGTTGATCATTTTTAGCTTTATTTCCTAATCCTTTCAATTGGGACGGGAGTTCTTTAACATCGGACCTTTAGCCCCAGTGTTTACATTCTTTCCACTACATAACTCTTTAACTGTTGACGCAACTAAAATAATTCCAGTGGATACTGAGACTTGTAAAACCAGCCTTTCTGGTGCTGCGTTTCCAATGACTATGAAATTGCACCAATAGTATTTGCGATACCAAATTCACCTTATGGAAAAAAACTCGCATTTATCGATAACGTTTTTGTGCTTGGAGGAGGTGGTTCTTAAAGCGTATCGAAATTGACATATTTCGCAAAATTGCACTTTTTTCGGATTAAACAAGTCACCTGACCAACAACTGGATACCAAGCAGGCGGCACAAGAGGTTTCACAGCCCATCAAAATTTGAACAGGTCATGCTGAATTGTTGGATCAACAGCTCCTCTGTAAAATCATAAACCACCATTTCCCCAAAATCCTTTCATCCGTAGCCGCTCCAACGTAGCTCCCCAATCCATGGCCTGAAGAAGACGCCGACGTCTCCTTTGATAGATGATGATGTGGCTGAAATTGTAATGCATCTGCTGTAATTCAAAGTATTGTTCACAAAATTAATTTTTTACATTTCTGGAATTTTGATAAAGATTTGTGCCAACGCTAGCTGACCGGCGATAATCGGTGACGCCATTGAACAAAAGTGACATTAAAATTATGAGACACTATTTTTTCATAACTCTCTGTTTGGAGGGCTAAATGAAAAGGAAGGGAGAAGGGAAGAAATTGGACAGGGCCTAACTTCCAGAACCGAAGTCCTAAAAAAAAAACGTTATTTTAACTCGGCACCCCAAAACGTATTGGTTTTTGAGCTTCAGTTTTTCGTCTACTATTCTGAGCACTTTTGAGTTATGGCAGGTGTAAGGTCTATAATTTACGCGATTTAAGGCGCCATCTTGTCTGGGTCCAGGTCCCTTTTTGGTGACATCTTTGGTGTGGAAGGGTTAATTGTCTGTTTTTTCATTTTATTAGAGCTCAAATTTGATCATTTTAAGTAGCATCTTTTTTATTTGGCAGGTGGGTGGACTCATTTGACTAATTTGAATTTTTTCCCACCCAATTATACATTTACATTATGGAGGTGGGTGGAGCTATCTGGAGTCAATGTGCCTGGCCCAATTCAGGTTTCCTTAGTTCACAGTCTAGTAGGGACGTCAGAGTTTATCCACCTGGTGTCTGATACTCTCCTTACAATTACCTGGAGTTTTTAACACACACTACAATAAAAAACTGTTTTTTTTGTCTGTTTTTAACATGTTTTTGTGGCATTTTTCTAATGATAAATGTTTGGAAAAAGCAGTGAGTTTTTATTCACCAGCAGAAAATACACTTAGTTTCAGCTTTTTCCAAAAAGAAACTATTATTTATTTAATAAAGGTTGCAAAAATTATATTTTGATATCAAGTGGAGTCAGGAAGTTTTTCATTGAATATTTTCAGCTGGATTTTGCACAGTGTGTGTGTTGCATTTGTGTGTCGCGCTCCATAAAAGCTCCATTGTTGTGTCCCATCAGTCTTTCATCGACACTTATTCCAAACAAAATAATGTCTTAGAAAAACAAAACCATACAAAAATACCAGCTGCTTCCACCCCAAACACACTTGGCACACTGGTATGAAATCTAAAAGTTTCACCTCATTTGACTCCCATCACAATCTGCACCTCCTAATGGAGCGCTCACTTGAATGGAACTGTCTTCCCGTTATTGTGGCGCCTTTGAACGAAGCCACGAGGATCCTTAACTGTAAAACATCCCTGATGAAGCCATTAATGTCATGTGTCTGGTGTACTGAGGGGATTATCATCACAATATCTCAACAAATCCATTTTAAATGCTGCTTAATGGTTTGCCAACACCATCAGTTTGCTTTGGACTATTTGTTAACCTGATGTTTGTTCAGCATTGTTTACCCACTGAGCTCCAAATTGAAAGTTCTTCCTCGGATTTTTGTGTCGGATGTTTCCCAAAAACATCCATCCTCTTTATCTCTGTTACTCCATGCTGCGCAAATCCTCTTTAAAAAAACAAAACACCAGACATCTGGGCTTGTTTGAGAAGAAATGAATCTGTAAATGTTCAGGGAGGTGCGTTATTATCATCTCGAGCAAAGTTTCTTTCCGGTAATGAGATCCTTTCTGTTTGAAGACTGAAACAAATGGGCCTTCATCCTGGGAATCTGGATATGTTACTTCAGGTTTATTTTCTTACATTGTGTTTCATTTAGCAGCTGTGGAATATCATCTAAATGCTTGTATGGACCAAACTTTGCGT